>NW_020874406.1:0-552639 GCF_003935025.1 Abrus precatorius
GCCCTCCATATGGATGGGCTTCACAAATGAAAGAAGGAAATGTAGAAACATAAACAACATTAATGTAAAATCAAGGAGAATCAAAAGGGAAATTGGAAATTAAAACCTATAATGGATCCCTGGCTGTCACCCAAGAATCCTAAGCTCTGCAAAATGCTCCAAAAGTGGCAAAAGAATCTAAGGAAAAATGAATCATCCTGTACCCTAATTTCTAAAAGTCTATATATACTAAGTCTGACATGGCCCCATAGTGATCACTCTGTAAACAAGAGTGTTTACGCACAACAACTTTAGCTTTTTCCCTTTCTGGAGTGATTACTCTCATTTCTGAGAGTAAACACGCGCAATAACTTTAGCTTTTTCCCTTTCTGGAGTGATTACTCTCATTTCTGAGAGTAAACACGCGCAGGGCACTTCCTTCTGGGCGTCTTTGGAGTGATTACTCCCATTTCTGAGAGTGGTTACGCGCAGGACACTTGGGGTCTGGGGCTTCTGGAGTGATCACTCTGATATCTGAAAGTGGTTACTCTGGCCTATCCCTTGAAACCAGCTCCCTGGAGTGATTACTCTATTATTTGATAGTAGTTACTCTCAGTTCATATATTTTCAAAAAGCCAAAAATTCATGAAATTTGTCTAGAATTTCCTGCACAATTATTCAAATGATCAAAATTGCAAAATATATTCACAACAATTAATGGAAATAAGACAAAAATTAAGAAAGCTATTGTTTTCTACCTAAATAAGATTTTAATGTTATTTACAACCTCTAAGTCTATTTTTTTCTATTAAAACTTTATAAAAACCAAACAAAATATCTATAAAGTTTGGATTCATCAGAGGCATGGGAGCGATTTGGAGAGCTTTTGAGGAGATATCCTCATCATGATTTTTCGACGTGCAGACAAGTGCAAATCTTTTAGAGTGGCTTATGAATCACCACCAGGACTACGATTGATGCTGCAGCAGGAGGGTCCCTCATAAGAAAAGATCCGGATGATGCATACAAGCTAATAGATGAGATAACATCTTCTAGCTTTCAGTGGCACACCGCTGACTCTTACGACATCAAGAGGAAAGAGACCGCCCTAGTCCACCAAGTAGAGAGCAGCAGTCCACTAATGAACCAAATGATAGCCCTTACAAAGCAACTAGAATCTTTAATGAACGCTCAAGACCAACCTGTAAGAGCTCCTGCAAGCCCAGAATTTAAGCAAGAAGAGGCAAACTTCATGGGCAATCACAGTTCAGAGTGGAAGAGTAATCCCCTAATTCTTGGGGGAATGGCTTTGGAAGTCAAAATTCAAGTTTTTATTGCCCTCCTTATATGCAAAGTCAGGGAGCAAGACCAAAAGGAAAAGAACCTCCTAGATCTTAGTCCAACTTTCAAGAATAGATGATGTAATATGTGCATTACTCTGATAAGAGGATGACAGAGCTTGAATCCAAATTGGACCAACATATTGAGAGAACCGATAAGAAGTTTGCAGAGGTCAAATTTGAAATACAAGCAAACTCTTCTAAGATGAGTGCACAATTAGAGCAAATTACGAACCTTTTGAGTCAAAGAGTGATGTGAACATTGCCATCTCAGCCTAAACCTAATCCAAGGGAGCAATGCAACGCCATCACCCTTAGAAGTGAAAAGAAATTATAAGAATAGCATAATAGAGGCACATGCACACCCATGCTTGTTGAGAAGCACGCCCATGCTGATTCTACATGCACACCTGTGCTTACTGATGAGCACGCCCCTGCTACAATAGAAGCACGACCGTGCTTATACAAGCACGCCCTGACAGTGATAAAAGCACGATCGTGCATCATTGTGAGCAAGACCGTGCTTCAAGCGAGGAGCCTGAAAAAGAAAAGAAGGAAGAGCTTCTTGTTCAACCAAGGCCCTATGAGCCTAAGATACCTTTCCCACAGCGGCTGCAAGGTCACCCTCTTTATGATGAAGAGTTCCACAAGTTCCTAGACTTATTGGGCAAAGTGCACATCAATATGCCTTTCATTGATGCTATCTCCAAAATGCCCAAATATGCTAAATTTTTAAAGGAGATTTTGATCAATAAGAGAAAGTTGAAAGCACATGAAGCTGTGAAACTCACCCAAGAGTGCTCAGCTATAGTCCTTAAAAAGCTTTCACCTAAGCTTAAGGACCCAAGGAGTTTTACTATTTCTTGCACAATTGAAAAAACTCATATTGATAAGGCTTTATGTGATTTAGGAGCAAGTATTAATCTTATGCCTTATTCTATTTTC
Source organism: Abrus precatorius (assembly GCF_003935025.1). NCBI lineage: Eukaryota > Viridiplantae > Streptophyta > Magnoliopsida > Fabales > Fabaceae > Abrus > Abrus precatorius. The sequence goes on from NW_020874406.1 coordinate 2,265, forward strand.
AGGAAGCTTGGAATGCATAAACCTAAGTTGACCACCATGTCACTTCAGCTGACAGATAGGTCAATCACATACCCCAAAGGCATGATGGAGAATGTACTTGTAAAAGTTGGAGAATTTATATTTCTTGCTGACTTTGTGGTACTTGACATGGAGGAAGATGATGATATCCCCATCATACTAGGGAGACTGTTTTTGGCCACTGCTAGGGCTATCATAGACGTACAAGAAGGGAAGCTCACACTAAGACTAGATAATGAGGAAGTTGTATTTCAAGTTTTCAATTCTTTCAAGTACCCTTCTAGCCAAGAGTCTTGTTACTTTGTGAGCCCTGTAGATGTTGTTTCTCCTCCTCTAGTTTATGTGAAGCATGGAACCACAAGAAGGCCAAGGAGGAAGCAATATAAAAAGAAGAAAAGACAAAAGCTTAAACCATCCATTAATAAGCCTCCTAATTCAAAACTTAAATTTTCTTCTCTTTATTCTAATCCCCATCTTATGAATAATTTTTCTGATGTAATAGGTGTTGGGGAGGCAAAGTTGCTGGGAAGACAATCGCATATCAAGAGAGTCACCTCTGAGACTTATACCTTCTTCCCACCATGATTTAACAGGAACGTCAGGCTCGTGACGTTAAACAAGCGCTCTTAGGAGGCAACCTGTGTCTTTTATTTTATTTAAATTTTATTTTTTTTGTTTATTTAATTTTGCTATTGTTATTTTATTTTTAGAATAAAGAATAAGCATATTGAAAGATTGCAAGAACAGAGTTGATTGCTCCCGCACACACTTTTGAGTTTTGATCTGAAAGCATGCCCATGCTCATCCCATACACGACTGTGCATTCAGTCACAGTTGTGAGAGAAACTTTACATCATAAGCATAAGCGTGCTTAAGATTTTAGCATGGCCGTGTTCCTCATTGTTTTGTGTGATTATCTCCTTAGGATTTGTGCTCTAGAACTTGACTTGGAACCGACTTAAGACTTCTCTTTTTAATTGCATGTTCTAATGTGATTGAGGCATAATAAGATTTTTTATTCTTGACTTTCCGCATGTTTGAGATACAAGTTGTTGTCCACTTTGAGCTTCATTGATTTTCTTGGTCCCTTGCGTTAAATTTATAGAATGTTTTGATGACCTTGAGTTTATGAGTGGAGCAATTAAGTTGTTGAATTGTTTGATAAATTCTCCTTTATATCTCTCATGTGCAAAAAGAAAGAAAGAGTATGAAAAAAGAAAATGAAAAAAAAATGGAAAAAGGAAAAAAAGAAAAGAAAAAGGATTATATATGATTGGAAGGAGAGAGGAATAAAGATATTGATTATATGTAAAATATAAAAATTACTCCAAGAACTTCATTTGTAAACTTAGGGGATGTTTATAATTTTTATAATTGATTACCCTTTTGTATATTCCCTTCCTTTCATTTATCTCACCTCAATTATTATAACTCCTTGGCCACATTATAACATGAAAAAGACCTTATGATTTTGACTTGCATTTAATTTATTTAGTGAAGAGTCGGTTTATAGTCAAGCCTATGGTAGTACACTTTTCTTTAGGAGAACTGAATGATATCTCATTTTGTCTCTTAGTAAGAGACAAAAGTAAAGTACCTTAGTTTGACGTTTGAGTGAAAAGTATGAAATTATAAGATTCTAATTGAGAATCCTTTCGATTGCTTATGCTCAGTGATATTACTCTCGTTGCTCTCTTTATCTCGGGTTCCTTGTGTGGTATTATGTTTCAAGTTATTATATTATTCTCTTAACCAGCACTTTGCTTGAGGACAAACAAATAGATAAGTATGGGGGAGTTAATAAGTCCGTAATTAGACCCTATTTTACAACCCATATATTCATATTTGACCTTTATTTTATTTGGTGCTCACACTGATTTATATATTAATTATGCAGTTTGGTATAAGGATGCCGCAAGTATACTTTGGGTGTGTTTTGGGGCCAAATTGATAGAAGATTAGAGCTTCGTAGAAGTCAGCACGCCCAGACCCTTTCAACAAGTACGGGGGTGTTTCGAGCCCATGCACGGTCGTGCTTAAGGCCTTGCACGGCCATGCTCATCCGCAGGAAGCCCAATTATGAAGAGTCTTTAGGGTTTTTAAACCCTATTAAAAGGAAGACCTAAGGCACCATTGAGAGACTGTTTTTACATCTTGGCTTTTGCTTTGTGATACATCTTTCATCTCGTCTCTCTTACACGGGATCTTTGGCACACTCTTGGCGGGACTTGGAGCATCGAGCGATCGTACTTGAAGACTAGGAACTCATATCATTCTAGTTTGCTTTTCTATATGGCTTTGTTTATGATTGTTTTAGTTCTTTTCTTTAGCATTAGTAACTAAGTCCATAGCTAAGGCTATGAGAACTATTGTTCATGAATTTATGCGATTTTGATGTTTGAATCTAAATTTGAATTTCGTTATGTGATTAGATTTTTTCCTATTGCACTTTTCTCTTAATCTTAATTAATTATATCGCCAAGTGACCGTACCTCGGTTAATTAATAGATCTATAGGGTAAAACGAGACAAAGGATTAGGCGGAACAAACCAATCTTTCTCTTCTAATCGTTATTAAGTTAACAAGTTCATAAGTTCCTTAAGCTTTCTTAAATTGATGTCTTGCATGATCATTGGGGATGTTAATTTAGAGAAAAGAATATTAATATTGCATGACCATTGGGTATTAATAGTATGAATGATTGGTAATCACAAGGAAATCGGATTTATAGTTAAACAGAAAAATACATAAAAGATTGAATGAGAAAACCCATATGCCTTAGGTTCCTCTCTGATAAGTTTAACCAAAATGTGCATTGTATTCCTTACTCTTAGTTTTATAATTGATTTTATAAATTCTTGTTTTAATTAATCCCGTATCTTTGAAGCTTAAACAATTGAATTAGAAAACTCTTAGTAATTGGAAATCAATCCTTGTGGGGACGATATTTCAGGAACTTAATTTAAGAACCCTTTATTAATTTTTGATGGGTACACTTGCCCTCCAAATAGGCTGCAACTGTTATTGCAGTTAGCAGTTCTGCAAGGGATAACAAGTTAAAGCTTGATGACATCCGTGACCTAATCTTAAGCGAAGACATTCGCAGGTGAGATTCAGGGGAACCTTTTAGTTCTACTTCTAGTTCAGCGCTGAATACTGAAAGTAGAGGAAGGATAGCTAGAAGGGTCAAAATCAAGGCCGAGGAAGATCAAAGTCTAGAGGGAGAGGGTAAACAAAAGCCCGAAATGATATTATTTGTTGGAATTATGACAAAAGAGGTCATTTTACCAGACACTGCAAGGCTCCAAGGAGGAATAATAATAATAATAATAAGAAGTATGATGATGAATCTGCAAATATAGCAACTGATGAATCCGCAGATGCTTTACTTTGTAGCCTGGATAGTACTATTGACTCATGGGTTGTGGACTCAAGTGCGTCTTTCCACACTACTCCTTCTATAGAACTATTATCTAATTATGTTTCTGGAAAGTTTGGAAAGGTTTACCTTGTAGATGGAAAAGCTCTTGACATTGTGGGAAGAGATGATATTGACATCAGAACTTCAAGTGGGACCTTGTGGACATTACACAATGTCAGACATATTCCTGCCTTAAAGAGAAATTTAATATCTATAGGGCAGTTGGATGATGAGTGACATTACACCACTTTTGGAGATAGAGCTTGGAAGGTAACAAAAGGAAATTTAGTTGTAGCTTGTGGAAAGAAGCAAGGGTCTCTTTACATGGTTGCACATAAGGACATGGTAGCAGTTACTGAGGCTGTTGATAGTTCCTCGTTATGGCATCAAATACTTGGACACATGAGTGATAAAGGAATGAAGCTTATGGCGTCAAAGGGAAAACTATTAAGTCTGAAGCATGTTGATGTTGGAGTATGTGAACATTGCATATTCGGAAAGCAGAAAAAGGTTAGCTTCTCAAAGCCAAGAAAGAAATCCAAAGTTGAAAAGTTGGAATTGGTGCATACAGATGTTTATGGGCCATCCCCAGTACAATCCCTTAGAGGATCACGCTATTGTGTCGCCTTTATTGATGATTCTACAAGAAAGGTAAGGGTTTATTTTCTTAAAAGTAAATCTGATGTGTTTTCTGTGTTTAAAATATGGAAAGCAGAAGTTAAAAATCAGACAGGTTTAAAGATTAAAAGTCTAAAATATGATAATGGTGGAGAGTATGATAGCAAGGAGTTTAAGGACTTCTGCTCAGAAAATGAGATCAGAATGGTCAAAATAGTACTAGGTACACCCAAACAAAATGGTGTGGCAGAAAGAATGAATATAACCCTGAATGAGAGAGGTAGATGTATGCAGATCCAGTTTGGCTTACCTAAAACGTTTTGGGCAGAAGCAATAAATACGGCAGCTTACCTCATAAATAGAGGACCATCAGTTCCCTTAGATTATCAATTACCTGAAGAAGTATGGTCTGGAAAGGAGGTAAAACTTTCACACTTGAGCGTTTTTGGGTGTGTCTTATATGTTTTGATAGACTCTAACAATAGAGATAAATTAGACCCCAGGCAAAAGAGTGTTATTTTATCAGCTATGGATCTGACATGTATGGCTATAAGTTTTGGGATAACCAAAACAAGAAAATCATTAGAAGTAGAAATGTTACTTTTAATGAGTACATGTTCTATAAAGATAGATATATGGAATCTATCAGTGCAACAAGATTGCCAAAACTTTTTGAAAGTGTAGAACTCGAAGAAAGTTTAGAAAGTGATGTAGCTGATTAATCCATATTTTATTGGATTTTTACTTGTCTTTTTAGTGTTCCTTAATAGAAAAAGTAGACTTAGGAAGTATAAATAACATAAAAACATCATTTTAGTCAAATATCATAGATTTCTTAATTTTTGGTTAATTTACATTGAATTACATAGATATAATTTGCAATTTGATCATTTGAATAATTGTGCAGGAATTTCTAGACTTATTCCATGGATTTTTAGTATTTGAGAATGTTTGAGTTGAAAGTGACCACTTTGGATTCCATAGTGGACACTACAGCAAGCTAGATCCAAAAGGGCAGACCAAAGTGATCACTCTGATTCCAAAGTGAACACTCCAGAGAAGGCCAAAGTCACCCAGTCTTGCGCATAGCTACTATGAACCCATAGTAGACACTCCAGAGAGGGTCAACAGCATGGTGACCTGGCCATAACCACTATGAAACTATAGTAGCTACTATGGGAGTACTGCGCGTCATCACTATGAAACTATAGTAGCTACTATGGATGACGACCACTTCACTATAAATAGATTTTACCATTTAAGGTAAGAGAACTTTTGCAGAACATTTTCCTTCAGATATTTTAGAGTTTTTAGGATAATTTGGGAAAGCCTAGGGTGGCCTTGGGTGACAACAAAGGATCTAACCTAGGTTTTGATTTCTATTTTTTCCTTACTTCTCTTTGATTTTTGCATTGATATTATTCATTTCTCTTCACTTTCATTTTGTAATTGTGAGACCCATCCTTATGGAGGGTTAAATTTCTTGTAATCTCTAGTGAGTTCATATGGATTCTTGAATTTTTGGGTTTTTGAATGTTAATACAAATCCTTTTCTTTCATGAATTTCTTCTTCCTAATCTCTTGAATTGAATTAATGGTTGAATGAGGGGGACATTGTTTAATTAACCCTAATTCATCTTAATGAGATTCTAAACTTGAATTGCTTAATTCTAGGTTTATTTCTAAGGTTGCATAATCTTGGGATGAGAGATTGGAGTCCATTGAATTGGTTAATTTCATATGGGAATCTAAGGTTGATTTTCACTTGTTAAATTAACCTAATTCTAGGAGAAGAGGATTGGTTACTACATTTTATTGATTGAACTTTGCAATTTAATTTTTTGCTTAAGTTGATTGAACTTGAAATCACAAACCCCCCCTCCCTTTTTTACTTGCTTTTTGAATACATTGCATACTACATGTTTGATATTTGGTCACTCATCCAATGATTCATAGGAGACGATCTAGGTTAGCACCCTAGTATTACATTAATTTATGTTTATATTTTGATGAGGATTCTAGACAAATGTTTCGTTCATCAAATTCGCGTCGTTGCTAGGGAATCATTGGTGCTTGATTAGATATTAAACATGTTATGTGTTTTGTTTTGTTTTGTTTTTATGTTATGCATGTTAGTGTGTTTGTTTCATTTTGATTTTTACATTGTGGTAGGATAAACATAATTATGAGTGTGTAGTTGCTCTGTCATACGAATTTTGCTGCATTTTTCTGCAGACTTTTTGCTACACAATTTTGCATAATTCTTGCATTTTTATTGCATAAACTTCTGCACTTTTCTTTCCTTTAAATTTTGCAATTCTGCATTTCATTTTCGTCTTTAGTTTTCTGCACTTCGCTTGTTGCATTCTACATTTGTTTTCTGCCATGTTTTTTTTTTCTGTTTTCAGTTTTCTGCTGCATAATTCTGCGTAATTTTCTGCTGCAACATTTTTTGTATTTTGCATCATTTTCTACAGATTGTTTCTGCTGCATAATTTTTTTTTATTCTGCATGATTTTTCTACAAAATTCTTACATTCTGCTCATCACACTCTGCATAATTTTCACTATCTAGTGACTCTATTTTGTTTCTTTTGCTACTTCCTCCCCTTTTCATTTTGATTTATATATTATGGTTGAGAGAACTCTAAGAGAGCTGGCTTCACCTGATGTATCTATGCAAACATTATGCATTCAAAATCCTAATATAGAAACACCTTGTGTGCTTAAGTCTGGATTGATTCATTTGTTGCCCAAGTTTCATGGTCTTGTAGGTGAGGATCCATTTAAACACCTCAAAGAATTTCACATTGTTTGTACCACCATGGGACCAGCTGGAGTTCCTGAGGATCACATAAAGTTGAAAGCATTCCCATTCTCATTACAAGACATAGCCAAGGATTGGTTCTACTATTTACCACCTAGATCAGTCACTAGTTGGGATGGTCTAGGAAGAATGTTTTTGGAAAAAATTTTCCCTGCATCTAGAGTGACTTCAATCAGAAAAGAAATTTGTAGTATAAGGCAAATGGACAAAGAGAGTTTGTATGGGTATTGGGAGAGATTCAAGAGGCTTTGTGCAAGTTGTCCACATCATCAAATTAATGAGCACCTTCTTATCTAATACTTCTATAAAGGTCTTATATCCATGGATAGGCAGATGATTGATGTAGCCAGTAGACGAGCCTTAGTAGATAAAACTCCTATTGCAGCAATGCAATTTATTAAAAATATGGCTTCTAATAATCAGCAGTTCAATACCAGAAGCAATCTAGTGGCCTTAACTAAAAGAGTTTATGAGATGGAAAATACTTATGTTGTTGATCATAGAAAATTAGAGGACAAGCTAGATGATTTAGCTTCTTTGATCAAGCAGTTGGCATTGTCACAGAGGGCTAAAATATGGTGAGAGATTTGTACTTCACTTGAACATCCTACTAATTTCTGTCCTACATTGCAAGAGCCTGCTGGTTGGATGAATCATCCAAATTTGGGATAGGGGAATTTTACATAGCAGCAATATCAACCTCTATCACAAACTGTTGCACCATCCAAGAATGAGCCTTCCTTGGAAGAGTTGATGAGGGAAATGACAATTAACGATCTGAATTTCCAACAAAGAAGAGAAGCAACTATTCAAAACTTGGAAAATTAGATTGGACAGTTGGCTTTCGCTTTGAATCATTTGCAATCTCAAGATTCTAGTAATCTATCTGCACAACCAGTTGTCAATCCAGAGAATGTTACCTTGAGATCAAGAGAGACCATTCAAGACTCTCAAGAGCAGCGACCAACAGATGAAGATCTAAATTCTACTGCTCTAGCAAGTGATTACAATCCAGCAAATGCAAAATCTGCTCCTACTTCCCATGCCACTTCTACCAATGTAGTAAAAAATTTTGAGCAACCTGTTCCTCATTCATTTCATTCAGTTTGCCATATTGATTTGTTAGATAATTTAGTAGATGATAATTTGGCTGAGTTTTCAAATTATAATGATTATCCTAGCTTAGCCAATTATTCTGATTCCTTTACTTGTGATGCTTGTACTGATTCTGTAAAATGTAGCTTTGTACTGAAATTGATACATATGTGTATGGTGATTTTCATGCAGCTATTGCAGATTATGAGGAAGCAAATCATGATGCAGCCATTGCAAGTTCGAAGGAAATGAATCATGATGCATTTGTTGAAGTGCAAGCTGCACATTCAGCTCCAATTTTTACATTGCCTCCTGCATCATAATTGAAGGCCTTGCCTGAGCTCTTAAAGTATGAATATTACATCATTGTATATCCAAGAGAGCAGCAGCTTAAGTACAGCAATAGGACATCATATTTTGCACATCAAGGCAATGAAGAGCATGAAGACAAGCTCATTGAGTTAATGAAGTAGCTGGATGTCCTTCCGCAGTTATTTCTTCTGCGTTCCCAATTAAATGAAGTGCTGCAAAATTTTGAGAAAAAGGAGGAATATCTAGGGATACAACTTAAACCATTACCATCAAAAGTATCTCTTAGAACTAAAGATCATAAAGCGTCAAGCTAGTCACGTTAAAAGAGCGCTGTAAGGAGATTGAAATTCTTGGACCCAAGTTTGCTTATATTCAAGAAAAGTTCAAGTGTAGCAAGAAAATGACCACTCTCAGCACTTAAGGTAGTCACTTTATGAAGAAAAATGAGAGTGGGCATTAATTTGACCCCTGAATTGTGAGCCATCATCCATGAAAAGGGAGTGATCTCTTTGCCTCTGTTTCATATGTTTTTAGTCTGTTTTCTTGCATACTTAATAGATAAAATACAAAAATATTTTCATTATTCTTCTCTTTTAATTTAGTTCAGTTTTGTAATTCTGATTTTATATTCTGATTGCACTTTCCATTCAACTCGTGATCATAAAAACCCCCTTTTACTTGCTTTCTGAATAAATTGCATACTACATGTTTGATATTTGGTCACTCATCCAATGAGTCATGGGATACGATGTAGGTTAGCACCCTAGTATTACATTAATTTCTGTTTATATTTTGATGAGGATTTACGATAAATCTTTCATTCATTAGTAGCTAATAGAAGGTCAGATACAAAGGAAGAGCCTGAATCAAAACCAGAACTAGAACCCACAATAATGCCAAAAATCCTTATGACCTAATTGAGGAGATCTAGTAGAGTACCAGTAGCACCACAAAGGTATTCTCCTTCATTACATTTTTTATAATTAACTGATGCTGGTGAGCCAGAATATTTTGCAGAAGCCATGCAGGGGAATGACTTTATTAAGTGGGAGTTAGCAATGAAAGATGAAATGATATCTCTTCAAAAGAATGGAACATGGTCATTAACCAAGCTACCACAAGGAAAGAAATCCTTGCAGAACAAGTGGGTTTATAGGCTGAAAGAAGAACCTGACGGTAGTAGAAGATACAAGGCGAGACTTGTAGTAAAAAGGTTTCAACAGAAACAGGGAATTGACTTCACAGAGATTTTCTCTCCTGTTGTTAAGATGACTACCATTAGAGTTATCTTGAGTATCGTAGCTGCAGAGAATTTTCACTTGGAGCAATTAGATGTTAAAACTGCATTCCTTCATAGGGATCTAGAGGAAGACATCTATATGGTACAACCAGAAGGTTTTGAAGCTCCAGGCAAGAAAAATCTTGTATGCAAACTTCACAAAAGCTTGTATGGCTTGAAACAAGCACCAAGATAGTGGTATAAGAAGTTTAATGAGTTTATGAGCAACTCTGGATTTCATAGATGTTATGCAGATCATTGCTGCTATGTTAAGAAGTATGCTGATAGTTATGTCATTCTTGCTTTATATGTTGATGACATGTTAATTGTAGGGTCCTATATGACAAAAATCAACGAATTGAAGCAATAATTGGCAGAAAACTTTGAGATGAAGGATCTTGGATCAACTAAACAAATTCTCGGCATAAGAATTCTCAGAAATAGATCAGAAGGTATTCTGAAGTTGTCTCAAGAGAAATATATAGAAAAATTACTTGACAGATTTAATATTGGACATGCCAAGACTAGAAATACCCCTTTAGGAACTCACTTAAAGTTTTCAAAGAAGCAATTTTCACAGACAGATGAAGAAGAAAGTTACATGTCAAGAATACCATATGCATCAACTGTAGGGAGCTTAATGCATGCTATGGTGTGTACTAGACCTGACATAGCACATACAGTGAGAGTTGTCAGTAGGTTTCTATCAAATCCTAGAAAGGAGCATTGGGAAGGTGTGAAGTGGATACTGAGATATCTGAAGGACACTTCAGAAATGTGTTTGTGCTTTAGCAAAACTAATCTCACTTTACAAGGATTTTCTGATGCAGATTTGGGAGGAGATTTGGATGGTAGGAAAAGCACCACAAGTTACATTTTTAACTTAGGTGGTACTGCTATGAGCTGGAAGTCTAAACTTCAAAGTAGAGTTACTCTCTCAACCACTGAAGCCGAGTATGTGGCTATCTCAAAAGCAGCAAAGGAGATGCTATGGGTAAAGAATTTTCTCAAAGAATTGGGAAAAGAATAGGAAGATTCTCCATTATTCAATGACAGTCAAAGTGTTATATGTCTTGCTAAAATTCCAATTTTTCATTCTAGATGCAAGGATATTAACATAAAGTACCATTTTATCAAAGACCTAATAAGTGTTGGAGACTTGTCTTTGATGAAGATCTCAGGATCAGAAAACACGACTAATATGTTGACCAAGACTGTCATAACTGATAAGTTGAGGCTTTGCATTGCCTTAACTAGCCTTTGAGGATAACTGATGATGAAGGCGCTACACTAGGTGAAGAGCACATTAGCTCATTATTTACAAGGACCTAATTAGACTCCAAGTAGGAGAATTGTTGAGATTGTGTAGTCTTTTTTAGTCCCACATTGTCTATTCTTGAGTGACTTTTGTTTTACTATTACTATATAAGTAATGCCTTGTAAAACTTTAAGAATCATCTAGTGAATAAAATATTCCCTAGTCTAGCCGTAGACGTAGTTACATATACTGTGTGCCGAACCACATTAAATTCTTGTGTTTTCTCTCTCTCTCTTTTCTCTTTCTTTTTTAGTTATTCCTAACAATGTAAAGGGCTAAAAATGCTATAAAGGAAATGTTTAAGAACAAAAAACATTTTGATAAGTGTTGTTCGCAATCTAACACTAGCAAGTGCACTAGGATTGCAGCAAGTAATGAGTAAATTTAAGATCCAAATATTGTTTCCATAGGGAAGTTAGGTTTCAAGTATCACTTCACAGAATTATAATCATTTGAGCCATACAAATTTGAAAGGAGTGTTGTAACATACAAAAGCAATAAACCAAAACAATTAATAGTAAAGAAAAACATGCAGAAAACAGATCAATGAATGCAATGTGAGATTAGAAATGGATTGAAAGGTAGTTAGGAATTTACTTCACAAGAATGTCAATATTAATTCAATTATGCTTCTGAAAATTCAAGAACTTGATTAATTGACAATCAATTTCGCATATCAATAGCCAAAGGTTAATCCCTTAACTCATTGACCCTAACAAGCAACTAAACCACTCTAATCCCTTAGGTGAAATTCAATTTCAAGTTGAATTAAGACTTAGAACCTTAAGATTGCAGAATTAGGTCCCTTTATCCCTAAGAAATCCGTAAATTCTGATTGCAAACTCATATCAGAGATTCAAATCCAACTTCCATTGGTAAATGTTCCTCTTTGATGAACCATACGAATTTCCATTCATAGATTGCAAGAAAATCAGAATTCACAATTCAATTAATCCAAGAACTCAAAATTCAGAAGCAAGAATCAAATCAATACATCAATTCGAGTTTCATAAACCCCTAACTATAAGAAAACTACTCAGACATGGGAGAAGAGGAAGAAAATCTCCAAGAAGCCATGGCCGGAAGCTCCAATCCGATTCCTCTTTGTGGAAGCTTCAAGACTTGACTCCAATCTTCTCTCTCAAGCTCTCTCAACGAGATCTAACAGAAAAACAGAAAAATAAAACTAAACTCTCAAAAAATCTGTATGTTTCTGTTATTTATAGAATTTTCCAGATTTGCGCGTTATCACTTTTATGAGAAATAGTAGCCACGCAGAAGGTTTATGGTTGCGCGTTAACACTTTTATGAGAAAAGTGACCACGCGCAACTTTCCTAATATTAAGGGCTCTCTGGAACTATCACTCTTGCTGATAAAAGTGACTACGCAGAGCTCAAGTGGTTGCGCGTGATCACTCTTATGAATAAAAGTGATTACGCGCAACTCGCTAGGTTGAAGGCTCTCTGGAACGTTCACTTTCGCTGATAATAGTGGTTACGCAGAGCTTTTCCTGATATTTGCCTCTCTGGAACGCTCACTTTTACTGATAAAAGTGATAACGCCCAGCATGTTGAGTCTGAGACTTCACAGGATCTCTCACTTTTCCTAGCAGAAGTGATAACGCCCAGGCTTTCTTCTTTGAACTCTGGAGTGATCACTTTTACTGAAAATAGTGATCACGCCCAGTCTGCACTTTCTTGGTCTTGTGTTTTTGGAGTCCAAACTTGCTTCTTTCTTCTTCCTTGTCATCAAGCCTCCATTTCCATGATCCTTGCTCAATTTATTCCTTCAAAAACAAGATTAAAAACTTAATTTCTAAGCAAAATTTCTACAATTGCTAAAATAACTACATATGTAAACAAACTTCAATTCCTTCTCTTTTTCTAAGTTTTTTTACTTTCTTCATATATTTTTTTTATTAATTGTGTTAGAATTATGCTAAAATATCAATAAAAATATGGATTCATCAATAAGTTTTCACTAATATTATTAAGGCTTGATGGGATAAGCACTTGGAGCATGACCTTTATACAGTTGCTTACTTTTCAAACCTTGCTTTTGGTGAGAAGTTTTGTGAGAAGAATCTAGTTGTTCAAGCACTACTTGATTTATTTGATGTAAGAGCCTTTTGTCCTAATTTGTCTAAATCCATTCAAAAAATGCAAGTATATCATGATAGGCAAGGAACATTTAGTTGGAAACTACTTTTAAAGTGACAAAGACAATACGGCTTAGTAAGCACTACTTTGAACTTGAATATATATATATATATATATATATATATATATAATTTTATAGAGATATAATTAAATTGAATACATTTCTTAAAGATCAATTGTATGGTGGCAGTGCTCCAACTTTGCAAAACTTAACAATTCGTCTTCTTAGCCAAACATCTTCTTCAAGGTGTGAAAGACATTGGAGTTTCTTTAAGTGTATCCATACAAAGAAAAGAAATAAATTAGAATATCAAATGCTAAATGATCTTGTCAATGTTGCATATAACTTATGATTAAAAAATAGGTTTATATATTTCTCTATATTAAAATAATATTACTAGTTTTTTATAGCATAAATAATTTCTTATTTTCTTGTTTGATATTTTAATGTTTTATTTTACTTGAGAATACAAGAAGAGATCATATGATCCTATTGACTATGATGTTGATATTGAGAATGTTATTTATGAGGATAATGCAATTCCAATATTGGGTGAATCATAAAAAAATAATAAAGGTTATAATTGTATTTAAATATGCTTCATATTGTACAGTACCATTCGTTTATATTAGAATTGAGTTTCTTTTCCTTTCTTGCTTGCTATTTAATTAGTTGACGAAGATATTAAAGTTTTGGAACAACCAATGTTAAATGCAAGTGATTTTTAATTTGGAAGTAGAAGTGGCAGTGGTGGATCTAACATATTGGAATTTGATGAATTCAACCTTAATGAATATTATGATGACTGAGTATAATGTTTGATTGTTATTTTATTCTAGACTTTTTTTATCATTAGTGGATATTGTTATTTAATGTTACATTAAAAAAAAATTACTCATTCATGACGGTTAAATTTATCAGTTAACGGCGATTTTACCTGCCTCTAAATTTTTTTCTGGCGGTTATAAAATTGACATTAAACTTTGCAACACAAAATTAAATTTGTGGCGGTTTTGAACCGCCCCTAAATTTTGAAATTTGTGAAAGTTATTTAGTGGCAATTTTAAACCGTCGTTAAATTTTAAAATTCAAATACCAGACTGGGTGGCGAGGAACACCGCCTTGTTTAAATTTTGGCTTCCACACATTTCTTCCATTCTTTTCCATCTTTTGCTTATTTCTTTCTTTATTTGGGTTTCCATTCCATTTATTTTTTAAAATAACAACATATATATATATATATATATATATATATATATATATATATATATATATACATATAATAGATAATTTATGGTGTGAGTCGCTGAAGGAGAGCCATTTAGAAGAAGTGAAAAGGATAGTAGAGGATTACAAGTAATTGGTTGTCACGGTGGAAGAAGACACTTTGACAGTGGTAGCGGCAGTGGCAACGACAGTAGTGGCAGAGACTTGCGCAACGGTGGAGCTCAATGAGGAGGTGGGAGTGAATGGGAGCTTTGAGTGAGTGATGAAGAATGGGTGGGGGCGGAGAGGTGGTCCTTATATTCTATTTTTTTTGCATTTTTGTGGCAGTTACAAAAAACTAACGCTAAATTCTTTATTTTTAGTGGCGATTACACAAAACTAATGCTAAATCTCGCATTTTTGTAGTGGTTATAGAAAATTGATAGCCGTCGTTAATAAACCAACGCTAAGTGGCACATTTCTTGTAGTGTTAAACCAAGATATTGTGTTAACTTTATGGGTAATTTTGAATGTTTGAAACTTATAATGATGTGTAATTTTAATGTTATATAGTCATAAATATTTTTTTTTGTTAATTATTATTTATTTAAATAAAAAATGTTATTGAAATATCACCTGTTTGACTCCAGTTGAACCATTGAACCTTGAACATTGCTCATTATCATTATTATCCTCATTATTTGCAATCGTTCTATCCACAATTTCATTTGCTACCTCTGGTGGGATAATGGAGACAGTGTTATCTCTCGCATGGTGGCCATAATACCACTAAGAACAAATCACATGGAGCCCCTCAGATTTTACCTTGTACTAGTGACCTTTAACCAAATCTTACCCACCATTGGTTTGGGTTAAATTAAAGTCTTCACAAACCCTAGCAAACCTTTCCCATTTCACATTCAACACATTCTTGTCAACATGTATAGGTGAGCCCACAAGAGAAGTCAGGAAAAGCTTTCATCATTAAAAAATCAAATTTAGACTCAGAAAACGAATCCATGCCAATGTACAAGTGACTTTAGCGAATAGGAAAATGAACTTCAAGGCCTAATTTGTAACAACGAGGTAGTGATCAAAGATCATCCAAGACTGCTCCATTGATCATCATCTCTCTATCAGCTTAATGGTCGAATTTGACCATATAATTTATTGGCCACACCCATAATGTCAAAGTCCCCAATAAGCTTCCACAATCGCTTCAAACGATCTTTCATTACATCAAATCCCATAGTTTTTCCTAACAATTTAATTACTAAAGCATCTTCCCATGGTTGACATAGTTCACAAAACACTTCATCATCAACATAGACCTCCAGCTTTAGTCTATTATCCTCTTCTAGTTCCACATGGACAAGCTTTTGTTCTAATAAATCCATCTTTGGTCGTGGCACCTTGTCTCTAAACAATATCTTCAGAGGTTGCATTGTAGAATCTCTATGTAGTAGTTTATCTAGCGGTATTTTGCTTTTATAAACAATGTTATCTATTGTTAAGGTAGTTTAGTTTTTTTTACTTCCAAATGATATTATGAACCGGCTCAACAATGTTGCCTCTTTTGACATGGCCACACTAGCTCCCTCTAACTTTTCTCTCCCTATTTTCACTGCCTCGATGGAAGCATGTGAAAAACAAGAAAGTAAATATTTAAATATTAATAATAAAAAATTTATAATATTATATAGAATTAAATTAAAGAAATAATTTTTAATGTTTAAAAAATATATGAATTTAAATTTAAAATTTAAATTAGATTAAAAAATTTTAAATACTTAATATAAGAAGAATTGTATCATGCAATGAAAAAATAACTCTTAAAAGTATTATCGTTCAAACTGATTTTTAAAATATTTAATTTAAAAACAAGAACTTACATCTAATATATAAAAAATAAATGATTAGGACAATGACTGGACCCTTAATATCATAGCCAAACAAGTAGTTACATCTGATAGTGAGTTATATTTACATTTTGAAGGGGTCTGTTTAGAAGGTTGTTTATATTCGTCGGCCTTTTTAGAAGTTATATTTACATTTCTAAGGAAAGGCTTGTCTAGAAGCAAAGCCCAAGAAAAAATGGCCTGAAATTGTGTTTCGCAGCAGAGCACTGCAGAGTCAAGCAGAGGGCGATGGAGGGAACAGAAACCAAAACGAATGGTGATGGTGACGGTGAGGGTTGTCGTCCATGGCAGTCCTACCACACTGTTTACACAAGCTCCAAAGCAGGTTCCTGTTATAAATATAATGCGATCTCTTTTCTTTTCTTTTCTTCTCTTTTTTGGGTGTTATTGAGAATGATAAATAATTATTCTATTCTGTTTCTGGAAATTAATTTTTGAATAATGATGTTGTTGATGTTATTGTTATCGTTAAGGAATGGAAGGGGTTGACAAGGAGAAAGTACAAAGGGTAGTGTATGAAATGAGCAAAGGATCCAATTTTTTTCAAAACGAGGAACGGAAGGACGCTTTTATTAAGCAGAAAATTGATAACTTTCGAATTCAGTGTGCAAAGCTTACACAAGAAGACTTGTCCCATTATCAGAAGGTAATACAATAATCAAACACTGTTGCTCACTGTGCTCGATGTTATTGTTTATCAATTACTAATGTGCAATGCTAGTAAGGTGGCTCATAGCTGAATTTCAATGATTTTCATTCTCCATCTTTTTTACCTGCCAAGGCCCTCAACTGTATGGATCTTTGAGTCATAAATATAGGCTGCATAACTTGTACCAGTTACTATTGAGTATCTTCTTCCTCTAATGTTTTTTAAATCGTATGCATTTGTTTAACGTGTTAGTTTTTCCAACAACAGGTGTCTGATAGAAGAATTCTTGAACTAGAAGCTTCACGTGACCTTTCAAGAATTTGGTTACATGTAGATATGGATGCTTTCTATGCAGCAGTTGAGACTTTAAGTAATCCTACATTAAAAGGCAAGCCAATGGCTGTTGGTAGCATGTCTATGATATCCACTGCCAATTATGAGGTTTACTATGTCAATATATTATTAGATTGATGTTGTTTTCTATTATTCTCGGGTCTGAATTGATCTGATGAATGTTTGAAAAATTAATCCGCACAAACTCTACAGAGTCATGTAATTCCTGATCTTTATTTGGTTTTTATATAGGCCCGGAAATTTGGGGTTCGTTCTGGCATGCCTGGGTTCATTGCACGCAAGCTGTGTCCAGAATTAATATTTGTCCCAATAGATTTCAATAAGTATAATTATTACAGTGATTTGACCAGAAATGGTATTCTTCATTGTGCGATCAAAACTTTGGATTGCAGCATTTCCTTTTATTACTGATTGTAGCTAAATATGAACTTATTATTGTTAGTTTTTCGGAGGTATGATCCCAATTTCATGGCTGGTAGCCTGGATGAAGCATACCTTGATATAACTGAAGTTTGCAAAGAAAGGAATGTCAACAGTGAAGAAGTAAGTTGATGCATGCTTTGGATTAAGTTAGCATTAGCAATCACAGAACTTTAATGTATTAAATCTCTTGTTTTTGTGAATTTGGAATATGTAGATTGCCCAAGAACTCAGAGTTAGTGTTTATGGAGAGACTGGTCTCACATGTAGTGCTGGAGTGGCTCCAAATCGCTTACTTGCTAAGGTTCTGGATACTATTTGCTCCAAGTTTATTCATCTGCTTTCTTTGTTTCCTTTTTTTCGCATGTCCCATGTCTTCTACTATTAATATCATGAAGTAGAGACTCAGGCATCAATAATACTTCTTTGTGGCTTTTATTGTTTAGTAGAAACTATTAAATAGTAGAGATGAAGTGATTGTTTGATCTTCTAGGGAAATTTCATGCTATGACTTTATAATATTCACATTTTGCTCGCATATAGGTTTGCTCAGACATAAACAAGCCAAATGGACAGTATGTTTTGCCAAATAACCGCATGGCTGTCATGACCTTCATATCCTCCCTTCCTATAAGAAAGGTACATTTGAGTTTACTGTATAGTGTATACTGATTTATCAATTTTTGCCTAGTTGTGGGCAGGACTATTATATATGCATTTGTCTTTGAAAGAGGTGCCTTTGTGTTTAACAATGATGAATGGTGTTGACAGATTGGGGGCATTGGTAAGGTCACTGAAGATATTTTGAAGGGAGTTTTAGGAATTAACACATGTGAACAGATGCTGGAGAAGAGTATCTACCTTTTTGCTCTTTTCTCTCAATCAACAGCTGGTTAGCCATCTGTTCTGGTGTTCTGCTTTCTTGATTAACATGCAAAACTAATATGCAAGACATATTTACTATCCCATAGATTTCCTGCATATACATGGCAATTTGACCGAAGTTCATACAGGTGTTTTGTTTTGTTTTACTGTTCTAATGTCTATTTTGAAAATTCTAATTTCTGCTTTCTATAGCATTTGGCAAGCTTGTAACTTTATTTTCTATTGGAAATTTTCTGACCATAATTTATAATCATATTTCATTCCAAATTAATGATGTGATTCTTTTATTAAAGGGTGACTTTTTGTCAATTTGTTGCAGAATTTTTTTGCTCTGTAGGTTTAGGTCTTGGGAAGACAGATTCTCCCCAAGTAAGATTTCGGAAAAGTATAAGCAATGAAAGAACATTTCCTGCCACTGCAGATGAAGTGTTGTTGCATAAAAAATTGGGTATCTGCCTTTTCTACTGTTTTTATCTTTTAAGGATTTTCTTATATTACATATTTTCTATGTGATTATAAGTTTTAGTCTCAGTTTGGATAAACTTCTCAACAAGTACTTATAATAGAAGAAAAAATAAAGATAAAATGAATCAAAATTTTCTCAAAAGTTAAAATCAAGTTAATCACCTCATTCTTTTGGAAAAGATGAATGAGAAGGCTTCTAAAAAATGTGTAGAGCACAAGTTAATTTTTAATTGTTAGGAGAAGTTTGATTCATTTTACTTTTTTATTTTCTTCTGCAATTACTTATAGAGAAGTTTATCCAAACTAAGCCCTAGTGAGTTACTTGGAGTTTTTTAGAACCTCTCAATTGAAACTCAATTACTTGTAGAGAAGTTGGTTGCACATTCTTGGCTTTCCAAAAGTTTAGCTAACGACTATGAGATGCTGAGTTTCTGCTATAGATAAGACTTTAGGTATATTGGCTCATCAGCATAGGAGCCCTGTATTTTTTTCTCATTTTATTCTTATTTTGCAGTGGAGCTTGCTGAAATGCTATCAACAGACATGCAGAAAGAGGGTCTGTGTGGCCGAACATTGACTCTTAAACTGAAAACTGCTTCTTTCAAGGTATTATTGATGACACTTTTGTCTTAATATTTTCTTAATATCAATCAAGAATAATTCTCTAGTTTGTTTTGTCTCCTGTGGATAAACCTTATAAGTCACTTGTTGAAGAACAATGTACAAGACTTCAAGGATATTATGATTTGTTGATATTTCTTCATTTTAGTTCAAGTCCCATCTTTGTTGATATTTCTCTTGCCAATGCTAACAAATATGCACAATCGACAGGTTCGGACTAGAGCTGTGACTTTACAAAGGTACATAAGCTCGAGTGAGGATATTTTGAAGCATGCTTCAAAGTTGCTAAAGGCTGAACTTCCTATTTCAGTAAGATTGATAGGTATGTATTTCTGTTAAGTTTATTATTGTTGCAATTATCAGGATGGTGCTCGGCCAAAATAAGGTGTTTAACATAGACTATAAGAAAGTTCACATTTGTGCCTTATCTGTGTCAGAGAGCATGACAAAGATTTTTCTTCTCCTCTTAGGCCTTAGAGTATCACAGTTTAATGTTGACAAGGGTAGTGCCCCATCTGATCCTACACAGAAGACAATTACCAACTTCATTACTTCAGGAGATCCCAATAGAAATTGTAGTTCTTTCCCAGTTGCTACAGATCATGACTTTGTCAGTGATACGGAAACTGATCTTGATTCATCAGATGTTGATTACCATAGCTGCACCATCTGGAAAAATGATGGTGCAGAGGAGGTATCCCTCTCTATCTGCCTTTTATTTTGCCAAGTAGTGGACATATACATCAATTCAGGAACTAATTGATTATATTTGGCTGATTGAGGAGTGTGCCTTTGTTTATTCTGTTACTGCTATTTATACTTCTGTATTTATCAGGTGCAAACATCTGGCAATGATGCCACTATTTCTAATTACAGTGGATCTACAGAAGTGCTGGGATCAACTTCTTTCCAGGGGCAGTTTGAAGGTATAAATGTGCAGAATGGGTCTAATCTCCTGGAGGATGAGGAACTTAATTCTTCTTGTCAGGAAAAGACAATGTTGTGGTTGAATGACTACAAGTGTTCAGTTTGTGGAGTTGAACTGCCTCCAAGTTTCATTGAGGAAAGATTAGAGCACTCTGATTTTCATCTTGCTGAAAAGATTCAAAGAGAAGAATCTAGGATTCACCAAACTTCGTTTCCGAGTCAATAGTAAGACTTTTATTTTATAGATTTTGTTTTGTTTTTTTACAAATTGCGACAAATTAGTAGTAGTAAACTAGATATGAATTCTAGACAGTGCGTTTTTACTCAAGATTAATATATTTTCTTCAGTCGGGATCAGAAGGATCGAATCACTAGACAAAGCAAATCCAAGAAGCAGAAATTGTCGCAGAAAGAAGGCAAGTATACACCTATTGATTATTTTTTTGTTAAAAAGTAATCAAAGCTGTCAAATTATTCTTATGATGCTGTGTGTACAGTTCTGTACAATATAACCCAAGATTTGGCAGTTATTATATAGTATGTATGCTATTTTTCCTTGTAACAAGTCTAAATAATAAATTCATCCATTTGTAATTTTGGTCGTTATATGCCTATTGATGATGAATAAAATAGGTTCATGCGCGTGACATTATTGTTTTCCCTATAAATTTTACACTATCATCAAGTTGAATTGAAAAGCCTAATAACTAATACAGTTTTCCTAAAAATTAAAGAAGGTAGGTGCTTTCGAACCACTCTGATGAATAGAAGAAAAAACATGATTGGTTAGGATTAAGTTTGCCTCAGTTTTCTTCCTTTTCACGTCCGGAGCATGGCTGGTGGAAGCAACAAATTTTAACTGCTCATAAAATGCCTCGTTGTGTGTTTTTCTTGCGGTTGCATTGGAAGCTTGGAAGATAAAGTGGTGCTAAAGCTATAACAGTAGAAGTCCAAACACTAGAATTGGATTTTTTCTATGCAAATTTACAAGTGTAAATCTTAAAATAAAAATCCGAACTATGTTGACGGAATTTCATAAGAATGGTTCAAAAGTCTTTTAAATGAATCCACAAAAGCTGTAACAAACTAATGAGAAATTGATGAATCTATCCTTAAGTTAGATGAATTAGGGCTAGATATACTGCATTTTACTATAAAAATTTTGAAATTTGAAGTTATTAAAATGAAGTGAAAGATGACATTTTAAAACATAATACTATTAAAAAACACTGAAAAAATTATTAAATTAATATATGATTGTGAGATAATTAGACCAGAAAGAAAAATGGAAAAAGAGAAGAAGAGAAGAAAATGCTACAAAATCTATTTAATGGAGAACGAAAATATATGAAAAATCTTTAATAAAATCTAAATAATGGTTCTTTCTGAGAATCCTAAGAGACACTCAAGCTCTATCAAATAGGTAACATTTGATTCTTATTCAAATTAAAGCTTCTCTAAAATAGTCTTATATGAATATTTATAATAAGAAGTGAAACCTAAAAAACTTTGATAATGACTAAGTTCAATAACAATAATTTAGGCAAATTTATTTAAATTATGCTAATTTAAAAACAAATTCTCAAATTAGGTTTATTTTTAAACATATTTCCTGTCTGGTGCAAATTTTTGCCAAATCAGCAACTGTATCGCATCTGCATAAACGATAGCCTATTTTTTTAATTTTTTAATATACTATCGGTGATATCCAATCGATACTTGCTACACATGTCGAATGTAGAGGTGTATCGTTAAAAAATAATCGATAGACAAGTCGTTAGTCAAAATGCATTAACTCTATCGACGATGAAGCAGCAATATAGATGTGTGCTTGACACGCGTCAACTGCCTAGGCAGTATCGGTTGGTCTTGAACAATAGCTCAATCGGTGGTCCAGCTGCGTCAGCTTTATCGCCTTGCAAAGCGCGCTACAAGTGGACACCGGCCACGTGTCCACATACACTGGTTGATGCATTGAAAAAAAAAAATCTAGCGGTATAACTGCAGTCTTCACGTTTGCCTAACATTTGCGGAAGAAAGAAAAATCTTAACATTTTGCACTGTCATTTGCGTCAATCTGAAGGAAGAAAAAAAGGTTTACGTTTTGCACTCTTCACACATTTGCGTTGTATGCTGAAAGAACACAAAGCTTGATGTTCCTAAAAAAAGCCTTACGTTCGTGAAGCAAAAATTTTAGTGAACCCAGGTAACTTGAGTTTTTCCAGTATGCATGTTATTTTATTTATTGAATTTAGATTTTTTTTGTTTAGATAAAATTTTATAATTTGTATTTGTTATGGAAATTTTTTTCTTTTATTTAGTAGTTAAAATAAACTTGAATAGTGTGATAGAAATATATATATATATATATATATATATATATATATATATCAGATAAAATAATGTATATAAACTGTTATGATATTTGATTTTAATATGTTTGTAGTATTTTATTATGTATTAGTAATTTAAAAATTTGTATAAATTATTGAAAATAATTAAAAAACTATGAGAAGAAATGTAAAAATGATGGAAAATAATTTAACAGAAGTAATAAAATTATTTTGAAATTAAATTGATATAAAAAAATATGCTTGATTTGAGTAAAAATTTATAATCTTTATAAAATAAAATTAGGCATATAAAAGTTATGTTTAATAAAATTCATTATAACCTATTTGTAATAGGTTACGTTGTTTTTTATGCAAAAAATTTAAACAATTTAATGTTTAATTTATGATGATATTCAAATATAATTATACTAATTTTATTGTGTTAAAAAATTGTAGAAAAATTTTATATATTAATGCAATATTATTTAATAAAATCTATTTGGTGTTGCATATGTGAATTTTTAATAAAATAAGTTTGGTTACGTAAATAGGCAAATATTTGTGATTATAGTTGATGCAGTATGTATGATGCAAAATGTAAATAATTTAGAAAAAATTATTTATTTTGACTGATCAAGATTGTTGTTTGTGGATTTATTTTGTTAATGCAGGATGACTGATTTTGTAATAATAGTATATTGGAATGGTCGAATATTCTCAAGTAATGAGGGTGTTACTTTTGAAAGAAATAATAAAATGATTAAAATTGAACATGGAATTTGTTTTGAGACATTGAAAGGAAAGATTCATAAAAAATTGAAGTTGTCTACTAATCATGTTTTATCTAGATTGATTTCATGATTTTTAGTAGACCCAATTGGTAGACAATACACGATGATAGATATATGTGATGATGAAGATATTGATTGTACGTTAAGTGCCTTTTCACAACAAAATCAGAGAAGTGCAATTGAAGTATATGCAGATATTGCGTCAGGTGAAAGTTCTTGTATTCGGTCAAAAGGTGTGGACTTAAATATTTCATTTTTACATGACATTACAAGTGAAGATGATGAACCTCATTTTGGATTAGGTATAGTAATATTTTTGGTTTAGGGTTTATAATATTAAATTTCTTATAACTTATCTTTATGTTATAACAATTTTGATGGTTATGTAGAAAGTGAAAATGAGTATGAAGAAGGTGATGACAACAAAAATGAATGGGATTTCTCAACAGATAGTTCATCTGATACTAACGTGGAGGGTGAATTTAATTCCATATTAAATAGTCATAAAAATGCACAATTGTTGCGTTTCGTTTTAATGCAGGCGTGATTGAAACTCCTTTTTGGAATTCAAGTCAAAATTATACTTATATTAATTGGGAACATGCTGATTAAGAATTGAAAAATTTAGATATTCATGTAGATGAAGCATGGAAGGAGGGTGATGCATTGTATGTTGGCCAAGTGTTTGACTCTAAAGATGATGTAAAAATGGCTATTAAACACTTTGCAATGAAGGCGCATCAAAGTTACTTTGTGGTGGAATCAAAACCAACAAAATTATATATAAAGTGTCCAAATCATACAAGTGGATGCCCTTTGGAGAGTTAGAGCAACATTGGGCAAAAAGTACGACAAGTGAAAAATCACAAGATGTGGTGGAACACATACATGTGTTAATCTAATGATGTCTCTAGACCACAAAAAACTTGATTCAAACTTCATTAGCTCTTATGTTCTTGGTAAGTTTTACTAAAGTAATTATAGATATTTATTTGAAGATTGTTAAATTTATTGAAGAACATTACTAAATTTCATATTCTTAAATGTTGTAGGTATGGTAAAAGAACAATCAACGGTGCCAATCACATTAATTCAAGAAATAATTAATGGTCAATTTGGTTATCAAGTTTCTTACAAGAAAGCATGGAAGGCAAAACAAAAAGCTATAGTAAGGGTTTTTGGTGATTGGGATGAATCATATGCGACATTGCCTAGATGGTTAGAATACATGCAATTACATGCTCCTGGGTCTGTTTATAAGATTGAAACCAGTGACTATATGAGGGGTCACCAAGTTGACAATAGATACAAAGTATTCCATCGGTTATTTTGGTCATTCAGACAATGCATAAGTGCTTTCAATTTTTGCAAGCCTTTAATACAAGTTGATGATACATTCTTGTATGGTAAATACCGACAAACTTTATTGATAGCTACCACTCAAGATGGAAATAACTGTGTGCTTCTAATTGCATTTGCAATTGTGGAAGGGGAAACTTTGTCAACATAGGAATGGTTTTTGGCTCTCATTCGTCTTCATGTTACAGATAAGGCAGGTATCTCTTTAATATCTAATAGACATCAAAGTATAAAAGGTGCAGTTTCTAATCCACATATTGGATGGCAACCTACAATGCATATCATGTGTATTGCATTCGTCATATAGTAAGCAATTTTAATCAACGATTCAAGAATCCTATTTTGAAGAAAGAGCTGATAAAATTAGGTACGTATTGTGTTGTTTTAATTTACATAGAGTTAAGTGGAAAGAATATTATTTTGACGATTACTTTTATGTCATTTGTTTTAATAGCATACATAGCTTACAAAGACAAATTTGAAGACAAATTGCAACGATTTCGTAATCAGTCAGAGGATATAAAAAGCTGGATTGACTGTATCTCCAAAGAAAAGTGGAGTTTGGCCAACGACGATCAAGGAAGGCGTTATGGACATATGACAACAAATTTATCAGAGGCAGTTAACAAAATTTTTAAAGGAGCAAGGAATTTGCCAATAGCAGCACTGGTAAAATGTACGTATTCGCGTTTAGTTGAATATTTTGTTAAGCGTGGTGAAGAAGCAACAAGAGAACTGAATAATGGTAATAGATTTTGTCATAAATTAATGCAACAAATGGCAAAAAATCAAGAGGAAGTGTCTTCACATCAAGTTTGACGATATGACATTGAAAGAACAAGGTTTGAAGTAGAAGAGACATTTAACCCTATCACGTAACGAGGTGGTAATAAGTTTGCTGTGATATTATCCAATCAATATTGCCAATGCGGAAAGTTTCAATCGTATCAGTTTCCATGCTCTCATGTCATAGTTGCTTGTGCATTAGTCAGTAGAGATTATTGGCAATGGGTTGATCCTGTATATTCGATGCAGTATGTTGTGAATACATACTCATCGCAATGGTTCCCTCTTGGAAATGAAAAGAACATATTAACATCCAATGAGTGGACGTTATTACCTGACATGCATAGAATGAGGGAAAAAGGTCAACCAAAGTCCACACGTATTAGGAATGAAATGGATTGGGTGGAGTCTCAACCACGTTAACGATGTTCTGTGTAAACAAATTGGTCACAACCGTCGTCTAATACAAAGGCGAACAACCGAGAATAATCCATAACAGAGTTTTAGTCGTTATGATTGTGGTGATGGAACCAATTTCATCGTGGTTAGTATTAAGTGTTTGTGATAATTTGAGTATGTTGTGTAATTGTTTGATTTGGACTGTTTGATCTATTAAATTCTCATTTGGACCAAGAGCCAGTTTTTACGCTGGGGTACTTCTTATCGAAGTTTTTAAATTGGTTTACATTTTAATGTTGGTAACATTGCTGTGGTGGCAAGAGATGCACATAATGGTCAAAGACGCATGTGTTCCTTCACAGGTGGACAAGGTATACCTTCATGGTCAATTTACGTATAACCCAACATGATGATATTATGATTTATCCTTTTTCCATTATCCTGAATGAGTATTTTAATGATTGTATTGCAAAGTAATTAAATTTTTTACTGTTATTGGTTATAAGTTATGTTAAAAACAAATGAATGAAGTTATAATTTATACTAAAAACAATACTGTAAGTTATGCTTAATGTTTTTTTTTGTTAAATCATATAAAATTACACATCATATTATGTTTATATGCATTTGAAATAGCATACGGTTTATTAAAAAGTGGCATGACTTAATATTTTAAAATGATAAGGTGCAGTTTGGTTTTGTATCACTATAATAATGAAAAATATTTATACATCCAAATAGTAATGTGTCGGTTTTAAGAGAAGTATAATTCAATATTAATTGTATATCATGCAAAGGGTAATAATGTAGTTGTCAATCAGCTAATCAGGATGTAGTGTTAAATCATCTAATTTAATTGTTTGTTTTTCTTGTCAACAGGTGCTGTTTTTAATAATGTAAGTTGAAAATGACATAAATCTGGCAACATTTTGCAACAAAACTGACACGAACAACTTGTATGCATACTATTAATATGACGAGATTGATATATAATGCAATAAGACATAAAATAGATGATGAGAATTGTTTAAAAGATAAATACATGAAGTCAAATACTGTCAGTTAATGAAATCCTCCGTCAAATATATAACATTTCATTAATAATATCATTGTTCAGCTCCATGCTGATCATGATGCTCATGTGGCGTCAAGATGCACTAACGAGGTCGATCTTTGGCCTCTCGATGAGGATTACGTTGCACATGAGGTTTCCCAGCATCTGCAACTGCTCTAAACTGTTCATTGAGATTAATGCCAGTATCCCCTAACGGTTCTGCAAAAGACCCTCCACTTATGTCATACAATGGACTTGGTGTGGATGGTGTGAACAATGACGGATCATATGGAGGGGGAGTCATGTAATGATGGAAGTCGGGAACATACTCTTGTCCACCGCTTAAAAGAGACACATGATGTGTCGTAAGTTGTGATGAGTGAAAATAAGAACTCTGTGTAGATTGAGAAGGGATGAATGGAACCTGTGAAGGGACATAATACAATCTGTCTTGACTAACTGGTAGGGGAGGTATAGACCATGTTGCCGCTTGCACTTGTGTCCTACGTCGATGCAGACCTCTCCCTTCTTTACGTCCCTCATGCTGTCCAAGATCAATATGAGGGTCTTCTGTGTGTCCACTTTGAACAGATTGGTCAAATGACGAGGCTGGTTCCAAGATGCATGCTTGTTCTCTCTGTAAAGACAACATGGTCTCACTTAATGTATGCAGCTCATCGAATGTGAATGATTATTGGCCATCAGTCACTACTAAAAAGTCTGTTTATACAGACGGATTTACAGACGGATTTTTAGAGCATTACAGACGGTTTTTTCTATTACAGACGGATTTACAAACGGATATAAACCGTCTGTAATATCCTCGTCGGTAAATAATTACAGACGGATTTTCAAATCCGTCTGTAACTCACAGACGGGAAAATCCGTCTGTAATCCGTCGGTGATATATTTTACTATAATTGATATTTTTTTATTTGTATAGATAGTTATTTCCTGCTGTTCTTGATTATCACAATTTATAAACAAAATAGAAACTATAGATTCGGCATCTAAACATTCCAAAATGATTTATAAAATATAAAATTTAAATGTTGTTACAAAGGAAGAAAAAAAAGCATCTAAATAAATACATTAAAAATAAAATACAAGTCTTCATCAGGAATAATCTATATGGTCAGAATCCGAAGGAGCATCATCATTAGTAGAAGAGGAGTCAGTAGAGGAATGATGCATGGAGGTGAAAACCAGTGGTGCTGGAGCTGGTGGAGGAGGAGGAAGAGGTGTGGAGCTGCTTGCTCTCATGACCTCAAAATAAGCATGCATCTGCTGCATTTGCATATGCTGCTGCGTCATCTGCTGCTGGACCTCCCTTTGCATTCTCGACGCCACCTTCTTCTCTATCTGCTTCTCCATTTTCTTTGCCCACTTCTTCTTCCATGCACTTTCTTTGCTCTTCCATATCTCCTCATTCTACTTCTGGAGTTCTTCATTGAGGGCATGGACCTGAGTGCGGACCATGTCCTCCACATCCTCAGGTGCAAGAGAAGGGGCATCTCCAGTGACAGATGCAG
The DNA here is from genome assembly GCF_003935025.1 of Abrus precatorius. Classification (NCBI taxonomy): domain Eukaryota; kingdom Viridiplantae; phylum Streptophyta; class Magnoliopsida; order Fabales; family Fabaceae; genus Abrus; species Abrus precatorius. The sequence goes on from NW_020874406.1 coordinate 31,013, forward strand.
GGGACATGGAGTCTGCAAAGCGGCCCCCCATGCCATAAATGCGACCTTTATAAAGGCCACCCATTGTCTGTGACCACATAGCATCCTCATCTACTGACTCTGGATTCTGAGAAGATGCTTCCTCAAGCCTTTGAATATAGTCATCCTACAGTTCAGTTCAGATAATTAGATATTAGTTTGGAGAACTATTTAATAAGTCGCTAATAATAACATATATTATCAATAACTATGACTTACACATGTGGCCTGAGATCGTGTATCAACCCACAGGTTTTTGTCCTGCCTGCGAGTGTGTGTCTCTTTAAACAACTCTCTAGTAGTAGGTGGCCTCTTCAACGACTTCTCCTGCAATTAGAAATAAATCACAATCTCAAATATGAAATTATAGATAGAGTAAACTGAATTTTAAAATCACATACCAAGTTTGCCTTACTGCCAGCCAAAGTCGTAGACCCACTAGTATGCAGTGACCCCCCTTTATTAGATGCCCTGTTTGTCTTGTTCTTTACAGAGAGATTTTTAAACTCATCTGTACCCCAATACTCCTGCAAGGCATGAAGAAAGTTGGGTGCTATCCAATCAGCAGTAGAAGGGTCCTGGCGAGCCTCAGTGTACATCTGTCTTAGTCGCTTTGCAGTGCGACTCTTCCAGGCCTTGAAAATCATATTTTCGTCTTGGGGGGGAATAGAGAAGTTGCTCTACAGAAACACAATTTCATTAGAAGAGGTACAAACAGTCATATGTAATTACACTTAGTTAAAATTAATACACTATTATTACCTTCCAATCTTTGAACCATTCTATCTTTGTATCATTTGGCACCTTTGCAAAACTTCTGTAAGGCGCATCAAACATCTTCTTAATCGTATCTGTGACCTGATGGAGACCTTTCTGTGGTGGTATCCAACTGATAACACAATAAAATAAAACATAACTACTAACATTCACATAAAATACGCAATGTTAGGCATATTTGATTGAATTACTTACCAAGTGGACCCATCCCATCTCAAAGTTTCTAACGATCTCGATGATGCCTGGGTCTGTGATGACTGCTGCCCGCTTACAGATGGGAGAGCAGTGGATCCATCTCCTGTGCCCTGTGTAGCAGGTGACTGTGTGGCCTGTGTAGTAGGGGGTGCAGAGTGTGAAACTCGCTGTACTGGAGGGGGAGAAACAATATACCCAGGATTCGGCACCATGATAAATTGCTCCTGTCCCCTAACCTGGGAGGTCTGCACTGTTGCTGGTGTGGACGTCGAAGTCGGAGCGGTAGGTGAAGAAGTGTTGCCACGATCAGTTTGCTGAGTAATACCCTTCTTACCTTTACCTTTACCTGCCATATCTGAATCAAACCATATATATGTTTAGAGACAAATACTATAATTTGTTTAAAATATGAATAATATTGGTGATAACTCAAATTAAATAATCATGGCAACATAGTAAATTGACAAACCTACTTACTTTACCTCATTTACTCTGATAGTTCAAGACTACCTTCATCATCATTCGATGAAAGTTCATCCATAATTCCTTCATCCTCGTCTTCTATGATGTCATCCATTTCATTATATCTCATAACTTTGGTAAGAGGGTCAATTATTTCAATTTCATTCAAAGGAGAAGATAAAATTGGAGGGACAACAGTGTCTATTACTACACGTGAAGGAATTGAGTCATCAATTTGATATGCATCTTCATCATCTACTTCATCACTTTCAATTCGACCCCTTGGTTTAGTTTTAATTACAATCCTCCAACTTTTATTACATTTTCTAGGGTAAGATAAGAAATATACTTGTCTCGCATTTTGTGCAATGATAAAGGGGTCAAAGCCTCTATATCTTTTGGTATGGTTAATCTCAATTATATTGTAATGGTTATGTTTACGTGTACCTGTTGGACGTGTTGGATCAAACCATTCACACTTGAATAAGACAATCCTTTTTATGGTTTCACCAGCATATTCAAGCTCAACAATTTCATGAAGTTTTCCATACCAATCACAGTCACCATCACTTGAATTTCCTCTTACACTAACTCCACTATTATCTGTTTTTCTCCCTTGACATGATTTAATAGTTTGAAATTTATACCCATTAACAAAGTAAATTGGCCAACAATATGCTTTATTTTTTGGACCTCTGGACAAGTTATATAGGTCAGGATCTGTGATACCATTAATAGGATCACGCACCTACACATACCATAAATCGATGTCAATTGATTGAATACAGAATAATATTAAAAAGTCGATTAACTAACATGTTAGGGAAATGTCATGACTTACATAACTTTTGAACCATGATGGAAATTGATTAAGGGATTCGTGACCATATAATTGTTCAAAATATCTGTAAACATTGCAACATCATTAACTAGATTTGAATGACCATGATCAGAAAAAATCATTAAAGCAATCATAAGTCACTTACGTTCTGAATGGTTGAACTTCATCACAATTTAATAAGATGTGCAAGTGGGCAGCTTCTGATTCATTACCTAAGATCCATCGTTCTTCGCATTTTCCAGATACACGACCTGGTTGGTTGAATATAGATAGACTTGGCTCATTACTACTTTCTCCCCCATCATCATTTCGACCAACCCGAGTTCTCCTAGATTGAACATGAGGTTCAAAATAGTATGTGCAAAAATTTGATGTCTCCTTTGATATATATGCCTGGCATATGGATCCTTCCACTTGAGCTCTATTTTTCACAGTCCTTTTGAACCCTCCAATTTCTCGTTCAAACGGATACATCCACCTGTATTGTACTGGTCCACAAACACGTGCTTCATACGCTAAGTGTATAGGCAAGTGCTCCATGGAGTCAAAGAAACCAGGGGGAAGTATTCTCTCTAATTTGCACAAAATGACAGGAATATTTTTCTCCATAACTAATAGATCTTCAACCCTTAGAGTAGGTGAACACAGGTCCCTAAAGTACTCACTTAACTCAGTCAATGGCTTCCAAACATGGTCTGGTAGTTCCCTAAATGCAGCAGGTAGAAGACACTCCATGAATATGTGGCAATCATGACTTTTCATCCCAAAAAATCTTCCTTGTTCAACATTCACACAACGACTGAGGTTTGATGCGTAACTGTCAGGCATTTTTAACTCCTTCACCCACTTACACACATCTTGTCTTTGTGGTAAAGTTAGAGTGTAACTTGCCTTTGGCTTTGACCATCGACCATCTGCAAGTTGTTGTAACCTCAATTCATGACGCCTACAATATTCTTCTAAATCTTGCCTTGCCTTGACATTATCTTTAGTTCGATCAGTGTCCATTACAGTATTCATAATATTGTCAAATACATTTTTTTCCACATGCATCACATCTAAACAATGACGAACTAAGTTATCCTTCCAATATGGGAGCTCCCAGAATATACTTTGTTTGGTCCAATTATGTGTCATCCCATAACCAGGAAACCTAATGGATTTTCCTACTTCTGTTATTTTTGGCAAGTGTTTAACTCTATCCCATACTTGATGACCATTTAAACGGGCAGGAGGGTCCTCATTCTCAACAGTTGCTTTCTTAAATTTGTATGCTTGACGCCTATAAGGATGTTCCATATCTAAAAATCTCCTATGGCAATCAAACCATGAATTTTTTCCTCCATGTTTTAAAGTAAATGCCTTTGTATCCTCCATACAAATTGGACATGCTAATTTCCCTTGAGTCATCCATCCAGACAACATTCCATAAGTAGGAAAATCGTTTATCGTCCACATCAGTGCTGCCTTCATGATAAAATTTTGCTTGCTTGATACGTCATAAGTTACTACACCCTCACACCATAATTCTTTCAACTCATCAATCAAAGGTTGAAGGTATACATCAATTTTAGCCTTTGGATTTTCTAGACCAGGAATTATTACAGTCAAGAATAAATATGGATTTTTCATGCTCATTTCAGGAGGAAGATTAAAAGGTGTAACCACAATAGGCCAACAAGAATATGGTTTATTAAATTGATTGTTTGGAGCGAACCCATCAGCACATAACCCTAACCTTACATTTCTAGGATCAGATGCAAACTCAGGATACACTTGATCAAAATGTTGCCAAGCCTGACCATGAGAGGGATGAGTCATTATCCCATCACTCCTTTTATTTTCAGCATGCCACGTCATGTAAGGAGCTGAACTCATAGACGCATACAACCTTTTTAGCCTAGGAATCAAAGGCAAATAATGCATTCTACTTTGCGGTACATCTTTATGTTTACCACTTCTACCACCTCTTCTTGGTTTAAACCTAGGCTCTCCACAGAATTTGCAATTGGTCAAAACAGCATCATCTTTGTAATACAGCATGCAGCCTTTCAAACAACAATCAATTTTGACTTCTTTTAATCCAAGTTTGGAAACTAATTTTTTGGCTTGGTAAAAGTCCTTTGGGATGGAGTCAGGTTCGGGACTAAGCTCACTAATTAATGTAGCCCATTGATCAAATGAACTCTGACTTTGATTGCCTTCTGACTTTATGCTTAACATTCTTATTGCTAAAGATAACTCTGAATGCACACACCCATCCCATAAAGGCTTGTTTGCTGCTTCTAAAACATTATAAAACTTTGCAGCCTCTCCATTAGGTTCTTGTTCAGCATCAAAATCATGAAAAATTCCAAATTTAGGACCAACAACATCATAAACCATTTCTTGATAACGACTATTGCTTTCTTCCCAACTTACATTACCTACATGACCACCTGATTGTAATATATTTGAATTACCTACTTGATTTTCTAAATTAACTTCTTCCCCATGCTCAGTCCATATCCAATAATCATGTTTAAATCCAAACTTATACAAATCATATCTAATTGAATCAATATCCAAAAACTTTCTACACCTGCACTTAGAACATGGACACCTAACGACCTGATTGGTGATGAATTGCTGCGAATTACAACAGACGCGTATAAATTTCTCTACACCCTCAAAGAATTCAGGTTTTATTCCCCCCCGACTTGAGTGCAACCTATCATACATCCACTGACGATTTCTGAGAAACATCTTCCTCAAGAACTATATAAACCTAATACAAATATACAATGTGGTATCAACCTTCTAAAATACATTACAGAAAATTTTAATATAAATTTTGGCAGAATCTCCCCTAATACATGTTAATTTCCTTACATTTGTTTACTATTTTTTTACAAAAATGAAAATTTCACCTAAAATCAACTAATAAATTATATAACAATAAATTATTCGATACATCAAACACAAACACATCACAATCCTAAACCGTTCTAGAGCACATCCCCTTGTAACTCTACAACATGCATATTCTACAAACTCCACAAACACAAATAATCCCACAGCACACAATAATCAGGTTCGGAGAAGGACCTCTACGCCCTTCCCCCCAGTCATACAATCTCCAATCCTACAACTCTATCTTAGAAATTTTAAGTCTCTAAAAAACATAAAAAATTAAAAAACTAAACTGATTAAAAGTTAGAGTATCGTACCAGGAATACAATGATGCAAAAAAACTTTCAAATGGTTGCTCCAATAACTCGCAATGGCCAAAACACTGAGCTCTTAGAGAGAGAGAGAGGGGGGAGCGAGAGAGAGAGAGGGTTCTGATAATGGGGGAAGGGAAGAGAAGACGCGGTTTTAATGGGTTTCAGTCATTACAGATGGGAAAATCTGTCTGTAATGGGTTTAATGAAACGGTGCGTTTCAGGAGGCACATTACAGACGGACGCATTTACAGACAGAAAAATCCGTCTGTAATGTGCCACCTGAAAGGTCGGCTAAAACCGCCATATTTACAGACGGGAAAATCCGTCTGTAATTTCTCGCTATAATATTTCGTCCTATTTTCAAATTACAGACAGAAAAATCCGTCTGTAATTGCTGTGTATAACGTTTGGCGCCAAAAGGCGGGCTAAATACAGACGGATTTTACAGATGGATTTTTCAGAAAATAAAAAAAAAAATATTTCACAAGGAGTAACCAAGTAGTATGTCCTCTCATGTGCATCTCCCTGCATTGCATAAAGAGGTAGTATATGTTTCATTAATAATTTAACGTTTTTAAAAACACATTGTCGCATATTGTATATACATACCACGAGGGGGAATGCAAATACATACCAAAAGTGAAAAAACAGTTGCATCTCTCGTCATCCAACGTCTAGTAACTGTCATATACCACCTCATGTACTCCGAATTGAAACTCAATAATCCCTCTTGAGGGCCATTACTGAATACCCAATCAGTGCGCTTCTCCCATAATTCTAAAACCTGTCTAAACTTATCATTCCAATTCTCTCCCGTCTTCCCTCTAAGCGTGATGTCATGTAATGCATCAGGTTGATATGGAGCACGAGGAATATGTTGCACTATTCCAAACTGACGCATTACATAATCCGGTTGCAAGCATATAGGGGGCAATGACTCAAGTATATCCTGATTATAAGGTTGTCAAACAATCTGCAAAATGATTAATAAGATTAATTAAAATACAAACATTTGAGTATTTATAAAATTTATATAAGTGTGATATATAATTCAATACCTCGTCCTGTTAAGACGATCAAGTTTATATCTATAATATGCGACATCCTTCTTCCCCTTTATGGGCACCCAATTAACTAACCACCTAAACAATAAAAAAGTAAACTAAGTTAACATAAAAAATATATATATATATATATAACAAAATTATTATTTATAAAACTACAAAGGTTATATCATTGAATACCTAGCACCATACGGAAGATCATGTCGCAAATGTGGAGGTGACGGAGGAGCCAAACATGGAAACCTATCCCACGCCCACATAACTAACAATGGAGTCAATCCCCCTATGGCAACTCTGTCAATGTTTGTCGCCATACATAATTCTCTGTATAAAAAATTGAGAGCTGCTCCTCCCTAGCTATACTATCCTGTGATAGCAAAGTCCTCAAGTAAAGGCAAATATCGGACTGTGACTCTACTGCTAGAGTGATCTGCTAACATAAATCCTCCAATCAATCTCATAATATACGCTCTAGCAAATCTCGTCAGTTGAAGCTCGTTCTGCAAATGCATAGTCACGTAAGAGAAATGTTGGTCTAACCAAGTAAGCTTCAAGCTGCTCCCCACAAATGCCTCTGGTGGTGGCCTAACACCTAGACTATCCTCAACTATCTGTGGCTAGTTACCTCTAGTAGCTGCAAATAATGGAAGCCCATCAACCCGAAGACCTATTTGTATAGCTATATCTTGAAGCGTTATGGTGCATTCTCCTGGTGGCATATGAAAGGTATGTGTCTCAGGCCTCCATCTTTCAACTAATGCGGCAATCAAATGCCTATCCAATGGAAAGTTGGCAAGCTGTGCCACTTCAGCAAAGCCAGCTAGCTCCAAGTGTGGTACAATCTCCAGTGGCACACCGTCTAGGCCAACTGGTATAAACTGACACTTCCTAACCTTCATCATGGGATGCTCTCGACCATCTCAAATGTGTTCAGACACATGTATACTTTGAAAACGTAACAATGATGGATCCTCAGGCCCTGGATTAATCACTAGACCTTCTGAAGAAGATGATGCTATTTGAGTAATTAAAAATAAAATGTTAGCATTATTAACATATTAAACATGACAAGATAATGGGAATTTTAATATTTTACTTATCTAAATACACAACTACAATTTTATTGAACCAAGTTACATAACGATGGAAAAATTTAATAATCATATGAAAATGTATATTTATATTACAATAATATATTCATACTTAATATTACTTTAATTTGATTTTTGTACAAACTATAAGTTAATCTTAACGATGTCATCTGATAATTTAAAAATAAATGTTAGTATTATTAACATATTAAAAATGATAATATAATAGTAAAATTATTATTTTACTTATCTAAATACAGAACTACAATTTTATTAAACCAAGTTAAATAATAATTGAAAATTTTATTTATCATATGAAAAAATAAAATAATATTACAATTACATATTCATACTCAATATTACTTTAATTTGATTTTTGTACAAACTTTAAATTAATCTTAACATTACAAAACTAGTTATTGCAAATTAGCACGTATGATTTAACTGCAATATTTAAATAAACCTAATTTAAGAATATGTTTAAAAATAAACCTAATTTAAGAATTTGTTTTTAAATTAACATTATTTAAATAAATTTGCTCAATAATTTAAGTAAAAATCTTAAAAGGTTTTAATAATCAAGTCCATTATGTAATGCCTTATATTTCTTTTCTCAATATATAATAAATTTTCATAAAAAATTAAATAGTAGAGTAAATTTTTCTTTCAAAAACTCTCTAAATAGAAACAGACATGGAAATGATATAAAGTTCATAGAGTAAAATTTCATTAATTCATAAGTACTTTAGAAAAACAAAGATTCTAGAATTTTCATCAGCAATAAAAAGAAATAGTAGTTTTACAACTGTTTCAAAAGAATGCTATAGAACTAAAAATATTCATTACATAACTCAAAATAACTAAGTCCTATAGCAGTTCTCATCCATCCATACACTGTGAGCCTAGTACTATTCATCCTGGTTTCCTGAAAAATATTGTGTAAGGGTGAGTCTCTACCCTACCACTCATACATAACACATTCATCACACACATCTTATCACGATTAAAGAAAACATCATGGCATTACATATCACAGTGTCATATATAGCATATTCTCATCTCAACACAGATTATGTTCCATAGATTCACAATTTCTTTTACTTTCATCCGCGCTTATCGCGCCCTGTGGCCACAGTTATCCGATGCCTCTATCCCGAGGTCTTACACATCTATGTAAATAGTCGCCGGATGGCCCAATGCAATACGGATACAACGTATACAATAGACGGCCCCTTAACAAAGGTAATGGTCAGCAGTCAAGTCGGAAAACGAGTGTGTGGCCATGTGGTGCATTCGAACACAATATTCCGTGCATAATCCTGAATGTCACTCACCACCCTGCATTTCTCCAAGATATCCCATATCGTCTCCATCTTTCACTCCCCAGTGTATCTCTGTAACTATTTACATCATATCTTTTTCCATCTCATACTCTTTCGAGTATATTCATATGTTCACATATGCCATTTCTCATGTTCACACATATTTTTCATCATATACATCAAACCATGGCATATTAACAATACACATCATTTTTACATGAAACACAATATATTCAAACATGAAACATCCATCTCTTTGTATATTTCATATCACAAAATCATATAATCATATCAACCATCCTCAATATACTTTATCATGCCTTATTTGGACATAATATCATATTTTCACCATGTATTCATCATAAAATCACATAAATAATAACTTATTCTCACTTTTCATCGATTATTTTTCATAAAACAAGGATTATTCCACATATAATCACATACATGACAAGATCTATAGGAATACGAGTAATAAGCATAACAAAATGATAAAGTAGAGCCCCCTTACCTCAAAACAGAGCTTTTGCAAGGATTTAACCGAAGATTTTAACTCTAGAACGAAGTTTTTTTCCTAAGAACATCATGAATATCTATAAGAAAAAGAAGAAGAAGAGAAACGAACGGTAAATCTAACTTCAAACTTAGAGAAACTTACTTGAAATCCTTTAGAACGGACGTATAATCACAGATCTGAAGAGAAATCTAAGTTTAGAAGGTTTAGTATAGGAGAAAATGGCGAGATATGACCTTAGAACTTTCGAGAACCTTGGGTGGGAATGAAAATTTCATGTGAAGCCCCCCTATTTATAGAAATTTTTTTGAAGATATCAGCGTCAATGTGATGTAAGCAATGATGTCAGCATGATGGCAGCGTCAACGTGATGTAAGCGATGATGTCAGCATGATGCAAGCGATGATGTCAGCGTGAGATCACTGATGACATAACCGATGATGTCAGCATGATGTTACTGATGATGTAAGCGATGATATCAACATGAAATCACCGATGACATAAGCAATGATGTCAGCGTGAGGTCATCGATGATGTCACCGATGACATCAGTGTCATGTCACTGTTGACATTAGGGGTTAATGTACATACGCGGTTTCTTTCTGCTCACAAAGTACTACAGATTTTTCTCATTAATATACTATAGGCATGACACAAAGCATAGGATGTTACACATTATACATAATAAAATATAAAATCCTAAAGAGACTTAATTAATGTGGTCTAGCCCATTAACCTAAAACATAATAAATTATTTAATTAAAACATAAAATTTTGGCCTAATATACAATGAAAATAGGGATTGGACTAACATGAATTGAATTAGGCCCTAATCTTTAATTACAAAACAAGTTACGAATCTTAGATTATTCTCTTCCACGTTCTTGGGTGCTTTGAACATCATCAAAAAATTTGATCTAGGGCTTTTTAAACTTTCTTTATTTTTATCTTGTTATAGGACCTCTATATCCTTGTAAGAGATCTATCCCTTTATTTTTTTTTATCTTCATCACTTTTCCTTGTTGATTCTCATCATTCCCTCTTTCTTTAAGTGAATTCGTCCTCAAATTAAGATCTTCATCACCTATATCCAAAGGAGACAAGTCAGCCACATTAAAAGTTGCACTAACCTCATTCTCATCAAGTAAGTCAATTTTATAAGCAGTGTCATTGATTCTCTCTAATACTTGAAACGGTCTATCATCCCTTGGTTGGACTTTTGATTTTCTTTTAATAAAAAATTATTCTTTTTTCATTTGAACTCACACCCAATCTCTAGGTTCAAACACAACAAATCAAGAGGAGTTAGATGATTAAATCCATGAACAATTTCAAAAGGCGAATGTTGTATAGTAGTATGTACTATCTTATTGTAAAAAAATTCAACATGTAGTAAACAATCCTCTCAAGACTTAATATTGCTCTTAATAACAACCCTAAGAAGAGTAGAGAAAGTTCTATTGACTACCTCAATTTACCCATCATTTTGAAGATGATAAGTAGTGAAAAAGATAAGTTTTGTGCCAAGCTTGTCCCACAAAGTCCTCCAAAAGTGACTAAGGAACTTGGAATCAAGATATGAAACAATACTCTTCGACATTCTATAAAGTGGTTTGAAAACTTGTCAACCACCACAAAAATTGAGTGCTTTCCATTTTTAGTTCATGGAGCCATAAGATAAAATCCATTGATAAATTAATCCAATTATGATTAGGAATAGGTAAAGGAGTGTAAAGTCTGAAAGACATTACCTTGAACTTTGCCTTTTTACATATAATGCATCTTTCACAATGTTTTTGCACATCATGCTTCATGCAAGGCCAATTAAAATGCTCATGTAATATATCTATAGTCTTTGAACTCCAAAATATCCCCATTAAACCCCCTTTATGCACTTCTTTAACAAGCAAGTCTCTTATAGAACTCTTAGGCACATACAATCTATTATTCTTGAACAAATAATCATTATGCCTATGGAATCTATTTTGAGCCAATTTAGCACAAAAAGCATATATAGGACAAAAATAATCATCTTGCATATATAGTTTTTAACATGTTCAAAACCAAGCATTTTAGTTTCAAGAGTGGTAAGTAAGGAATACATTCTAAAGACAACATTTGCTACTACAATTACCTTTTCTTCCTTATTCTTGATAACATATGGAAACTGTTCAAGAAACTAAACCCATTTGGCATTGTTGAGTTTTCTTTGCCATTTCAAATACTTCAAAGACTAATGATCACTGTGAATAACAAATTCTTTGAGAAAAAGATAAAGCTACTAGTTGTTTTACTTCAAAGATGTTGCGTTGCAGCGAGAAATGTCTTACTTTAACGAGAGTGTCGCAAATCCTAGGGTACTTAAGGGGTTTAGAGTTTGGAAAATTCATTTTCCACTTTTCCTCTCATCCCTTCTTTGATTCTCTCGATCCCAAACCCTTTTTCACCGAGTAAATTATCTTCAAAGCCGTTTAGGTGTTCGATTAAAGGTTGAAATCGTGTTTGAGACGCTTGGAGGTAAGTTCTAAGAGCTAGGATTTACGTTTTTCATTCTTTCTTTGTTCTTCTCGGTTTCTTATGGGGTTTTCCCTATATTTAGGACAAAGATTCATGCAGGGAGCCCTTCCATCGTTGATTTTTTGTTTAGGTCTTCATTTCGAGGTAAGGGACACTCTACCCTATCTCATTGTACTTAGAATTTGTTTAATTTGTTGTGTATTGAAATGTGATCGATTAGAACGTAGAAAGATGTGTATTTGGATGAAAATAACTTGATTGTGATATGGTGTAATGGAAATCTTGTGTGAAACTTAGTGTTATTGGTATTGAGAAATGTGTGTGATGAATAGTGAATGTTGTGTGTGATAGAGTGACTTAATTTTAATAGGGTTGTGATGAAAAAGTTGTGTGATTGAGTGTAATATGACCGAATATATGTGGACATGCCATTTGTTGATAATGAATGATATGAAATAGTTGAGAATGTGGATGAATATGTGTGAATGACATGTTGAATATGATTGTGTTCGAAATGTTGGAAAAACTATGAATGGTCTAGTGATACACTAAGGGTGTGGAAGATGAGGACAGTAAATACCTTGGGGAAGAGAGGGTGGTGGTGACTGATAAATCCACATTTTACCATAATTTTTAGTATGATTTTGTTAATAAATAAGTAGTAAAGTGTTAAGTAAACTTGAAAATATCATAAAAATTGCATTAATATTCATAATTGTAATTTTAGATTTTAGTCCAATTCTGAACAATTTAACTCAAAAGTGACTTAATCCTTGTGTAGAAGCTTGAGCTGAGAATTTAAGTTTGAAGTGAAGAAAGTAGAGGAATTAAGCTTAAAAGATGAAGAATCAAGTGTTATATGAAGGGCGTAATCACTCTGAGTACATAGAGTGAACATTTTGAAGAAAAAAATTCATGAAGATCATCAGAGTAGCTACTTCAAGTGTTCAGAGTATCTACGTAATTGAGTGCGTAGCCACTTCAAGTGCCCAGAGTAGCTACGCACAGCGCGTAACCACTTCAAGTGTTCAGAGTAGCTACGCCCAAGGCTAATTCAAGTGATCAAAGTAGCTACGCAGTATGCGTAGCCACTTCAAGTGTCCAGAGTAGCTACGCAGTCAGCGCGTAGCTACTTCAAGTGCCTAGAGTAGCCTAGAGTAGCTACGCAAAAATAACAGAATTTTAAATATCACTTCTAAGTGTCAACTTTGGACGATTTGAGTTCTTAAATCAGTTTTAGAAGCTTCTAGAAGAACTTTGATGCTAGAATTCTCAGAAAATAACATGTAGAAAAGCAAAAGACGGGAAAAACTATATAAATAGAAGTTAAAGGTTCAGAAAAAGGAACTTTTTGGTTCATTTTGTTATTTTTCACTTTATAACTGTTTTAACTTCCAAGGGAAGTCAAAGAGAGAGATTGAGAGCGATTTTCAAGCTTCATTTCTAGAGGAATCAGAGTGAAGATTAGGTCTTGGAAGATGTTCTTCTTCTCTTACTTCTCCTTTCTCCATTGTAATGTTGTTCTAAACTTTTTTGGCTAGGGATCTATGGATCCAGATTTGATGTTGTGATGTAATTGTGGATTGAATCTTGAGATTTTAATTGAATTGAGTATGTGATTATGTTCTTAATGCAGTTGTGAAATAATCCTTCATTCAATTGAATTTAGAGGAATTTTCATCAATAGAAATTGAGTTTATTTCTTAGATCTGAATCATATGCCTAGGTTATTGAGATCTTAGGAATAAGTATCATGATCTAGTAATCCTATAATTTTCAGAACTTAATGCAATATTTGATTGAATTTTACCTAAGGAATTAGGGAGGTTTAATTAGGTATTAGAATCAATGAGGCAAGAAATTGCCCTTTGGTTAAAGAAGTGAAATTGATTATCAATCAATTACAATTTTCAAGAATTCAGAACATGATTACATTGCAATTAAAAATCTGGTGAAGTGGTTCCTAACTATTTTCCACATAGTATTCTTAATACAAATTTCGTATTCTGTTTTTACAGCAATTCCATTACCTTTTATTGTCTTTATTTCTTACTTTCACATGTTACAAACCTCTCAATGAATTGTTTTGTTCAACTAATTGTTGAATTGTGAAGTGGTAATTGAAATAAGATCCTTGTGGACGATACTTGGGGCTCATATTGAATTTCAAATTTTATTACTTGCTACAACTACCTAATATACTTGCTAGTTAGTTCTCAAATTTTGTGACAAGTTTTTGGCGCCGTTGCCGGGGATCTTTATTTTCAATATCATTTGTAGCAAGGAGACAACTAGATTGAGCTTTTTGTTCTCTGTTTTCTTTTTGAAATTTTATTTTTTTTTATACATTGAATTTCATATTACAATTTCTGCTAGTTTTCCTGTACATCTTTGCTGTCCAGTTTTGTATAAATCCTGTGTCACTATATTTTGTGTAGATTACATGTTTAGATGTTATGATTCTTCTTAATTCTTCATAGGATATTCTGTTAGTAAATTTTCTGCACTATATTGTTCTGTATTTTCATCATTTTCTTTTAGTGTTTCTATTGTGTTTAGTTTTCTTAGTGTTATATTTGTGGGAAAAATAAAAACAAGACTGCTCTTGTATTTGATCCAGACATAGACAGAACATTGAGGAGGCTGAGAAACTAATTAAGAGCAGAAAATTCAGTAAGGAAAGAGCAAGAATTGGAATCTACCCCTTCTACTCCTAAATCAGAAGAACTTCAAATTCCTTCTCCTACACCACCAACACCTCAAGAGAAGATAATGGCTGAACAAAACATGATGAGAACTTTAAGGGATTATGCAGTGCCTAACATGCATGGATACAACTCCTCCATAGTCAGACCTACCATACAAGCCAATAATTTTGAAATTAAACCAGCTTTACTTCATTTAGTTCAGCAAGATCAATTTTCTGGTTCAATTTCGGATGATCCTAACCTACATATCTCTAACTTTTTGCAGCTTTGTGATATAATAAGAATGAATGGAGTTAGAAAGGATGCAATTAGATTGAGACTATTTCCATTTTCATTAAGAGATAAAGCTAAATGTTGGCTGCAAGCTCAACAACAAGAAAGCATCACCACTTGGGCAGACCTTGTTAATAAATTTCTTACCAAGTATTTTCCACCATCTAAAGCTGCCAAACTAAGAGGAGAAATTACATCATTCATGCAGCAAGAAGGGGAATCTTTATATGAAGCTTGGGAGAGGTATAAAGAATTATTGAGGAAATGTCCACACCATTGTACACTAGAATGGATGCAGCTGGAAACTTTCTACAATGGAATGAGTCCAGCTACTAGAACCATGATTGATGCAGCTGCAGGGAGATCATTGAATACTAAATCATTGGAAGAAGCTCAACGAATTATAGAGATGATGACTTCATCTATGTATCAAAATTCTAATTCTAGACACTCTACAAGGAGTGGAGGATATGAAGCCAAAATTCTTGAGACTTTTCTCGCACAAAATCAGTTGCAAAGTCAAATGTTTTCAGAACAAATTGCTGCACTAACTCAGCAAATAAGCAACTAGGGGCTCATATTGAATTCCAAATTTTATTACTTGCTACAACTACCTAGTACACTTGCTAGTTAGTTCTCAAATTTTGTGATAGTGACATTAATAGTGAGCGTGGATGTACCACAGGCCACACACTCTCTTCCTGACTCGGCCTTTCACTAACACTTTTGCTTGGGGGCTCAATATCGCACATGTTGTATCCGTGGAGTGGGAGCTATCTGGCATCCATCCATGGTATGAAACTGAGTAAGTTCGTGAGGTTGAGGGCATCAGGAATCTGTGATCACAGTGCCACGGTGAGCATGGCTAACGTGCAGTGAACGCACATGTGTGTGAAATGATTGAAGGTGTAGTAAGCGCACCTGTGTGTGAAATTGGAATGAAATGTTTGAAAGTGCAAGCTGGCACTTGTTTGATGTATGATTCAATTCATGTTTGAATTTGGGTGAGATCTATGCTTGTGTATGTGTGATAGTGTAGAGTACTCACACTTACATTTATTTTTCAGGTGACTAAGATGATCAGCACTAGGCTCAGTAAAAAGGATGAATGAAATTACTATAGGACTTAGAGAGTTTATTTTAGAAACTATGATGTATTTAAAATTAATCCTGTAGCAATGATTCGATTCAAAATTTGTAATCCATCCTTGTTTTAAAATACTTTATTGAATCATGTATTGGGGGCCCTTTTAATGAAAATTTTATTATTCCTATTTTGTGAAATTTATTTATTTTGGAAATTAAATTAAGGTGTTACAAATGTGCTGCATGGCTGTGTTGAGTGCTGAAAAATAATGAAAGAATAAGTTGTATAAACATTTATTTTCATATTATACTTTTATTACTGTGAATGTTATTTCATAAGCTCACCTTTGCATTCTATGTATGTCTGTTTGTGTGTGTTTTGCAATGATCGTATTGTGGTACGTGAGCAGATGTGACAGGTTATGTAGCTACTTCTCAAACTAGAAGGTCTGGTTGAAGAACGTCAGAGTCGACATATTTTGAGAGAAAATTGTAGCTTTAATTATTTTGTCAGTCTAGGTTTTAGTGATAGGTCTAGATTGATTAGCATAGTTTTTAAGAGATGAAATTATTATTCAAAACTTGTATTTTGAGCTCATCGCAAAGTAACTATTATAAATATATAGTTATGTAATTTTTTTTATTATATAAAAATGCCCTCTTAGCTTTGTTATTCTGTTGATTGAGATGTTGAAGTTCAATTTCTGAAAAAAAAAAAAATATTTCCTGTTCTATGCATGTATTATCTCATAAAGGAATTTGAAGTAGGAGCGGTAATGCAAAATGTCATTAATTCTTTACACAAAGGAGTCGTGACACTCACTTACCACCTTATTACAAGTTGGTTCTAGTAGTTACACTAGAATTTCAATAATTAGAATGTATATTTACCTCCTTCAATTATAGTTGTGTGAAGTTCAAGTTATATACCCAAATATTCAATATCAAAATGAGATTTTATATTACCTTTTGTCTTTCCTTCAAGATTCATCAATAATCCTAGTATATTCACATATATTCTTTTCAATATGCTTGACGTCTAGATTGTACCGTAACTTTAGATATCTCCAATAAAGCAATTTAAAAAAAAATACTTTTTTTATTTAATTTCTGTGACACCCTTACTACTTATTATGCCATCAATATAAATATAATATTAAAATAATCCAAGAAGTAAGAAAGCCACATGTATGAGTTTACGTCCGTTCACATTAATAGAAACTAAATACACCATCTACACCAGTTATCCAAATACATATATACTTATTATCTGTCAAAATATACAGTCATCCAGTCATATAAACATATGCACATAGCTGAATTACATACAAAATAAAGTGGGGGTCACGATATCAGAGACAACAACAAAAAAAATGACCTCACAAGCTTTCCCCCTAGACTCATGATCATCAAAAATACCATTTCCTCCAAAAGGTAACAACGGTTAAGGATTTCTATTTATACGTTCCCCCAGTCACTAGTAATTATACCTATATATATGTACAAGTTATACTTTACTCGGCCCTAGCTTACTCTCCTTTCTCACTAGGTTCCCGCTCGAAGGAGTCAAAACTACGAGGAAGTTCAGCTTGAGAAGAAGTCCTCTTCTTTCTAGTAGCAGTAGGGGTGTTTGAGCAGTGAAAGGAATCTGGAGAGTCAGAAGAACTAGAGGAAGTCAAATTTGAAGTGGATGAGATGGAGATGTGTCTGGGTAGAGGTATGTTCGCTATATTGGGTCATACAACAGGTGGTACATAAGGCCCTAAAGATCGAAGGAAATTCAGGAGTAATATTGGGGGCGATAATACAGGGACAAGAGGTGGGACATGGGGTCTCCTAAACTGTACTCCAGAAGGAAATGGAAAAGTGAGTCTCATGGGTACCTTGATAGGGATGGAGTATGCCCGCGGGCCTGACCCGTTTCTATCTAACAAAAAGGTAATAGTGCTAGTGTGGATGAATTGTTATTGCTCCCAATTGTGTGCCCATCTTCCTTCAGGATCATATCTGACTGTGATGCTAAACTGGTACGGTGGTTGGGCCATTTGTGTCCTCACCTACTAAACGTATTCACATACAACACACATAGCAACTAAAAGGGTGAGACAAACCCATTTCAACCAAAGTACAGTAGAAAACACGTTAAGATATTTACAATCATTATAGCAAATAGCAAACAACTCAACACACAATGTATGATTCTGTGCATTACCTAATTAATTTCTATATTGACACATGCATGTGGGCCCAAACCATTTTTTCTTTCTCTTTCTTTCTAGGAAGGATCAGGAGTTCACTGCCACCAACCATTCTTAGTCATAACTATCTCATCAGATAGTTTTAAAGGTATAGCTCAACTGATTCTAAGAATCCATCGGGTTCTGTCAGGATAGTCTGGTTTTGCAGTGAGAACCGACAGCACAAGGTTGCGAGTCCTGACCTTTGCCCGGCTCAATCACACCCGACTATCCCCAAGACTAACCTGGAGTCTCCCCTAGATTTCGTATACTTCCTATCCAACACCATCATCATTACATGCTTATGATGCATGGACCTAATTTCAGTCTTTTAATTAGGTATTAAACATTTCTTTTTAATCAACAACATATATTTTGAAATTCCATCGACAATCCGGCAGAGTTTCCTCTATAATTCAGATATTTCTAAATTTTCTTCTCTCTGCAAAATAGTCAAAAAATTCCAATACGCTTCTAATTTTAAGCACAGACTCACCACTACCACATTTCACAACTTTCCAGCTATTTCAATGGCTCTCAAATACTTTTTTCCAATTATCACTACATTTCAAAATACTCATTTAAAATAATACTTTAAAATGAATTATAATACTTTAAATGATTTAAATATGTATATAGGTATACTTTAAATATATAAAAACTATTAAATAAATTTTGATAAACCACTTGAAATTAAAGAAGATTTTTTTAAAAAATTATTTTCGTAAGAAGAAAATTAACCACAATTCCATTTATCAATTTCTAAAACACTTTTTCAAAACCCATCAAATTTTATCTCAAGTTTTTTCCATTTTTTTTAAACATCTTTATTTCACAATTCTCCAATTCTTTTCAACTTTCAACATACCTTCTATATGCTCACTCTACATAAATGATAGTTCATTCCTCAATTATTTTAGGAAATCAATTATTTATACTGAATTCAACAAACAATTATCATAGAAGCATCATCACACATAAAATCAATCTTAAAAAGGAATATCAAACAATTGTACACTAAGTATGGAAATAATTATAAATTCCTTCAAATAATTTATACATACATAGCAAGGAATAAAATACCCTATCTCCCAACGTTTTTCTATTACACCCTTGAAAATAGATATGTCTCCCCTTACCTTAAAGTGTATACCAATTTTTCTCACCAACGTCCTCTTTCCACCACTTCTCAAATCACGATCCTAACCAAATAATCACACATAATCATGATCAATGTTAAGAGGCATTAATCACCCAACCCTCTACTAGTGAGTTGAAACTATCATTTTCTAATCTTCGTAAAAATAGCTTACGGATCTTACAATTATTTTCTATGATGTAAATGGAATACTATAAGCCTAAAGGTGATTAAAAATAATTATTTTTCCCTCATAACACTCTTGGGACAGCACCTCTAGATCAAGGGTTTTGAACCCTCAAATGCATTTTTAACAAAACAAAAAGCACCAAAATTATTTATTATAAAACATAGAAGGATTAAGTAAATAAAAACATAATTTAGAAACAAAAATTTTGGACAAAATTTCACCCTCATGCCACTGTTTCAGCACCCAAAAAAAGGGGAAAAAATAAAAATTTAATCGATTCAAAGTGTTTTAAAATGATAAAAATAGGTGAAATATTAAAAAAATTTAATGAACTTACTTGGAAATTTAAGGGATTAAGACCAAAGCTGATCAAAGTTCCTTAGGAGAAAGAAAATAGGGCTTACAGAAGTGAAAGGAAGAAGTGGAAAGCTTTAGAGACTAATCCTTATCTTAAATAGCAAAAATAATAATATAATATTAGAATTTTCACTAATTTCTTTGTAATTAATTGAAACAATTTGATAAAAATCCCAAAATTTAAAAATAGTCATGAAATATATTAAACATAATTAAAAAATAATTTTTGACACTATTGATCCTTTAGTTGGTTTCCAAAATTTTTACACGCAATTTCTGCATGAGCATATAACTAATTTACTTAAAATTAACCAAAAAATCCAAAAATGCTCATTAATTACAAAAAAATTATTTTTATATTTCAAATAATATTTATAAATAAAATATAATTTATTATTATTATTTTTTTTAAAATAAAATGTTATTTTTAGCTTTATAGAATAATTTTAACCAATACAAATTGACACTTTTTGAAACTTAAAAATTTCAAAATTAAAAATTACCCAAAAATTTCTTAAAAATATACTTAACAATTTTATTTAAAGCATCTCATGTTAATTCTATCACAATTTTTCCCTAAGAAATCAAGAACTATACTTTAACTTAGAACTATATTAATAAATTAATTGTTTAGCAAAAACGAGGATGTTACATCTTTTTCCCCCTCAAAGAAATTTCATCCCAGAAATTTAGAGTGAGAATCCCTCATTTTTCTCTCTAACTCCCATGTAGCATCTTCATCATCGGTTTCACTCCATACCACTTTTACAAGCAAAATGTCTTTTCTTCGTAGATGTTTTACTCGTTGATCCACAATACGTACGAGTGATGTTTCATAAGTAAGATTGTCCTTTAGTGGTATTGTATCAGGTTCAAGGACATGGGATGAATCAGGGATATATTTTCCTAGTTGGGAGACATGAAAAACAATATGGAGATTAGAGAGAAATAAGGGTAAGGCAACTTGGTAAGCCACAAGGCCAATCTTTTTCAGAATTTGGTAGGGACCAATAAATTTAGGTGTGAGCTTTCGAGATTTCATAGCTCTTCCAACTCCTGTGGTAGGTGTAACTTTTAGAAACACATGGTCGCCTTCTTGAAATTCTAATGGCTTCCTTCTTCTATCATAGTAACTTTTCTGCCTACTTTGTGCTGTTCTCATTTTCTCTTAGATCATTTTAACTTTCTCTGTAGTCAATTGAACCACCTCAGGTCCAAAAGTAAAATTCTCTCCTGTTTCATACCAACATAGAGGTGTTTTGCACTTCCGACCATATAACGCTTCAAATGGTGCCATCCCGATACTTGAGTGAAAACGATTGTTGTAAGTAAATTCAATCAAATATAAGAATTGATCCCAGTTGCCTTTATACTTCATTACACAAGCTCTGAGAAGGTCTTCAAGCGATTGAATAGTTCTTTCTGATTGTCCATCAGTCTGGGGATGATATGCTGAACTAAATCTGAGCTTCGTTCCCAATGCCTTTTGTAACTTTTCCCAAAACATTGAAGTAAATCTAGGGTCTCTATCTGATACTATGCTTGATGGTACACCATGTAGTCTTACTATTTCTTTGATATATAACTGGGCCAACTTTTCTAATGAATAACCAACATTAATGGGTAGAAAATAGGCAGACTTGGTCAATCTGTCAATAATTACCCATATCGCATTATGACTTGTAGATGTCCTCGACAATCCACTCACAAAATCCATTGCAATACTGTCCCATTTCCATTCGAGTCTCTGATGTTCAACCTTTGCCTTTTGACACACCAAGCAAAATGCCACATATTCTGCTATGGCTTTCTTCATTCCGGGCCACCAAAATAATTCCTTCAAATCTTGGTACATCTTAGTGGTACCTGGGTGAATACTTAATTTACTTTTATGGGCTTCTTCCAAAATCATCTTCTGAAGCTCTTCATTTTGTGGAATACAGATTCTTCTTCGAAATCTCAAAATTCCATCGGTATCTTCCTGAAAATCTTTTTCTTTGCCTTGAATCATTAATGCTTTCTTCTCTTGTATGATTGCATCTTCTTGCTGAGCTATGCAAATCTGTTCTAAAAATTCACTAGTGACCTTCAATATTCCAAATTTAAGACTCTTTGAAGTAAGTTCCATGGCCATATTTAGATCTCTAATCTGCTCCACCAATCCAGTTCCCGAATCATCATAGTTGACACTTGTAAAGATTTTCTGCTTAATGCGTCCGCTACAACATTCACTTTTCCAGGATGGTAGTGAAGTTCAAAGTCATAATTTTTAAGAATTCAATCCATCGACGCTACCTCATATTCAATTCCTTCTGATCAAACAGATACTTGAGACTGTTATGGTCACTAAAAACATCAAATTTAGCACCATACAAATAATGTCTCCAAATCTTCAATGCAAAAACTACAGCAGCAAGCTCCAGATCATGCGTAGGATAATTCATCTCATGTGGTCTCAATTTCCTTGAAGCATAAGCTACTACATTCCTATTCTGCATCAACACACATCCTAATCCTTGCCTTGAGGCATCATAATAAACTTCAAAATTCTCATAAGAGTTTGGAAGTATTAATACAGGAGCAGAAGTCAATCTATTCTTCAATTCTTGGAAATTATCTTTGCACTGACTAGTCCACATAAACGATTGTCCTTTGCGAGTCAATGTAGTCAAAGGCAATGCCAACTTTGAAAATCCTTCAATAAATCTCCGATAATAACCTGCCAATCCTAAAAAACTCTGGATCTCAGTAATTGTTTTTGGTCTAGCCCACTGTAAAATAGTTTCAACCTTAGAAGGATCTACAGAAATTTCATCATGATTCTTATGTTAACCAGAATTCACACTTGGAAAGCTTAGCGTATAATTGTTTCTTTCTTAGGATTTCCAATATTACACGAAGATGGTCCACATGTTCCTCATGATTCTTGAAATATATTAGAATATCATCAATAAAAATAACTACAAACTTATCCAAATACGGATGAAAAATCCGATTCATGTAATCCATAAACACTGCAGGTGCGTTAGTTACACCAAATGGCATCACTAGGTATTCATAATGCCCATACCATGTTCTAAAAGCAGTTTTTGGAATATCCTCTTTTTTCACTTTGATCTAATGGTAACCAGACTTCAAATCAATTTTAGAGAAAATTGTTGCTTCTTGTAATTGATCCATCAAATCATCTATTCTTGGTAGTGGATACTTATTCTTAATAGTCACTTTATTCAATTGACAATAGTCCACACTTAACCTCATCGTTCCATCTTTCTTCTTAACTAATAACACTGGAGCACCCTAAGGGGATACACTTGGACGCACAAACTATTTGTCCAATAACTCCTCCAGTTGTTTTTTCAATTCAGCTAGTTCCAAAGGTGACATTCGATAAGGTGCTATAGAGATTGGTCCAGTTCCAAAGGTTAAATCTATAGTAAACTCTACTTCCTTTTCTGGAGGTAACCCAGAAATATCCTCCAGAAAAACTTCAGGAAAATCACAAACAATCGGCAAGTTCTCTATCGTAAATTCCTTCTCCCCTTTCAATGAAAGTAACACCATACACATCTAAGCTCCTCCTTTCAAAGAAGCATTGATTTGGTTGGTAGATAGAAATCTCAAATTCTCAGGAGATGATTTAACAGGATTAGCAAAGACAATGGTTTTGTTATGGCACCCTAATAGAACATGATTAGCAGACAACCAATCTAGTCCTAGAATGACTTCTAAGTCAGTAAGGGGTAAACAAAACAAGTTTACAAAGAGGTCTTTGTTTTCTACTATTATGGGACAATTCAAACAAACCCTAGCAGTAATAGATAAATTCAACTGTCTCACACAAACTTCAGAAATAAAAATGTGAGAAGCTCCTGAATCATACAATACATTCAAGGTGTTCCCATTTATGAAACATTTACTCTGTATCATGGTATCAGACTAAGATGCCTCCTCCCCAGTCATCACAAAAACTCTCCCGTGAGTTCGTGGCCTTCCAACTTGATGGTTGTTCTTATTTTTGCTACCACCAGCTTGACTGTTCTGGTTGCTGTTTTCTCGCTTCATCTCAGGACAATCACGAATGAAATGACCTTGCTTTCCACATCTAAAGAAAACATAGCTCTTCTGTGTACACTCTCGAGCGAAATGTGGTCCTCCATAAATAAAGCACCGAGTACCACTGTTACCAACTCTGTTAGAACTCCTGACAAAGTCTTGAAACCTTCCACCCCCTGACGAAGATCCTTGATACCTCTGTGATACTTGATAGGGTTTCCCTATCCCTTGAGCATCTCCTCGTCTATTAAGATAATTCCGCTGTGGACCAGAACTCTTCCACTGCGCCTGTTTTGCCTTCGTATCATCCTCATAAATCTGACATCTATTCACCAGAGTAGGAAAATAAATAATTTCTTGATAGCCAATTGCAAGCTTAATGTCTGGATGTAACTCGCTCTCAAACTTAGTGCATCTAGAACGATCATCTCCATTATTGTTAAAGTAAAGGCAGAACTTCAACAGCTCATCAAACTTTGCAGCATACTCTCTTATAGTCATACTTCCCTGCTTCAAGTTCAGAAATTCAACCTCTTTTCTCCCTCTTAAATCTTCTGGAAAGTATTTCTCCAGGAAACAGCACCCAATTAATCTCCCTGCC
This sequence comes from Abrus precatorius, assembly GCF_003935025.1. Lineage (NCBI taxonomy): Eukaryota > Viridiplantae > Streptophyta > Magnoliopsida > Fabales > Fabaceae > Abrus > Abrus precatorius. The sequence continues at coordinate 55,666 of NW_020874406.1, forward strand.
TTCAGCTTCTATTTGCTGACGAGCATATCTCCACCAATGTTCTGCCTCACCAACCAACATATATGTTGCAAAAGTAACCTTGCTTGCCTCAGGGCATTCCATAACAGCAAAAATCTTTTCTACCTCCTCAATCCACAGTTGAGCACCATCTGGATCAAAACCTCCTTGGAACTGCGAGGGGTTATTCTTATGAAAGGCCTCCAATCCATGATATCCAACTGGTTCAGTCTGCCTTTCTAAAACTCACCATTTGTTCTAATAATTAGTTCAAGATAGCATTACCCCTTCCTCGTCCAGCCATAGAATTCTATACACACATATATAATCAATTAATATCTTATACGTGAAGTAAAACTGAACAAACTAGGAATTACTCCACGCTCTAAATCTCATATCACCACTTTCTTTCGAAAATAGTAACACAAGAGCACACAGAGAAGAATAACAAGCCTTTCCCCAAGCCTATAGGAACAAACTGCTCTGATACCACTAAATGTGACACCCTTACTACTTATTAGGCCATCAATATAAATATAATGTTAAAATAATCCAAGTAGTAAGAAAGCCACATGTATGAGTTTACGTCCGTTCACATTAATAGAAACTAAATACTATCTGCACTAGTTATCCAAATACATATATACTTATTATCTGTCAAAATGTACAGTCATCCAATTATATAAACATATGCACATAGTTGAATTACATACATAGCAATGAATAAAGCACCCCATCTCCAAACGTTTTTCGACTACACCCTTAAAAATGGATATGTCCTCCTTACCTTGAAGTGTATACCGATTTTTCTCACCAACGTCCTCTTTCCACCACTTCTTAAATCACGATCCTAAGCAAATAATCACACATAATCATGGTCAATGTTAAGAGGAATTAATCATCTAACCCTCTACTAGTGAGTTGAAACTATCATTTTCTAATCTTCGCAAAAATGGCTTACGGGTCTTACAATTATTTTCTATGATGTAAATGGAATAGTATAAGCCTAAAGGTGATTAAAAATAATTATTTTTCCCTCATAACACTCTTGGGACAGCACTTCTAGATCAAGGGTTTTGAACCCTCAAATGCATTTTTAACAAAACAAAAAGCACCAAAATTATTTATTATAAAACATAGAAGGATTAAGTAAATAAAAACATAATTTAGAAACAAAAATTTTGGACAAAATTTCACCCTCATGCCACTGTTTCAGCACCCAAAAAAAGGGGAAAAAATAAAAATTTAATCGATTCAAAGTGTTTTAAAATGATAAAAATAGGTGAAATATTAAAAAAATTTAATGAACTTACTTGGAAATTTAAGGGATTAAGACCAAAGCTGATCAAAGTTCCTTAGGAGAAAGAAAATAGGGCTTACAGAAGTGAAAGGAAGAAGTGGAAAGCTTTAGAGACTAATCCTTATCTTAAATAGCAAAAATAATAATATAATATTAGAATTTTCACTAATTTCTTTGTAATTAATTGAAACAATTTGATAAAAATCCCAAAATTTAAAAATAGTCATGAAATATATTAAACATAATTAAAAAATAATTTTTGACACTATTGATCCTTTAGTTGGTTTCCAAAATTTTTACACGCAATTTCTGCATGAGCATATAACTAATTTACTTAAAATTAACCAAAAAATCCAAAAATGCTCATTAATTACAAAAAAATTATTTTTATATTTCAAATAATATTTATAAATAAAATATAATTTATTATTATTATTATTTTTAAAATAAAATGTTATTTTTAGCTTTATAGAACAATTTTAACCAATACAAATTGACACTTTTTGAAAGTTAAAAATTTCAAAATTAAAAATTACCCAAAAATTTCTTAAAAATATACTTAAAAATTTTATGTAAAGCATCTCATGATAATTCTATCACAATGTTTTTTTCAAAAAAAATCAAGAACTATACTTTAACTTAGAACTATATTAATAAATTAATTGTTTAGGAAAAACGAGGATGTTACAATTTTTATATAATTGAATTTCTCCTCGCATCCTTATTCTTTTAATAAATTTACCAAACTCTACCTGAAACATTATTATTCACATATAAACATAATATTAGGTACACATACACACACATACATAAGAAATATATAACTATTTTAATAATTTCTATTTTTATAATTTTTAAAAATTTAAAATGTATATTAAAAAAATTTTAAAAATTTTAATACAAAAGTTTAAGAAATATATAGATGCAATAAAAAACTTTATTGTTACAATGAATATTATCTAATATAACAAAATTATTATTTTAATAATTTTTCAAGTAAAAATAATCGTATTGAATAATATTATTATATTAACATTTTTAAAATTTTTTAAGAATTTAAAATATTTTTAAAAAAATTTAAAAATTGTAACACAAAAGTTTTAAAAATATACATATGTAATTAAAAATTTGATTGTTACAGTTAATATTATCTAATATAACAAACTTTTATTTTAATAGTTTTTATTAAAAAAATTTATTATATAATTTTTATTTTTATAGCTTTTAAAAATTTAAAATATATATTAAAAAACAAGTTTAAAAATTTTAATTCAAAAAGTTGAAAAATATATAGGTACAACTAAAATTTTTATTATTATAGTTAATATCTAATATAACAAACTTTTTATTTTAATAATTTTAATTTCAAAATAATTAAAAAATAAACATATTATCTAATTTTTATGTTCATAGTTTTTAAAATTTAAATATACTAGGGTGACCAATGACGGATAAGTTATTACGTTATAATATAATATTAGAATTATTAATTAAAAAATACAAAAAATAATTTAATAAATTTTTTTTGATAATGTTAAAACTATTTTAAAGTTTGAAATTAATTAATGCATATGGATTATTACTAATAAAAAAATATTAACTATTTGAATATAAGAAATATAATATATAACTTTATAATTTTTTTATATTAATTTAATTAAAAAAGAAAGTTTTTTATATAATAAACTTAATTTGAATTTTGAAAGATTTCCTTGTACACTACAATTGCAACACTTTTTGTATTTTGTCCATCACAATCTTATATAAGGATATTTAATCCTTTTCGATTAGTTACTCTAGAGATTGCTATATATAATTGACTATAAAAAAAAACTAGTGTTGGAAAGAAAATTCCAATATGTTTAAGAGATTGACTTTGACTTTTGTTGATTGTCATTACAAAAACAAGAGCAATTGAAAATTGTTCTCTTTGAAACTTAAAAAGTATCCTACTATCCAAAAGAGTCAAAGATAACCTTGGTATGACTACCTTTTGACTAGCATTGTTTCTAGAAATAACCTTTGCTTCTAGGATATAAGTTCTCATATGAGTAATTATTAATTAGGTTCCATTGTACATGTAAGAAGATTGATCTATGTTTCTTAATAACATAATAGGAACACCAATCTTCAGCTTCAACTCATGATTTGGAAGACCAGATGATTTAATAGTATCGAGAAATTCTAGAGTGTAAATATTATCAGTCGTGTCAAAATCTGCATCACTCTTACATGCAGAATCAAAACTAAGATATGTTTTTTGTTCTTATGGCATTAATGTAACATTCTTATTTTCTTATTCATTATAGATATTGATTTATAACGAGAAATGAAAAATATGTGAATTTCTTATATATTTATAATTTAAAGAATTGAAGAAAAGTAAAACTTATTTTTCTATTATTCAATTTATGAAAACTCAATGACATTCAAAGCTTTTAAAAGAAAATAGTTTCAAAATTTTCAATTTATTAATAGAGTAAATATTAAGATTTCCATCTTAATAAATTATTTGATTCATATTATACACGTATAGGCTTCAGACATAAACAACATTGTACCTTACAAAGTGAATTAATGTAGACTAGAACTAAAATAATAAATTACCAATATTACAAACACTTCAAATTACTGGTTACAACAAAATTTAACTAAGTATTATAAAGTCTAGAATTGACATTAAAACATTTACATATTCTTATCAATTTCAAACATAAACTTTATAAAATATTACAACCTTCAGAATAAATTTTTAAATCCTAATAGAGCATTCTTTCTTACCACTTCAACAAGGATATGATCCTAAAATGGATCAACCTTCCTTTAATTCCTTCAGTTTCACTTCCTGAAAATAAATAGTAAGGGTGAGGATCCTCTGCCCCAATAAATCCTTTATTTTATAAATAAATCAAATAATACATAAAATATTATTTAATAAAGAATATATATATATACACACACACCAAAAGAGTGCTAGCTCATGTATTATATTAATGAATCTACAGCAGATCAAACATCAAAACAATCATATCATTAATATTTCAAAACATACACTAAGATCATGCCATTTCATATATTCTTATATCAAGACACAATATTTCACACGTAACAAAATTCATTCATTCCATCCTTGAATCCATGCCACTCAATGCGTTATGATACATGCATTATAATTACAACTGTCAATGTATTACAATACTTGTATTATACATTAATCAATCGATTATTACTCACCTATTACAATCACACATCTCGCAATTCATAATCATTGCCCCTAGGATCCCTTGAGATCTTCCATAAGTATAAATAGTTGTCGGTTAGCCCTTGTATACGGATACAACGTATGTTATAAATGTAAGTTTTTTATATTTCAGAACGTGAATCCGATGTTTTATTCATGAGCAATAGCCACAATATTTATACCCAATTACAAGAATACCGTTGCTGATTGCCAGCAACCAAACAGCTAAAAACAAGGAAGCTAATTCCTAAAAGACTTATTTAAATCTATCAGATTTTATTTCCTAATTTCTAGCAATAGCTAGAAATTCTCCTAGTTTCTAGTAACAACTAGAAACTTTACTTCAAACCTATCTAACATTCCCTCCCTTAAACTGAATCATAGCATTCAGTTTACATTGTTTAGCAATAACTCCCAGCTTGCTTCTCATTCGAACAAAGTCTTCTAATTTGAGTGGCTTAGTCATGACATCTACTATTTGTTCTTCTGAATGACAATGCTGAAATTCAATGGTTTTACTCTTTATAAGATCTCTTAGGAAGTGGAAACGTACATCAATGTGTTTACTCCTTCCATGCATAACTGGATTCTTTGACAGCTTTAAAGTAGAATTGTTGTCACAATAGATAACCGTAGGTTCTGTTTGTTTCCTTCCTACCACATCTAGTAGTCATTTAAGCCATACAACTTGACAAAAGCTTGCTGCTACTACTATAAATTCGGCTTTAGTTGTTGAAAGACTCACCACTGGTTGCTTCTTTGAACTCCAAGAGATGGCTACCATGCTCATCATAAACACATACCCGGATGTACTTTTTCTATCTTCAACATCATTAGCATAGTCACTGTCTGTATAAACTGTAAGCTCTTTGCTTTCACTTCTCTGATAAAACAGCCCAAAGTCACAAGTACATTTGAAGTAGCACAAAATTATCTTAACTGCTAGTAGATGGAGCTCTTTTGGATTTTTCATAAACCTACTCACTTGGCTCACACTATACATGATGTCTGGTCTTGTAGTAGTTGCATACATTAAACAGCCCACCATCTGCTTGTAGAGGGTTTTGTCTATGCTTTCTCATCTTCAGCTTTGTCTAACTTTCTTCTCGTAACCATTAGGTTATGAACCAGATTGGCACTGCTCATTCCAAATCTTCGTAAAATATCAGCATGTACTTCGTTTAGGACACAAAAATATCATCATTCTTTTGAGTTACTTTAAGACCAAGAAATAAATTCATTTTCCCTATATTAGTCATAGCAAATTTTGATTGCATAGATTTCTTGAACTCCTACATCAACTCTTTTGTATTTCCTATATAAATTAAATCATCTACATACATGCTTACTATCAGAATATCCTTTCCTGTCATCTTGGTAAATAAGGTTGGTTCATGCTCACGTTTAGCAAAACCTTGACTGAAAAAATAGCTCTCAAGGTGACTGCACTAGGCTCGAGGAGCCTATCTTAGACCATATAGAGCCCGAATCAATTTGTACACTTTGCTTTCTTCTCCTGGCTTCTCAAATCCTTTCGGTTGTTCAACAAATAATGCTTCAGTCAAATCTCCATTTAAGAAGGCTGATTTAACATCCAATTGATAGATGGACCAACTATGATGCACAACTACAGCAATGACTAACCGAATTGTTTCCATACAAGCTACAGGTGCAAAAACTTCAGTATAATCTACTCCATATTCCTAAGAATAACCACAAACCACCAACTGTGCCTTGTGCTTGCTGAACAATGCCTTTTTCCTCACATTTAGTTTTGAAAATCCATTTAACTCAAATCCTTTTTGCACTTTATGGAAGATCAGTGAGGTACCACGTTCCATTGCTTTCTATAGCTTCAATTTTTACTGCTATGGCTTTTCTCCATATGAGATCCTTTTCTGCATCTTCAAAGTGAATAGGATCATTTTCACTATTGACAGTGAAGTGTCATTCAAAACTATCAGCAAAACCACCTATATCTACAACATAGTCCTGCATCCATAGAGGCTGATTATGTCTTCTTCTTGGTTGTTGAGGTGCAGCATCAGTGGGAATTTCTTCTGCAGAAATTTCTTCTTGCTCTATGACTTCTGTTTTAGGTTCAACATTTTCTTCAGCATCCTTGTCATTGTCATTCCAATTCAAAATGGATTGAATTGATTGTGTAAACTCTTCTCCCCATCTTTAGCTTTTATCCTCTTCAAAGATAACATCTCGACTAATAATAATTCTCGTAGTTATGGGATTATAAAGTCGATATGCCTTGGACTCCTCACTTATGCCCAACAGAACATAAATAATGCTGCGTTTTTCTAATTTAGTGAGGGAGTGATTCCCCACATGCACGTGAACCACATATCCAAAAACTCTGAAATATCCCACAAATGGGTTGTTCCTACTCCAAGCTTCCTTCGGTGTCTTGTATTGTACTACTAATGTAGGACTTCTATTGAGAACATGGACTGCCCAATTCGCTGTCTCTGGCCAAAAATTCTTCCTAATACCCTTTTCATGCAAAAAATAGATCCAAGTTTTTCTAGTGCAATAATCAATGAAAGTAATAAAATACCTCTTGTTGCTATTTGGGTTTGGTTGAATCGGACCACATAAGTCGGAATGGACCAACTACAAAGGAAGTTCAGCTCTCCGTACTCTTCTTAGGAAAAGAATCTCTTTGTTGCTTCCCAACTAAACAATCTTTGCACACCCGTGACGGTTGAGACAGTTTTGGTAAGCCCAAAACCGTCTCATTCTTCTGTAGAGTATTGAGTCCATTGAAACTTAAATGGTCATAACAATAGTGCCATAATTGACCAGTGTCTTCAGTCACAGTGTTGAAGCAGGTTGTGTCACAAGTGAGAGCTACTGCTGTTATTTTAAACATATGATTAGGGGACATCATAGAGTTCATAATAGCCTGTTGTGCTGAAAAAGTATAGCTAGCCCCCTCTCTTGAAGTTTTCCTACACTCAGCAGATTATTCTTTAAATCAGGCACATAGAAAGCTTCAGTTATTACCTGTATTTGATTGTTGATCTGCAGTCAAACATTTCCTTTGCCTTTCACCACCAAGATTGCATTATTTCCTAGTTTTACAGTATCTGTAAACTGTTCATTTATATTTGCAAAATATTCTTTTTTATTGCACATGTGATTGCTGCAACAAAAATCCAAAAATCAGTCATCTTGCAGAATCTGCTCATCTCTAATGCTAGCCATGAGTAACATTTCTTCTGACATCTCCGTATAATTGCTTTCCTTATTGTGACATTCCCACTGAAAGTGTTCAAGCTTATGGCAATTGAAGCATTCAATGGTCGATTTGTCAAAATTAGCTTTCCTATGACCTCGACCTCTTCCGCTAGAACCACAACCTCTACCTCGATTGGAAGATTCATAGGTTATTTTCAAAACTTGTTCTTCATTTGGGCTAATCATCCTTTGCTCATGTGTTGTTAGCAATCTACACTAGCAAGTGCACTAGGATTGCAGCAAGTGATGAGTAAATTTAAGATCCAAATATCGTCTCCACAAGGAATTTAGATTCAAGTATCACTTCATAGAATTATAACCATTTAAGCTTTTTTGAAATTGTAAGGAGAGTGGTAACATCTAATAACAGCAAACTGGAACAATTAAAAGTAAAATGAACTTGCAGAAAACAAGACAATTAACACATAGTTATGTGATAACAGAGGAAGAAACCATAGCTAGGGAATTGCTTCACCAAAACTCCAATGTTTAATCAATAAAGTTCTGAATTAACAAGCAATTGGAAAGAATGACAATCAGTTTCACTTTATACTATTCAGAGGTTAATTCCTTAACTCAGTGAACCTAACATTCAATTAAACCATTCTAATTCCTTAGATCTAATTCAATTCAATGTTGCTTTAAGTGTAAGAAACCAAAAGATTGCAAGATCAAAGTTCCTTATCCCTAAGAAAACTAAAATCTCGGTGATTGGTTTAGATATGAAGAACAAATTCAATTTCCATTGACAAAGGTTCCTCTGAATTTAGTTAATCAAATTTCCATTCAATTCACACGTGAAGTTCAGAATCAATCACTCAATCTATTCCAAAGCTTGAAATCCAGATCCAAATCAATTCAACATGTTCATTTTAGATCTACAATCCCTAACTATGAACGAATTACACAGCCATGGCAGCAGAAGAAGAAAAAGAAAGAGAAGAAGAGAAGAAGAAACTCAGAAACGCCATGGAAGCTTGCTCCACTCCAATTCCTCTTCGTGAAGCTCCAAGATCTGAATCCCCACTCCTCTCTCTCACTTCCTCTAACCAGAAACTAACTAAAAAAACTAAAAATGAACAGAATCCCCTTTTTTCCGGATCGCTTCTGGTATTTATAAAATTTCCTAGATTTTCACGTTATCACTTTTATGAGAAATAGTAGTTACGCAGAGAGTTTTTGGTTGCGCGTTAACACTTTTCCCAGAAATAGTGGCCACGCGCATTTTTCTGATATTGAGAGCTCTCTGGAACTATCACTCTTGATGATAAAAGTGACAACGCAAAGTCAAGGTAGTTGCGCGTTATATCTTTTTCTGATAAAAGTGACTACGCGCAGCTCGCCAAGTTGAAGACTCTCTGGAACGATCACTTTTGATGACAATAGTGGTTACGCAGAGCTTTCCTGATATTTTGCCTCTCTGGAACTATCACTTTTAATGATAAAAGTGGTAACGCCCAGGCTTCACTTCTTCTTTGAGCTCTGAAGTGATCACTTTCACTGACAATAGTGATCACGCCCAGTCTGCAATTTCTTATTCTTGAGTTTTTGGAGTCCAGACTTGCTTCTTTCCTCTTCCTTGTCATCAAACTTCCATGAATATGATCCTTGCTCAATTTATTCCTACAAAAACAAGATTAAAAACTTAATTCCTAAGCAAAAATTTCACAATTGCTAAAATAACTACATATGTAAACAAAATTCAATTCCTTCTCTTTTTCTAAGTTTTTCTGCTTTCTTTATATATTTTTCTTATCATTTGTGTTAGAATTATGCTAAAATATCAGTCAAAATATGGATTCATCACTACCCCAAACTTGAATTTTTGCTTGTCCTCAAGCAAATCAAATTAAACCAAGGGTAATTCTTCCACTTTTCAGAAACCAATTCACAACTGCTATATCAGAATTTTTTCAATTTGCAATTCTGTGTTTTCTGCAAAATTTTCAATCAAGATATTCATCCAATTACTCATCATTGCAATCTCAATGCATTCATCAAATTTTAAGTAAGAATTGCTATCTAAGTGAATATATCAGCCAAGTTCATGTGAGAAACATTAAAATCATGATCACTTCTCACTGGACAGTGTTTCTCTCATCACTCAACAGTGTTTGGGTGCTGTTTTCACTCTAAATCATCAATTTCACTGCACTCTACCATATGCTTGCCCAATTTCTCTATCTCCTCTGCTTAGTACAGCCAATCACACATCAAGAGGACTTTTTACAGTTTATAACAGGGCTTAGGTTAAGGTAGATACTGAACAAAATAAGAAACAAGTTGCAATTTCAAAAGATCAGAAGCATTTTGAGTGAATGACTTTAAAACTAGTCTGGTTTAGCATCAATTCACTTTAAATTCCTCAGTTATGCAGCAGACTAATCATTTTTGTGCAGCAGAATTTTTATTTTCCTTTTTCTTCTTCTTTGCTACAGTTTACTGCTAATTTCTTCTTTTTGATCTCCATTTTGCTCTTTTCAACTCAGATTCTATTTTTCAACATTTTACTGCAACATGTTTAACTCTTCCATAGTTTTGCTGCATAATTTTTAATGTTTCTGCAGCACTTTTGTTCTTTCGGTCTGACTTTTTGAACTCAACTTAGATAGCTTGCTACTCCCCTACCCCAAACTTAAAATTTTGCTTGTCCTCAAGCAACTTAATTTGATGCTACCCCAAACTCAGTTTTAAAACTCATTCTTGATTAAACTCACAATGCCTTTGATCAATTTGAATGGTAAAATTGGTTTTTCAGCAAGGCGTGTAAGGAAGTTAACTCAAGAAAAGGGAATATTAAGCTCAAAAGGGGTAAACTAGGGCAATTAATCATAAGGGAAGGCATTTTAGGCTAACTAAGTATATCAAACATGGCCTCTATCATGTGTGTGAGAACTGTAACATGCATATTCAATTAAGAACAAGGTCAAGTTCTAGAGAACGCAGTAAAATCTGATTAATCACACAAGGAAAGAAGTAGGTAGCTCAAGTCTCACTAGGCATTTATAAGTGATCATGTGGATTAATGAAAACACAATGCACTTTTCAGAAATATATGCACCTAGTGGCAACTGCCTCATTTTTGAAAATACAAGTGTGATCTCATTTTGAGAATGGGAAAAACAACTTAAAGAAAAATTCTCACACAGAATTCACAGCCAGCAGTTTATTATCTATTCTAGTATTTTGGTGTTTTTCAACAACAATTCAGTGTAATGTGAGGCTACACATGAATAAGAGGTAGAGAATGAAACCCCCCTTTCATGGTAGCTTGTGCAAGAGTCACCATCCAATGTGTGTGAGTGTTGTGTGTGGTATTCTCTGCACAAAAACACCAGATTTCCATTAACTCGCAGCAAGATAAAGGTAATTAGTTAAGAAGCTAATATAATTGCAAAATAGGTAAGTGAAAATTAAACCAAAGTGTACCAATTAGTGATTACAACCCAAAAAGTTTAAACTACCAGAAATTTACAAAAAAATCTAATAACAGAATTTAAATTCCTAGACTAATCTTCTGCTGCATCTTCTTCCTCTGAGCTTTCCTCTTCAGAACCTTCTTCTTCTTCTTCTTCTTCTTCCACTACCTCTTCAAATGGTGGCTGAGGAAAGTGGGTTCTGTATATTGGCATATTCTTGAAAACAGAAGAACGAAGGCACTGGGCATTCTCTGCTAAGTCTGGAGTATGATACATTTCTTCTTTGGTCATTCCCAATTTCTGACCAATATTCAACATAATACATTCCATTAGCATGACTCCAGCTTTGAGGCTATTATACAGCTCAGTCTGCCTTTCAGCAAGTTGGTTCTGCCCTTCAGCTAGCTGCTTCAGAGTGTCCTTCATCATCATTGGTTTCTCTTTCTTGAATTGTGAAGGGATTGGGGCTGCAGAAGTGCAGGAAACAGTTGCATAAATCTCTTTAATCAAAGCTGCAGAAATGGATGGTGCAGCTCTGATTTTCTCTTGATAATCACCAAACTCTACTCCTGCGTCTTCACAAAGTAGTGTAATTACTGAAGGAAAGGCTAATAAATCCCTTTTTGTCTTCAGTATTCCCAAGATACAGTCACTTATTACCTCTCCTACATCTATGTAGATGTTGGACACTATGGCAAAAAGCAGAGCAGCCCTCTTCACAGCTAGTGTGGAGCTATGTTTGACAGGCATGAACGAATTTAATATAAACATGTTCCATACTTTGGCAAAGGGCAGCAGATTCTTGGTGACAATATGCTTTGGCTTCTTAGATTGATTGAGCTCCCATGTGGTGCCTGGTTTCCCAATCCTTTCCAAAATTTGCACAAAATCAATATCTGGACTTTCCTTAAATGTTTTGAAGTCCAACTGTGCAGCATGTTGTGCAGAATTAATTTCTAGCACCCTGTTGATATTTGCTGGTGAGAAGTCAATTCTCATGCCTTTGACCATGGAGCTGAACTTAGGGGTTCCTTTCCCTTTAAACTTCATGGCATTGGCATAGAATTCCTGAGTTATTTCCCTCCAACCCAGGCCAGCTGTTGCACAGAAGAATTCCCAGCCTCTTTTCTGGATTTCCTCTTTAAATTCAGGATAGTTGTTCCCAGCTATTTGGAATGCTCTGTCAGGAACAATTTTTCTTCTTAGAATATTGGCTCTGAAAAAATTTTCATGAGCTAAACTTCTGAATCTCGGATCATGTGTGGCTGGTGGTGAGGATCCTAAGGGTACAACTGTTCTTCGTGGAGGTGATGGTGTAGGTGAGGGTGCAGGTGCAGGAGATCTGGTTAAAGGTGGTGGAAAAGGTGGGGGTGAAGATGTAGGTGCAGATGATCTTGTCTGAGGTGAGGGAGAAGGTGAGGGTTCAGATATCTGAATAGGTGAAGAGCCTGAGACACCATCAGTTCTGGCCCTTTTTGATGTTGCAGCTTGGAGATTTCTGCTGGATCTTCTTGTTGGGGTCATGGAATATGCAGCTCGCTTCTTCTTAGGTGTGGTAGAAGATGCAGCTTGCTTCTTCTTAGGAGGACCCACAGGTGTGTTGAATGAAGTCCTAACCATTTTGGAATTTTCTGCATTGAAGGAGTAATTGTCAGTTAAAAATTTTAGAATCAAGAATCATCCTATACTGCAGAAAATTTAAGCAAGCAGTTTGCAGAAATTAAAATTTTCTAATACTTCTCATCATGCAATCTGCTAATAGAACCAACACTCAATTGCACAACTTATTCAAAACATGCAAAATCTAACAGTAGAATTTCAGAGTGCACACTCTTATCAATTAACAGGGTAACGCAGAAAGATAATTACATGCCTTGGCCAAAATTTCAAACTAATTTTTCGCTGACAGCCAAAATTCCCAAGTTGTATTCATTTTTGCAATCAAGTATGCATTTCAGATAGTCCCAATTTAATGTCTAACTCAATTTCAGCACATCTATGTATTCTAATTTTCAATTCCACAGTTTCAGAAAGTTTTGTTGCTATCAGTTCAGATTCTGCAGAAATGTGGTTCATATAATGCAATGTAATTTCAACTATCCCATCAAACTAACATACATGATAGAGAACAGCTATCTGAAGTATTATCCATTCTATTTTGAACCAACTAGCCTCAGAATTTGAAATTAAGTTTGCTGTCAGAACATGTATTATACATATGCACAGAATAGATGCTCAACATCAATTCATCACATTCAGAGAAATTTAGATACTCTTAAGCTGAAAATTCAAGATGTGTTCACTATCATTAAAAATTAGGGTAGCGCAGAGCAATATTTTCAAGTTTCAACCAATTTTCAAACATAATTTGCAACCCAATCATTCTCAGCAAAAAGTTATTCCATCACAGTAGTGCAGAATTACTTGTCCTGGTATTTTCCTAACATTCGATTGCATTACATGCAGTGTATGGTTGCAATTAATCTCATTCAACAGTCTTAGCTCAAACAACTTTTCACTGAATTCTTTTTTTTTTTTTAGGTCATCCCAATTTTTGCAGAACTTTTATTCAAATATGTACAATGCAGATTCAAATGCTCCATAAATGACAGGGAAGACTTCTTCAGTGTATTGCTCCTACAGTGCCTCAGTACCTTATTCTACATTTTTCTAAGTTTTTAAACACAGAAAACCCTAGCTACAGTTACAGAGGGATGAGAGTAAGTGTACCTTGCAGGAAGATGTAGTATTGAATGAGAAATGCTGGTTGATTCTAGGTCGACGCACACAGAGAGTGAGATTTGCAGAGAAAACTTAGACAGAGATGAAGTTTCAAGCATGAAAAGTGTGTGTGCGTGCTCAGGTTAGGGATTATATATGGTTACGCTGGGCACGTGACAATTTTTTTTTTAAAAGAAATGAACGTTGTAAAATTAATTGATCCCAGCGTAATCACTATTATTCAAAAGAGTGAATGTTCCAGAGAGTGATTTTTTTAAGGGTGAGGCGCGCGTTATCACTATTGCTGAGCAAAGTGATAACTTTTTTCAATAAAAGTACTAACACAGAGATATTAGAATTTTACTTACCTGTGCGTAGTCACTCTTGAAAGAAAAAGGAAGCGTTCCAGAGAGTTCATTTTCCCATCTGTCTCTGCGTGATCACTTTTATCAGTAAAAGTGATTGTTCCAGCAGAAAACCTCAAATTGCATTCTCTGCGTAGCTTCTTTTCTACAATAAAGTGACTCCTCTCATTAATCAAATACCTCTAAAACCTCAATTAATTAAATTTTCACTCTTGAATCCATCAAATACACACTATTCACATTGAATCTCAGTTCAAGTATCTCAATTGTGCCTCAGAAAATCAGATTCAGCAGAATATTCTTATACATTATGCAGAAACTTCCAGATATTGGTAAAATCATATTATACAGAATCTTAAACTCTTAACTACACATTCACCTCATCAATTCTCATATTAAGCAAACAAATGCATCTCAGAAACTCAGATTCAGCAATATTTGTGTAGAATTCTTGCAGCATATCAGAAATTTACAGAACAATAGTATGCAAAATTCTAAAAACACTATAGAAAGCTTAAACTGGGTTAGAAATGTGAGTTGCCTCTCACAAAGCGCTTCTTTAATGTCACTAGCTTGACATTAGTTGTTCCTCACTCAAGAGGAACCAATTTCAAGCATGATATGTTTCTTGTAAACCCTTCTCCATGATAGATCTTCAATCTTTGGCCATTGACGTTGAATTCCCTTCCTGTTTTCTGATCTTCTATAAGAATTGCTCCAAAGAGAGAGGTCTCCTTTATTAAAAATGGTCCAGACCATCTAGATTTCAATTTCCCTGGGAACAATTTTAATCTTGAATTGAATAACAGCACTTGCTGGCCAGGTCTGAAATCTTTTTGCAGAATGAATTTGTCATGGATTCTCTTGGTTCTTTCTTTGTACAACTTTGCATTCTCATATGCTTGCTGTCTGAATTCCTCCAATTCATGCAGCTGCAGAACTCTCTTCCTTCCAGCATTTGACAGATCGAAATTAAGCCATTTTGTAGTCCAATATGCTCTATGTTCCAACTCTAGGGGTAGGTGACAGGCCTTTCCAAATACTAACTGATATGGAGACATACCAATTGGAGTTTTAAAAGCAGTTCTGTATGCCCACAGTGAATCATCCAGCCTCTTTGACCAATCCTTCCTTGAGCTGTTCACTACTTTCTCTAGAATTTGTTTGATTTCTCTATTTGAGACCTCCACTTGTCCACTTGTTTGTGGATGGTATGGAGTAGCAACCTTATGCTTCACACCATATTTCATTAATACAGCTTCAAGATACTTGTTGCAGAAGTGAGTACCTCCATCACTTATTAGCACTCTAGGCACACCAAATCTTGAAAAAATGTTCTTTCTTATAAAAGAAATCACTACCTTTGCATCATTTGATCTGGTGGGAATTGCTTCTACCCATTTAGACACATAATCCACTGCCACTAGAATGTATTCGTGTGAAAATGATGGGGGAAATGGTCCCATGAAATCAATCCCCCATACATCAAATAGTTCCACTTCTAAGATGTTGGTTAATGGCAGCTCATGTCTTCTTGAGATATTTCCAGTTCTTTGACATTTGTCACAGTTTTCTACATACCTTTTGGCATCTTTGAAGAGTGTAGGCCAAAAGAAACCTGCTTGCAACACTTTTGCAGCAGTTCTTGAACTTGCATGGTGGCCTCCATATTCTGAATTGTGACAATGCCATAATATCTCAGCTTGCTCACTTTGTGGAATGCATCTTCTAAGTAACCCATCTACTCCAATTTTGAACAAGTATGGGTCTTCCCACACATAGAATTTGCTGTCATGTAGGAACTTCTTCTTTTGCTGCCAAGTAAACCTCTTTGGTATGAATTGAGTGGCTTTAAAATTTGCAATGTCAGCAAACCAAGGTATGTTATCCACTGCGAACAACTTTTCATCTGGAAATTCTTCATTTATTTCCAATGATTCAGTGGTTGAACTCTCCAAGGGTAATCTGGATAGGTGGTCAGCAACACTGTTTTCTTTCCCTTTCTTGTCTTTGATCTCTAGCTCAAATTCTTGGAGGAGTAGAATCCATCTTAATAATCTGGGCTTTGCATCCTGTTTTGCCAAGAGATATTTAAGAGCAGCATGATCAGTATATACAATCACTTTCGAACCCATTAAATATGATCTGAACTTATCAAAAGCATATACAACAGTTAAAAGTTCTTTTTCTGTTGTTGTGTAATTCACTTGTGCAGGATTTAACACTTTGCTTGAATAATAGATAGCATGTAATTTCCTATCTTTTCTCTGTCCTAAAACAGCACCCACTGCACTGTCACTTGCATCACACATGAGTTCAAAAGGTAGTTTCCAATCTGGTTTTGCAAGAATAAGTGCAGAAATCAGTTTCTCTTTTAAAACAGAAAATGCATGCAAACAATTATCATCAAATATGAAATCTGCATCCTTTATAAGTAAATTACTCAAGGGTTTAGCAATCTTGGAAAAGTCTTTTATGAATCTTCTATAAAAACCAGCATGTCCTAAAAAACTTCTAACTCCCTTAACATTGATAGGTGGAGGCAATTTACTAATGACTTCTATTTTAGCTTGGTCCACCTCCATTCCTTTCTCTGAAATTTTATGACCAAGGACAATGCCTTCTTGTACCATGAAATGGCACTTTTCCCAATTTAACACAAGATTAGTGTCTTGACATCTCTGCAAAACAGTGGATAGATTAGCTAAACAATCATCAAAAGAATCACTAAAAATAGAGAAATCATCCATGAACACTTCTATGATGTTTTCTACCAAATCAGAAAAAATAGAAAGCATGCATCTTTGGAAAGTGGCAGGGGCATTACACAAACCAAATGGCATTCTCCTATATGCAAAGACTCCAAATGGACATGTAAATGCAGTTTTCTCTTGATCTAAAGGATCTACAGCTATTTGATTATATCCTGAATACCCATCAAGAAAACAATAAAATGAATGTCCAGCAAGTCTTTCTAGCATTTGATCTGCAAATGGTAGTGGGAAATGATCTTTTCTGGTTGCATCATTTAATTTCCTATAGTCTATGCACATTCTCCATCCAGTCACAGTCCTAGTAGGAACAAGTTCATTCTTTTCATTAGGTACAACTGTTATACCACCTTTCTTTGGAACAACTTGGACTGGACTTACCCAATTGCTGTCAGAAATTGGGTATATTATTCCTGCATCTAACAGCTTTATGACCTCTTTTTTAACTACCTCTTTCATGGCTGGGTTTAACCTCCTTTGTGGCTGCACAACAGGCTTAAAATTCTGTGCTTACAAAATGAGGGATTTATACCTTTCAGATCTGCAATACTCCAGTTAATTGCAGATTTGTGTTCTCTCAAAATTCTGAGCAATTTTTCCTCTTGTTCTTCCTTAAGTTCATTATTGATGATGACTGGATTTTCATGTTTCTCATCCAGAAATGCATACCGCAGGTGTGAAGGGAGTTGTTTCAGTTCTAGCCTTTGCTTTTCCTCTTCTTTATCATCCTTTTCTAGCTTCTCCTTCACTGAATTTTCTGCAGATTTTCGAATTGGCAGAGCTTCTAGTTGCTGCTGCACTTCCTTAATGCATTCTTTATGCAGAAGTTCAGATTTGTTGCTTCCTGCAGATATTATTTCTTCTAACACAGCAAGTTCATCAATTTCATTAATATGGTGTTATGTAATGAAAGCATCCAGTATATCTACCTTCATACATGTGCTATCTTCAATTGGATATTTTAAAGCTTCAAACACATTAAATATTACCTTCTCATCTTGAACTCTAAGCATAAGTTCACCTTTTTGCACATCTATTAAAGCTCTCCCTGTTGCAAGAAATGGTCTCCCTAGGATCAAAGGAATGTTAGAATCCACCTCCATGTCCAGAATTACAAAATCTGCAGGAAAAATGAACTTGTCAACTTTAACTAATAAATCTTCAACAACTCCATATGGATAAGTGTATGATCTATCAGCTAGTGTAATGTTGGTAGGCTTCACTTCCTCTATGCCAAGTTTCTGTAGAACAGCTAATGGCATCAGATTTATGCTTGCTCCCAAGTCACACAATGCTCTTCCCACAGTGCAGTTTCCTATTTCACAAGGAATGCTAAATGATCCAGGATCTTTCAGCTTTTGAGGAAGCTTTCTCTTGAGAATGGCACTGCACTCCTCTGTCAAAGGTACTGTTTTATCATACTCTAGCTTCCTTTTTCTGGAAAGTAGTTCTTTCATGAACTTTGCATATGAAGGCATTTGCTCCAAAGCTTCTGCAAAAGGAATGTTTATTTGTAATTTCTTAAGGACATTCATAAACCTTTCAAATTGTTCCTCTTGTTTAGGATTCTGAACTCTCTGAGGATAGGGCAGCCTCTTGTATTTTTCTGGGTCTATTGGCTTACAAGCTTCCTTAAAGAGTTGCTTTTTGGTTTTCCTTTCAGAATTCATGGGAACTTTTTCTTTTTCTTCTGAATGGTCTTTCTTCAATAGCTTAAAATTTCCTTGTTGCAGATCTTGTTCAATGTTTCTTTCTGCTGCATCATTCACTTTCTTTTCTGCTGGTTTAGGGCTTGCAACTACAGCTCCACTCTTTGTAGTTATGGCTTGACATTGCTCTTTAGGATTGATTACTGTATTGCTTGGAAATCTTCATTCATCCCTGCTGGATAGTTGTTCAGCTAATTGTCCAATCTGTGTCTCTAGTTTCTTCATGGAAGCTTCTTGGTTTTTGAAGCTTGTTTGAGTCACCTTCATGAATTGCAGCATAGTTTCTTCCATCTCAGTCAACCTCTCATTCATAGGTCTAGAAAATTTCTGATTTCCTTGAGGTTGAGTGGATGAGTTCCTCTGAAAATAAGGTTGTTGTGTTACTGGACCTGCATTAGAAAAAGGCAAATTTGAATTAGAATTCTTTGCAGCAGAATATTGATTATTCCAATTAGAATACTGCTGAGTTCTATTATTCAAAAATTGAAATCCAGGGGGATATGATGGCTATTGTCTCTGAAAATTATTCATATAATTCACTTGCTCTTGTGGTTCACTTGTGGATGCCTCACATGCACCATTTGCATGGTTTCCTCCACAAAAATCACAACTTAGCTGACTGGTAGGCATACTCCCTGTTTGCAAATTGTTGATTTGTTGTGTTAAGGCAGCTAATTGTTCTGAAAACATTTGATTTTGTAGCTGATTTTGTGCAAGAAAAGTTTCCAGAACTTTAGCTTCATGACCAGAGTTTCTTCCTTGATTCCTTGAGTTTGAATTCTGATACATTGAAGATGCCATCATGTCAATAATCCTCTGAGCTTCTTCCAAGGACTTTGTATTTAATGAACCTCCAGCAGCAGCATCAACCATTGTTCTTGTTACTGCATTATCCCATTATAAAAAGTTTCCAATTGCATCCAATCTGGAATACAATGATGTGGACACCTTCTTAGCAATTCTTTGTATCTTTCCCAAGCTTCATACAATGATTCTCCATCTTGCTGAACAAAGGATGTAATTTCTCCTCTCAGTTTAGCAGCTTTGGATGGAGGGAAGTACTTGGTTAGAAACCTGTTCACAAGTTCTGTCCAAGTTGTAATGCTTCCTTGTGGTTGAGCTTGTAACCAGCATTTTGCTCTATCTCTCAAGGAAAAAGGAAATAGTCTCAGTCTGATGGCTTCTTCACTAACCCCATTTATTCTTATGGTGTCACACAGCTGTAAAAAATTTGAAATATGTAAGTTAGGATCATCAGAATTTCCACCAGAAAACTGATCTTGTTGGACTAAGTGTAACAAGGCAGGTTTAATCTCAAAATGGTTGGCTTGAATATTTGGCCTGATTATAGAAGAGTTAAAACCTTGCATGTTAGGAATTGCATAGTACCCTAATGTTCTAATTCTATTTTGTTCTGCCATCTCTATTTCTGAATTTAGTTGTCTCAAAGATGTAGGTGTTCTTTTCACTCTAGGATTACTCTGAGATTCTGGAGAATGGACAGCTTCTAACTCACTATCACTCCCTATGGCTTTTTCTGCTCTAGACTCTTTTCTCAATCTTCTTAAGGTTATGTCTATGTCAGGATCAAAGACTAGAGTTGATTTGTTTTTGTTTTTGCCACGCATATACAATTCAAAATGAAGCAAAAGTAAGCTACAAGTTAGTCCCTAATGTTCTAAATCTGTTCTGGTCTGCCATTTCTATTGCTGGATTTGGTTGTCTTAAGGGTGTAGATGTTCTTTTCACTCTAGAATTACTCTGAGATTCTGGAAAATGGACAGCTTCTAACTCACTATCACTCCCTATGACTTTTTCTGCTCTAGACTCTTTTCTCAATCTTCTCAAAGTTATGTCTATGTCAGGATCAAAGACCAGAATTGATTTATTCATGTTTTTACCACGCATATACAAATCAGTTTGAAGCAAAATTAGACCACAATTGATATTCAGAAATGTACAACAGAATTCATGCAAAATCTATCAGTAAAAGCATATAGAAACTTAAATCTAGCAGTTGCAGAATTGTAAAATCATGTACAAATATGCATAATGACAATTACAACTATAAAGAGCAATGAAAACTGAAATTATGTAGATAACAAAGATGTAAAAATTCTATGTAGCAGACAGAAATATTATGCAGAATATTACACAAGGTGCAGTAAAATTATGTAGAAAGCAATTTGAAAGCAAACCAACAAATTAAATGCTCAATCTAGTTACTTTTCTACTACTAATGATATTGAAATGCAAAATTCCCCGGCAACGGCGCCAAAAACTTGTTAGCAATCTACACTAGCAAGTGCACTAGGATTGCATCAAGTGATGAGTAAATTTAAGATCCAAATATCGTCTCCACAAGGAATTTAGATTCAAGTATCACTTCATAGAATTATAACCATTTAAGCTTTTTTGAAATTGTAAGGAGAGTGGTAACATCTAATAACAGCAAACTGGAACAATTAAAAGTAAAATGAACTTGCAGAAAACAAGACAATTAACACATAGTTATGTGATAACAGAGGGAGAAACCATAGCTAGGGAATTGCTTCACCAAAACTCCAATGTTTAATCAATAAAGTTCTGAATTAATAAGCAATTGGAAAGAATGACAATCAGTTTCACTTTATACTATTCAGAGGTTAATTCCTTAACTCAGTGAACCTAACATTCAATTAAACCATTCTAATTCCTTAGATCTAATTCAATTCAATGTTGCTTTAAGTGTAAGAAACCAAAAGATTGCAAGATCAAAGTTCCTTATCCCTAAGAAAACTAAAATCTCGGTGATTGGTTCAGATATGAAGAACAAATTCAATTTCCATTGACAAAGGTTCCTCTGAATTTAGTTAATCAAATTTCCATTCAATTCACACGTGAAGTTCAGAATCAATCACTCAATCTATTCCAAAGCTTGAAATCCAGATCCAAATCAATTCAACATGTTCATTTTAGATCTACAATCCCTAACTATGAACGAATTACACAGCCATGGCAGCAGAAGAAGAAAAAGAAAGAGAAGAAGAGAAGAAGAAACTCAGAAACGCCATGGAAGCTTGCTCCACTCCAATTCCTCTTCGTGAAGCTCCAAGATCTGAATCCCCACTCCTCTCTCTCACTTCCTCTAACCAGAAACTAACTAAAAAAACTAAAAATGAACAGAATCCCTTTTTTTCCGGATCGCTTCTGGTATTTATAAAATTTCCTAGATTTTCACGTTATCACTTTTATGAGAAATAGTAGTTACGCAGAGAGTTTTTGGTTGCGCGTTAACACTTTTCCCAGAAATAGTGGCCACGCGCATTTTTCTGATATTGAGAGCTCTCTGGAACTATCACTCTTGATGATAAAAGTGACAACGCAGAGTCAAGGTAGTTGCGCGTTATACTTTTTCTGATAAAAGTGACTACGCGCAGCTCGCCAAGTTGAAGACTCTCTGGAACGATCACTTTTGATGACAATAGTGGTTACGCAGAGCTTTCCTGATATTTTGCCTCTCTGGAACTATCACTTTTAATGATAAAAGTGGTAACGCCCAGCTTCACTTCTTCTTTGAGCTCTGAAGTGATCACTTTCACTGACAATAGTGATCACGCCCAGTCTGCAATTTCTTATTCTTGAGTTTTTGGAGTCCAGACTTGCTTCTTTCCTCTTCCTTGTCATCAAACTTCCAAGAATATGATCCTTGCTCAATTTATTCCTACAAAACAAGATTAAAAACTTAATTCCTAAGCAAAAATTTCACAATTGCTAAAATAACTACATATGTAAACAAAATTCAATTCCTTTTCTTTTTCTAAGTTTTTCTGCTTTCTTTATATATTTTTCTTATCAGTTGTGTTAGAATTATGCTAAAATATAAGTCAAAATATGGATTCATCACTACCCCAAACTTGAATTTTTGCTTGTCCTCAAGCAAATCAAATTAAACCAAGGGTAGTTCTTCCACTTTTCAGAAACCATTTCACAACTGCTAAATCAGAATTTTTCAATTTGCAATTTTGTGTTTTCTGCAAAATTTTTAATCAAGATATTCATCCAATTACTCATCATTGCAATCTCAATGCATTCATCAAATTTTAAGCAAGAATTGGTATCTAAGTGAATATATCAGCCAAGTTCATGTGAGAAACATTAAAATCATGATCACTTCTCACTGGACAGTGTTTCTCTCATCACTCAACAGTGTTTGGGTGTTGTTTTCACTCTAAATCATCAATTTCACTGCACTCTACCATATGCTTGCCCAATTTCTTTATCTCCTCTGCTTAGTACAACCAATCACACATCAAGAGGACTTTTTACAGTTTATAACAGGGCTTAGGTTAAGGTAGATACTGAACAAAATAAGAAACAAGTTGCAATTTCAAAAGATCAGAAGCATTTTGAGTGAATGACTTTAAAACTAGTCTGGTTTAGCATCAATTCACATTAAATTCCTCAGTTATGCAGCAGACTAATCATTTTTGTGCAGCAGAATTTTTATTTTCCTTTTTCTTCTCTTACTTCCATTTACTCTTTTCTTTTCGTTGAATTTCTTTTTCTTTGCTACAGTTTACTGCTAATTTCTTCTTTTTGATCTCCATTTTGCTCTTTTCAACTCAGATTCTATTTTTCAATACTGCAACATGTTTAACTCTTCCATAGTTTTGCTGCATAATTTTTAATTTTTTTGCAGCACTTTTGTTCTTTCGTTCTGACTTTTTGAACTCAACTTAGATAGCTTGCTACTCCCCTACCCCAAACTTAAAATTTTGCTTGTCCTCAAGCAACTTAATTTGATGCTACCCCAAACTTAGTTTTAAAACTCATTCTTGATTAAACTCACAATGCCTTTGATCAATTTGAATGGGAAAATTGGTTTTTCAGCAAGGCGTGTAGGAAGTTAACTCAAGAAAAGGGAATATTAAGCTCAAAAGGGGTAAACTAGGGCAATTAATCATAAGGGAAGGCATTTTAGGCTAACTAAGTAAATCAAACATGGCCTCTATCATGTGTGTGAGAACTGTAACATGCATATTCAATTAAGAACAAGGGCAAGTTCTAGAGAATGCAGTAAAATCTGATTAATCACACAAGGAAAGAAGTAGGTAGCTCAAGTCTCACTAGGCATTTATAAGTGATCATGTGGATTAATGAAAACACAATGCACTTTTCAGAAATATATGCACCTAGTGGCAACTGCCTCATTTTTGAAAATACAAGTGTGATCTCATTTTGAGAATGGGAAAAACAACTTAAAAAAAATTTCACACAGAATTCACAGCCAGCAGTTTATTATTTATTCTAGTATTTTGGTGTTTTTCAACAACAATTCAGTGTAATGTGAGGCTACACATGAATAAGAGGTAGAGAATGAAACCCCCTTTTCATGGCAGCTTGTGCAAGAGTCACCATCCAATGTGTGTGAGTGTTGTGTGTGATATTCTCTGCACAAAAACACCAGATTTCCATTAACTCGCAGCAAGATAAAGGTAATTAGTTAAGAAGCTAATATAATTGTAAAATAGGTAAGTGAGAATTAAACCAAAGTGTACCAATTAGTGATTACAACCCAGAAAGTTTAAACTACCAGAAATTTACAAAAAATCTAAAAACAGAATTTAAATTCCTAGACTAATCTTCTGCTACATCTTCTTCCTCTGAGCTTTCCTCTTCAAAACCTTCTTCTTCTTCTTCTTCCTCTTCCACTACCTCTTCAAATAGTGGCTGAGGAAAGTGGGTTTTGTATATTGGCATATTCTTGAAAACAGAAGAACGAAGGCACTGGGCATTCTCTGCTAAGTCTGGAGTATGATACATTTCTTCTTTGGTCATTCCCAATTTCTGACCAATATTCAGCATAATACATTCCATTAGCATGACTCCAGCTTTGATGCTATTATGCAGCTCAGTCTGCCTTTCAGCAAGTTGGTTCTGCCCTTCAGCTAGCTGCTTCAGAGTGTCCTTCATCATCATTGGTTTCTCTTTCTTGAATTGTGAAGGGATTGGGGCTGCAGAAGTGCAGAAACAGTTCATAAATCTCTTTAATCAAAGCTGCAGAAATGGATGGTGCAGCTCTGATTTTCTCTTGATAATCACCAAACTCTACTCCTGCGTCTTCACAAAGTAGTGTAATTACTGAAGGAAAGGCTAATAATCCCTTTTTGTCTTCAGTATTCCCAAGATACAGTCACTTATTACCTCTCCACATCTATGTAGATGTTGGAGACTATGGCAAAAAGTAGAGCAGCCCTCTTCACAGCTAGTGTGGAGCTATGTTTGACAGGCATGAACGAATTTAAAATAAACATGTTCCATACTTTGGCAAAGGGCAGCAGATTCTTGGTGACAATATGCTTTGGCTTCTTAGATTGATTGAGCTCCCATGTGGTGCCTGGTTTCCCAATCCTTTCCAAAATTTGCACAAAATCAATATCTGGACTTTCCTTAAATGTTTTGAAGTCCAGCTGTGCAGCATGTTGTGCAGAATTAATTTCAGCACCCTGTTGATATTTGCTGGTGAGAAGTCAATTCTCATGCCTTTGACCATGGAGCTGAACTTAGGGGTTCCTTTCCCTTTAAACTTCATGGCATTGGCATAGAATTCCTGAGTTATTTCCCTCCAACCCAGGCCAGCTGTTGCACAGAAGAATTCCCAGCCTCTTTTCTGGATTTCCTCTTTAAATTCAGGATAGTTGTTCCCAGCTATTTGGAATGCTCTGTCAGGAACAATTTTTCTTCTTAGAATATTGGCTCTGAAAAAATTTTCATGAGCTAAACTTCTGAATCTCGGATCATGTGTGGCTGGTGGTGAGGATCCTAAGGTACAACTGTTCTTCGTGGAGGTGATGGTGTAGGTGAGGGTGCAGGTGCAGGAGATCTGGTTAAAGGTGGTGGAAAAGGTGGGGGTGAAGATGTAGGTGCAGATGATCTTGTCTGAGGTGAGGGAGAAGGTGAGGGTTCAGATATCTGAATAGGTGAAGAGCCTGAGACACCATCAGTTCTGGCCCTTTTTGATGTTGCAGCTTGGAGATTTCTGCTGGATCTTCTTGTTGGGTCATGGAATATGCAGCTCGCTTCTTCTTAGGTGTGGTAGAAGATGCAGCTTGCTTCTTCTTAGGAGGACCCACAGGTGTGTTGAATGAAGTCCTAACCATTTTGGAATTTTCTGCATTGAAGGAGTAATTGTCAGTTAAAAATTTTAGAATCAAGAATCATCCTATACTGCAGAAAATTTAAGCAAGCAGTTTGCAGAAATTAAAATTTTCTAATACTTCTCATCATGCAATCTGCTAATAGAACCAACACTCAATTGCACAACTTATTCAAAACATGCAAAATCTAACAGTAGAATTTCAGAGTGCACACTCTTATCAATTAACAGGGTAACGCAGAAAGATAATTACATGCCTTGGCCAAAATTTCCAACTAATTTTTCCCTGACAGCCAAAATTCCCAAGTTGTATTCATTTTTGCAATCAAGTATGCATTTCAGATAGTCCCAATTAATGTCTAACTCAATTTCAGCACATCTATGTATTCTAATTTTCAATTCCACAGTTTCAGAAAGTTTTGTTGCTATCAGTTCAGATTCTGCAGAAATGTGGTTCATATAATGCAATGTAATTTCAACTATCCCATCAAACTAACATACATGATAGAGACAGCTATCTGAAGTATTATCCATTCTATTTTGAACCAACTAGCCTCAGAATTTGAAATTAAGTTTGCTGTCAGAACATGTATTATACAATGCACAGAATAGATGCTCAACATCAATTCATCACATTAGAGAAATTTAGATACTCTAAGCTGAAAATTCAAGATGTGTTCACTATCATTAAAAATTAGGGTAGCGCAGAGCAATATTTTCAAGTTTCAACCAATTTTCAAACATAATTGCAACCCAATCATTCTCAGCAAAAGTTATTCCATCACAGTAGTGCAGAATTACTTGTCCTGGTATTTTCCTAACATTCGATTGCATTACATGCAGTGTATGGTTGCAATTAATCTCATTCAACAGTCTTAGCTCAAACAACTTTTCACTGAATTCTTTTTTAGGTCATCCCAATTTTTGCAGAACTTTTATTCAAATATGTACAATGCAGATTCAAATGCTCCATAAATGACAGGGAAGACTTCTTCAGTGTATTGCTCCTACAGTGCCTCAGTACCTTATTCTACATTTTTCTAAGTTTTTAAACACAGAAAACCCTAGCTACAGTTACAGAGGGATGAGAGTAAGTGTACCTTGCAGGAAGATGTAGTATTGAATGAGAAATGCTGGTTGATTCTAGGTCGACGCACACAGAGAGTGAGATTTGCAGAGAAAACTTAGACAGAGATGAAGTTTCAAGCATGAAAAGTGTGTGTGCGTGCTCAGGTTAGGGATTATATATGGTTACGCTGGGCACGTGACAATTTTTTTTTTAAAAGAAATGAACGTTGTAAAATTAATTGATCCCAGCGTAATCACTATTATTCAAAAGAGTGAATGTTCCAGAGAGTGATTTTTTTAAGGGTGAGGCGCGCGTTATCACTATTGCTGAGCAAAGTGATAACTTTTTTCAATAAAAGTACTAACACAGAGATATTAGAATTTTACTTACCTGTGCGTAGTCACTCTTGAAAGAAAAAGGAAGCGTTCCAGAGAGTTCATTTTCCCATCTGTCTCTGCGTGATCACTTTTATCAGTAAAAGTGATTGTTCCAGCAGAAAACCTCAAATTGCATTCTCTGCGTAGCTTCTTTTCTACAATAAAGTGACTCCTCTCATTAATCAAATACCTCTAAAACCTCAATTAATTAAATTTTCACTCTTGAATCCATCAAATACACACTATTCACATTGAATCTCAGTTCAAGTATCTCAATTGTGCCTCAGAAAATCAGATTCAGCAGAATATTCTTATACATTATGCAGAAACTTCCAATATTGGTAAAATCATATTATACAGAATCTTAAACTCTTAACTACACATTCACCTCATCAATTCTCATATTAAGCAAACAAATGCATCTCAGAAACTCAGATTCAGCAATATTTGTGTAGAATTCTTGCAGCATATCAGAAATTTACAAACAATAGTATGCAAAATTCTAAAAACACTATAGAAAGCTTAAACTGGGTTAGAAATGTGAGTTGCCTCTCACAAAGCGCTTCTTTAATGTCACTAGCTTGACATTAGTTGTTCCTCACTCAAGAGGAACCAATTTCAAGCATGATATGTTTCTTGTAAACCCTTCTCCATGATAGATCTTCAATCTTTGGCCATTGACTTGAATTCCCTTCCTGTTTTCTGATCTTCTATAAGAATTGCTCCAAAGAGAGAGGTCTCCTTTATTAAAAATGGTCCAGACCATCTAGATTTCAATTTCCCTGGGAACAATTTTAATCTTGAATTGAATAACAGCACTTGCTGGCCAGGTCTGAAATCTTTTTGCAGAATGAATTTGTCATGGATTCTCTTGGTTCTTTCTTTGTACAACTTTGCATTCTCATATGCTTGCTGTCTGAATTCCTCCAATTCATGCAGCTGCAGAACTCTCTTCCTTCCAGCATTTGACAGATCGAAATTAAGCCATTTTGTAGTCCAATATGCTCTATGTTCCAACTCTAGGGGTAGGTGACAGGCCTTTCCAAATACTAACTGATATGGAGACATACCAATTGGAGTTTTAAAAGCAGTTCTGTATGCCCACAGTGAATCATCCAGCCTCTTTGACCAATCCTTCCTTGAGCTGTTCACTACTTTCTCTAGAATTTGTTTGATTTCTCTATTTGAGACCTCCACTTGTCCACTTGTTTGTGGATGGTAAGGAGTAGCAACCTTATGCTTCACACCATATTTCATTAATACAGCTTCAAGATACTTGTTGCAGAAGTGAGTACCTCCATCACTTATTAGCACTCTAGGCACACCAAATCTTGAAAAAATGTTCTTTCTTATAAAAGAAATCACTACCTTTGCATCATTTGATCTGGTGGGAATTGCTTCTACCCATTTAGACACATAATCCACTGCCACTAGAATGTATTCGTGTGAAAATGATGGGGGAAATGGTCCCATGAAATCAATCCCCCATACATCAAATAGTTCCACTTCTAAGATGTTGGTTAATGGCAGCTCATGTCTTCTTGAGATATTTCTAGTTCTTTGACATTTGTCACAGTTTTCTACATACCTTTTGGCATCTTTGAAGAGTGTAGGCCAAAAGAAACCTGCTTGCAACACTTTTGCAGCAGTTCTTGAACTTGCATGGTGGCCTCCATATTCTGAATTGTGACAATGCCATAATATCTCAGCTTGCTCACTTTGTGGAATGCATCTTCTAAGTAACCCACTACTCCAATTTTGAACAAGTATGGGTCTTCCCACACATAGAATTTGCTGTCATGTAGGAACTTCTTCTTTTGCTGCCAAGTAAACCTTTTTGGTATGAATTGAGTGGCTTTAAAATTTGCAATGTCAGCATACCAAGGTATGTTATCCACTGCGAACAACTTTTCATCTGGAAATTCTTCATTTATTTCCAATGATTCAGTGGTTGAACTCTCCAAGGGTAATCTGGATAGGTGGTCAGCAACACTGTTTTCTTTCCCTTTCTTGTCTTTGATCTCTAGCTCAAATTCTTGGAGGAGTAGAATCCATCTTAATAATCTGGGCTTTGCATCCTGTTTTGCCAAGAGATATTTAAGAGCAGCATGATCAGTATATACAATCACTTTCGAACCCATTAAATATGATCTGAACTTATCAAAAGCATATACAACAGTTAAAAGTTCTTTTTCTGTTGTTGTGTAATTCACTTGTGCAGGATTTAACACTTTGCTTGAATAATAGATAGCATGTAATTTCCTATCTTTTCTCTGTCCTAAAACAGCACCCACTGCACTGTCACTTGCATCACACATGAGTTCAAAAGGTAGTTTCCAATCTGGTTTTGCAAGAATAAGTGCAGAAATCAGTTTCTCTTTTAAAACAGAAAATGCATGCAAACAATTATCATCAAATATGAAATCTGCATCCTTTATAAGTAAATTACTCAAGGGTTTAGCAATCTTGGAAAAGTCTTTTATGAATCTTCTATAAAAACCAGCATGTCCTAAAAAACTTCTAACTCCCTTAACATTGATAGGTGGAGGCAATTTACTAATGACTTCTATTTTAGCTTGGTCCACCTCCATTCCTTTCTCTGAAATTTTATGACCAAGGACAATGCCTTCTTGTACCATGAAATGGCACTTTTCCCAATTTAACACAAGATTAGTGTCTTGACATCTCTGCAAAACAGTGGATAGATTAGCTAAACAATCATCAAAAGAATCACTAAAAATAGAGAAATCATCCATGAACACTTCTATGATGTTTTCTACCAAATCAGAAAAAATAGAAAGCATGCATCTTTGGAAAGTGGCAGGGGCATTACACAAACCAAATGGCATTCTCCTATATGCAAAGACTCCAAATGGACATGTAAATGCAGTTTTCTCTTGATCTAAAGGATCTACAGCTATTTGATTATATCCTGAATACCCATCAAGAAAACAATAAAATGAATGTCCAGCAAGTCTTTCTAGCATTTGATCTGCAAATGGTAGTGGGAAATGATCTTTTCTGGTTGCATCATTTAATTTCCTATAGTCTATGCACATTCTCCATCTAGTCACAGTCCTAGTAGGGACAAGTTCATTCTTTTCATTAGGTACAACTGTCATACCACCTTTCTTTGGAACAACTTGGACTGGACTTACCCAATTGCTGTCAGAAATTGGGTATATTATTCCTGCATCTAACAGCTTTATGACCTCTTTTTTAACTACCTCTTTCATGGCTGGGTTTAACCTCCTTTGTGGCTGCACAACAGGCTTCAAATAAAATTCTGTGCTTACAAAATGAGGGATTTATACCTTTCAGATCTGCAATACTCCAGTTAATTGCAGATTTGTGTTCTCTCAAAATTCTGAGCAATTTTTCCTCTTGTTCTTCCTTAAGTTCATTATTGATGATGACTGGATTTTCATGTTTCTCATCCAGAAATGCATACCGCAGGTGTGAAGGGAGTTGTTTCAGTTCTAGCCTTTGCTTTTCCTCTTCTTTATCATCCTTTTCTAGCTTCTCCTTCACTGAATTTTCTGCAGATTTTCGAATTGGCAGAGCTTCTAGTTGCTGCTGCACTTCCTTAATGCATTCTTTATGCAGAAGTTCAGATTTGTTGCTTCCTGCAGATATTATTTCTTCTAACACAGCAAGTTCATCAATTTCATTAATATGGTGTTGTGTAATGAAAGCATCCAGTATATCTACCTTCATACATGTGCTATCTTCAATTGGATATTTTAAAGCTTCAAACACATTAAATATTACCTTCTCATCTTGAACTCTAAGCATAAGTTCACCTTTTTGCACATCTATTAAAGCTCTCCCTGTTGCAAGAAATGGTCTCCCTAGGATCAAAGGAATGTTAGAATCCACCTCCATGTCCAAAATTACAAAATCTGCAGGAAAAATGAACTTGTCAACTTTAACTAATAAATCTTCAACAACTCCATATGGATAAGTGTATGATCTATCAGCTAGTGTAATGTTGGTAGGCTTCACTTCCTCTATGCCAAGTTTCTGTAGAACAGCTAATGGCATCAGATTTATGCTTGCTCCCAAGTCACACAATGCTCTTCCCACAGTGCAGTTTCCTATTTCACAAGGAATGCTAAATGATCCAGGATCTTTCAGCTTTTGAGGAAGCTTTCTCTTGAGAATGGCACTGCACTCCTCTGTCAAAGGTACTGTTTTATCATACTCTAGCTTCCTTTTTCTGGAAAGTAGTTCTTTCATGAACTTTGCATATGAAGGCATTTGCTCCAAAGCTTCTGCAAAAGGAATGTTTATTTGTAATTTCTTAAGGACATTCATAAACCTTTCAAATTGTTCCTCTTGTTTAGGATTCTGAACTCTCTGAGGATAGGGCAGCCTCTTGTATTTTTCTGGGTCTATTGGCTTACAAGCTTCCTCAAAGAGTTGCTTTTTGGTTTTCCTTTCAGAATTCATGGGAACTTTTTCTTTTTCTTCTGAATGGTCTTTCTTCAATAGCTTAAAATTTCCTTGTTGCAGATCTTGTTCAATGTTTCTTTTTGCTGCATCATTCACTTTCTTTTCTGCTGGTTTAGGGCTTGCAACTACAGCTCCACTCTTTGTAGTTATGGCTTGACATTGCTCTTTAGGATTGATTACTGTATTGCTTGGAAATCTTCATTCATCCCTGCTGGATAGTTGTTCAGCTAATTGTCCAATCTGT
Source organism: Abrus precatorius (assembly GCF_003935025.1). Taxonomy (NCBI): domain Eukaryota; kingdom Viridiplantae; phylum Streptophyta; class Magnoliopsida; order Fabales; family Fabaceae; genus Abrus; species Abrus precatorius. Next base: position 87,724 of record NW_020874406.1, read on the forward strand.
GTCTCTAGTTTCTTCATGGAAGCTTCTTGGTTTTTGAAGCTTGTTTGAGTCACCTTCATGAATTGCAGCATAGTTTCTTCCATCTCAGTCAACCTCTCATTCATAGGTCTAGAAAATTTCTGATTTCCTTGAGGTTGAGTGGATGAGTTCCTCTGAAAATAAGGTTGTTGTGTTGCTGGACCTGCATTAGAAAAAGGCAAATTTGAATTAGAATTCTTTGCAGCAGAATATTGATTATTCCAATTAGAATACTGCTGAGTTCTATTATTCAAAAATTGAAATCCAGGGGGATATGATGGCTATTGTCTCTGAAAATTATTCATATAATTCACTTGCTCTTGTGGTTCACTTGTGGATGCCTCACATGCACCATTTGCATGGTTTCCTCCACAAAAATCACAACTTAGCTGACTGGTAGGCATACTCCCTGTTTGCAAATTGTTGATTTGTTGTGTTAAGGCAGCTAATTGTTCTGAAAACATTTGATTTTGTAGCTGATTTTGTGCAAGAAAAGTTTCCAGAACTTTAGCTTCATGACCAGAGTTTCTTCCTTGATTCCTTGAGTTTGAATTCTGATACATTGAAGATGCCATCATGTCAATAATCCTCTGAGCTTCTTCCAAGGACTTTGTATTTAATGAACCTCCAGCAGCAGCATCAACCATTGTTCTTGTTACTGCATTATCCCATTATAAAAAGTTTCCAATTGCATCCAATCTGGAATACAATGATGTGGACACCTTCTTAGCAATTCTTTGTATCTTTCCCAAGCTTCATACAATGATTCTCCATCTTGCTGAACAAAGGATGTAATTTCTCCTCTCAGTTTAGCAGCTTTGGATGGAGGGAAGTACTTGGTTAGAAACCTGTTCACAAGTTCTGTCCAAGTTGTAATGCTTCCTTGTGGTTGAGCTTGTAACCAGCATTTTGCTCTATCTCTCAAGGAAAAAGGAAATAGTCTCAGTCTGATGGCTTCTTCACTAACCCCATTTATTCTTATGGTGTCACACAGCTGTAAAAAATTTGAAATATGTAAGTTAGGATCATCAGAATTTCCACCAGAAAACTGATCTTGTTGGACTAAGTGTAACAAGGCAGGTTTAATCTCAAAATGGTTGGCTTGAATATTTGGCCTGATTATAGAAGAGTTAAAACCTTGCATGTTAGGAATTGCATAGTACCCTAATGTTCTAATTCTATTTTGTTCTGCCATCTCTATTTCTGAATTTAGTTGTCTCAAAGATGTAGGTGTTCTTTTCACTCTAGGATTACTCTGAGATTCTGGAGAATGGACAGCTTCTAACTCACTATCACTCCCTATGGCTTTTTCTGCTCTAGACTCTTTTCTCAATCTTCTTAAGGTTATGTCTATGTCAGGATCAAAGACTAGAGTTGATTTGTTTTTGTTTTTGCCACGCATATACAATTCAAAATGAAGCAAAAGTAAGCTACAAGTTAGTCCCCTAATGTTCTAAATCTGTTCTGGTCTGCCATTTCTATTGCTGGATTTGGTTGTCTCAAGGGTGTAGATGTTCTTTTCACTCTAGAATTACTCTGAGATTCTGGAAAATGGACAGCTTCTAACTCACTATCACTCCCTATGACTTTTTCTGCTCTAGACTCTTTTCTCAATCTTCTCAAAGTTATGTCTATGTCAGGATCAAAGACCAGAATTGATTTATTCATGTTTTTACCACGCATATACAAATCAGTTTGAAGCAAAATTAGACCACAATTGATATTCAGAAATGTACAACAGAATTCATGCAAAATCTATCAGTAAAAGCATATAGAAACTTAAATCTAGCAGTTGCAGAATTGTAAAATCATGTACAAATATGCATAATGACAATTACAACTATAAAGAGCAATGAAAACTGAAATTATGCAGATAACAAAGATGTAAAAATTCTATGTAGCAGACAGAAATATTATGCAGAATATTACACAAGGTGCAGTAAAATTATGTAGAAAGCAATTTGAAAGCAAACCAACAAATTAAATGCTCAATCTAGTTACTTTTCTACTACTAATGATATTGAAATGCAAAATTCCCCGGCAACGGCGCCAAAAACTTGTTAGCAATCTACACTAGCAAGTGCACTAGGATTGCATCAAGTGATGAGTAAATTTAAGATCCAAATATCGTCTCCACAAGGAATTTAGATTCAAGTATCACTTCATAGAATTATAACCATTTAAGCTTTTTTGAAATTGTAAGGAGAGTGGTAACATCTAATAACAGCAAACTGGAACAATTAAAAGTAAAATGAACTTGCAGAAAACAAGACAATTAACACATAGTTATGTGATAACAGAGGGAGAAACCATAGCTAGGGAATTGCTTCACCAAAACTCCAATGTTTAATCAATAAAGTTCTGAATTAATAAGCAATTGGAAAGAATGACAATCAGTTTCACTTTATACTATTCAGAGGTTAATTCCTTAACTCAGTGAACCTAACATTCAATTAAACCATTCTAATTCCTTAGATCTAATTCAATTCAATGTTGCTTTAAGTGTAAGAAACCAAAAGATTGCAAGATCAAAGTTCCTTATCCCTAAGAAAACTAAAATCTCGGTGATTGGTTCAGATATGAAGAACAAATTCAATTTCCATTGACAAAGGTTCCTCTGAATTTAGTTAATCAAATTTCCATTCAATTCACACGTGAAGTTCAGAATCAATCACTCAATCTATTCCAAAGCTTGAAATCCAGATCCAAATCAATTCAACATGTTCATTTTAGATCTACAATCCCTAACTATGAACGAATTACACAGCCATGGCAGCAGAAGAAGAAAAAGAAAGAGAAGAAGAGAAGAAGAAACTCAGAAACGCCATGGAAGCTTGCTCCACTCCAATTCCTCTTCGTGAAGCTCCAAGATCTGAATCCCCACTCCTCTCTCTCACTTCCTCTAACCAGAAACTAACTAAAAAAACTAAAAATGAACAGAATCCCCTTTTTTCCGGATCGCTTCTGGTATTTATAAAATTTCCTAGATTTTCACGTTATCACTTTTATGAGAAATAGTAGTTACGCAGAGAGTTTTTGGTTGCGCGTTAACACTTTTCCCAGAAATAGTGGCCACGCGCATTTTTCTGATATTGAGAGCTCTCTGGAACTATCACTCTTGATGATAAAAGTGACAACGCAGAGCCAAGGTAGTTGCGCGTTATATCTTTTTCTGATAAAAGTGACTACGCGCAGCTCGCCAAGTTGAAGACTCTCTGGAACGATCACTTTTGATGACAATAGTGGTTACGCAGAGCTTTCCTGATATTTTGCCTCTCTGGAACTATCACTTTTAATGATAAAAGTGGTAACGCCCAGGCTTCACTTCTTCTTTGAGCTCTGAAGTGATCACTTTCACTGACAATAGTGATCACGCCCAGTCTGCAATTTCTTATTCTTGAGTTTTTGGAGTCCAGACTTGCTTCTTTCCTCTTCCTTGTCATCAAACTTCCATGAATATGATCCTTGCTCAATTTATTCCTACAAAAACAAGATTAAAAACTTAATTCCTAAGCAAAAATTTCACAATTGCTAAAATAACTACATATGTAAACAAAATTCAATTCCTTCTCTTTTTCTAAGTTTTTCTGCTTTCTTTATATATTTTTCTTATCATTTGTGTTAGAATTATGCTAAAATATCAGTCAAAATATGGATTCATCATCATGCACCGGCAAACTACTCTGCAGTTCATCAATTGACATGCTGGTAGTATCTTGTGCTTCTTCAATTGAGCAAACTACCATTGACTTTCATACGCGCAAAATATTCATTCACAGTTTCTCCATCTTTCATATGGAGCACTTCAAATTCCTTCCATAGCGCTTGCAAATAAGCCTGCTTCACTCACGTTGAGCCTTGGTATTTCTTCTTCATAGAATCCCATATGTCTTTGGCGATATCTTTCTTAAGAATCGTTTCAAGAATAGAACGATCCAAGGCTTGAAGAGATAATTCTTTGCTTTCAAATCTTTGAGTTTTTTATCTTCAATTTTTCGCTGTTGTGCCTCAATCAAAGTCTCTCCTGCAGGTGCAGCCAAGCTTCCCGTCTCTACTAAACTCCAGTACTCTTTGGAACATAGAAAATTTTCCATCAGCATTGTCTAATGATTATAATGACCATCAAACTTAGGAATTGAAGGTTGCACAAATGTATTTTCAGTTGCCATCACTCCTTAGCTAGCTGCAACTATGCTATATCAGGCCAAACGAGGCTCTTGATACCAGAATGTTATAAATGTAAGTGTTTTAGATTTCAAAACCTGCATCTGATGTTTTATTCATGAGCAATAGCCATAATATTTATACCCAATTACAAGAATACCATTGCTGATTTCCAGTAACCAAACAACTAAAAACATGGAAGCTAATTCCTAAAAGACTTATTTAAATCTACCAAATTTTATTTAGACTTATTTAAATCTACAAGATTTTATTTCCTTATTTCTAGCAACAACTAGAAATTCTCCTAGTTTCTAGTAACAGCTAGAAACTTTATTTCAAACCTATCTAACAATGTATACAATAGAGGACCACTTAACAAAAATATAATTAGGAGTTTAGTCAGGAAATGAGTAGGAGGCCATGTGGTGTATTCGTACTATTTAGATTATGCAGTCATAAGCGAATGCCATTCTCCATCCTACATTTCTCCTAGATTCCTAAATAATCTCCATATTCTATACTCCTTGTGTATCTCTGTAACTATCTATACACTATTTAGTCAGTTTTTCATGACACATTTTCTACATAGTTCTTAATATTCATCTCTATTTCCTTTCATCACTTTTCATAATAGTACAATTTCTATTCTTTTTCTTTCTCATCATAATATAATTTAACCATACTATGTCATTCAAATATAGTTAAATCATCAATCAATTTGCCAAAGGTTGAACACCCCCAGAATCAATCTAATCATATATTTTCACTAAAACATATTTCATTTCATTCATCACATTAAACAAACAACCTTATTCTCAACTTATGTTTTCAAAATAAAAGATAGCACATAATCACACACACCAATAGCCTTTCTATCATGTGCAATCAATTCCACATCATACAAATCAATACAATATATCAAAGGTCAGATACTTTCAGACTTAGCCAAATCGTACAATTTGAAAATGCATTGCTAGAGATCACATTATCTCGGTCTTAATAAAATCATCTAACCTAAGGTTTAGCATCTTCTAACACATATTATTCAGAGTCATAATCCAACATTTACTATACATTCATATTAATATAAAAAATCATAAACTTTCTTATCTAGGTATTTCTAGAAATATATCATTGAGTTTTCATGCTCAAAAATCCTCTTTTTACACTGATATCTTAATAAACATTAGGGCTATACTATTCAAAGCAAGAATATTGAAGTTTTATAAGCCAATACGTAACACCTTAATTTTAATTTTCAATTTAATAAGGATTTCATAAATTCGAATAACCAATTTTTATAAAAATACTTCAAAATAAGGGAAGGGTTACAAATTAATATCAAATGACTGCTACAAGACTAGTTCAGTTACAATAATTTCAAAATAAAAGCTAAGTCCTATAGCAGTCCATCCATCCCTTCACTGAGTCCAGTGCTGATCGTCTTGATTACCTAAAAAATGAAGGTAAGGGTGAGTACTCTGCACTACCCAAAAACACACAATTAACGTAGAGTCTCACCTCCAGCACATTTCTAACACATTGAACAAATACAATCACAAGTAGTATTTCACATCCATAAGTACAAAACACAAATCCACGCATATGCACACCAGCTACCTCACTATAGTACTGTGATCACAGATTCTCACAATGAATAGCCACCGGTTACCCCTCGCCTCATGGATACCACGTGGGCAATCACGGGTCGCTCAACAAAGGTAATGGTCAGAGGTCTAGTCAAGAAGAGAATGTGTGGCCCGTGGTGTACCCGTTCCGCAGTTGGTGTCACCACCACTCTCTCTTCCCCAAGGTATTCCTACCGTCCTTATCTTTCACACCCCCAGTGTATCGCTGAACCATTCACAGCACATTACAACGGCGTTAATACGCCCATTCACACATATATTTTATTCACGCATGCAATAATCATGCTTACACACGGCATACAACCCACATTGCAATTACAAACACACAACTGCATAAGCTTAAGCATTCACAGTCAAAGCACGTTAAATCCTAATATATAAATTCAGGGTGCACACTCTCAGAGCATATCAGGTTAACACAGAGAGATCATCACAGATCTTAATCAATTTTCAATGAAACTCTGTAATTTCAGCATAAAATTTATTTTAGCAGAACAAGGTATGTCAATATTCAGATATAAAAGCATAGATGCACAGAATTGATCAAACACATTCAGAGAATTTTAAATTGACATCCCTAATTTTGTAAACTCAGAGTGCACACTCTCACAAAAAATTATGGTAACGCAGAGGAAGATTTACAGTCTCACCCAATTTTTAACACAAATATGCACTCCAATCCTTCCCAGCATAATTTGTAACTATATTTCATCATAGTTATGCACTCTAATTATCAATTCAACCTTTTCAGAGAATTTTGTTTAAGTCAACTCTGATTCTGCATAGATTTGGTTGTTATAGTGCATTGTAGGTTCAACTATCTGAACAGAATTATCAGAATTGACAGAGAAAACCTATTCAGAGTGTTGTCCATTCTATTATTAAACCAAATAGCCTCAGAACAGTGCCCCCTTTTCATTCTACATTTTTCAAATATGTAGTCCTATACCATTCCTCCATTAATATCACAAATTTACATTCAATAATTTGTAAGTCAAATATTTCACTGAAGTCTATTTAGGTCGATCAATTTCTGCAGATTTTATTCAGAGAAATAGCACAATGTAGATTCTAATCTCCTAGAAAAATTTATACATGACAGGGAAAACTTATTCAGAGTATTATCCATTTTATTATTGAGTCCAAAATCATCAGAACAATGTCCCATTACCCCCTTTGACATTTTTCCCCAAAACATTAACACAGAAAACCCTAATCCACCGTTTCAGAGAGATGAGGGTAGCGTACCTGGCAAGATGATGCAGAAATGTGTGAGAAATTTACTTGCTGTTGTTAGTCAACGCACACAAGTAGTGAAATCGCAGAGAATGCTCAGAGAAAAGATGAAATTTTAAGAGTGAAGAGTATGTGCCTGTTTACGCTAAGGAGTATTTATAGCTATGCTTGAGCACGTGACCACTTTCAAAGTGAAAATTAAACGTTACAGCATTTAAGACATTCAGCATGATTACTATTTCTAATCAGAGTGAGCGTTCCAGATAGGTAATTTTTCAGAGTGATAAGTGCGTTATCACTATTGCTAGGCAAAGTGATAACACGCAAGCAATGTTGCAACTTTTTTCACAAAAAGGAATAATTCACGTGAGAAAATTCATACTTACCTGTACGTAGCCACTTTTTCTAGGGAGAGTGAGTGTTTCAGAGAGGGTGTTTTCCCATCTGCCTCTGCGTGATCACTCTCATCAGTGAGAGTGAGTGTTCCAAAGGAGCGTGTTTACCTTGATGCCTCTGCGTGATTACTTTTATCACTAAAAGTGATTGTTCCAGAGGGGAACATCAAATTTCACTCTCTGCGTAGCTCCTTTTCTGCTTGATTTCTCCAAAATCTGCTTGATTTCTCTGTTTGACACTTCCACTTGTCCACTTGTTTGTGGATGGTATGGAGTAGCAACCTTGTGCTTCACACCATACTTCATTAATACTGCTTCAAGGTATTTGTTGCAGAAGTGGGCACCTCCATCACTTATCAGAAATCTGGGTACTCCAAACCTTGCAAAAATGTTCTTTCTTATAAAGGATATCACTCCCTTGGCATCATTTGATCTTGTGAGGATGGCTTCCACCCATTTGGAAACATAATCCACTGCCACTAAGATGTATTCATGAGAAAATGATGAGGGAAAATGTCCCATGAAGTCAATCTCCCATACATCAAATAGCTCCACTTCTAAAATGTTTGTCAATGGCAGCTCATGCCTCCTTGATATGTTGCCAGTTCTTTGACACTTATCACAGTTTTGAACATATTTCTTGGCATCCTTGAAGAGTGTAGGCCAAAAGAAACCTGATTGCAAGACTTTTGTAGCAGTCCTTGAACATGCATGATGGCCTCCATATTCTGAGTTATGGCAATGCCATAATACTTCAAATTGTTCATTTTGTGGAATGCACCTCCTAATTAGACGATCCACCCCAATTTTAAACAAGTACGGGTCTTCCTACACATAGAATTTGCTGTCATGTAAGAACTTCTTCTTTTGCTGCCAAGTGAACCTCTTTGGAATGAATTGAGTAGCCTTAAAGTTTGCAATGTTAGCAAACCAAGGTATCTCTTCTACTACAAGAAGCCTTTCATCTGGAAATTCTTCATTAATTTCCAAGGAGTTAGGGGTTAGACTTTCTAGTGGAAGTCTAGACAGGTGATCAGCTACCCCATTTTCCTTTCCTTTTTTGTCTCTAATTTCCAACTCAAATTCTTGCAGCTGCAAAATCCATCTCAGCAACCTTGGTTTGGCATCCTGCTTTGACAACAAGTATTTAAGTACGGAATGGTCAATATATACAATAACTTTTGATCCCATCAAATATGATCTGAATTTGTCAAAGGCAAACACAATAGCTAGGAGTTCTTTTTCTATGGTTGTGTAATTTACTTGTGCAGGGTTTAAAACTTTGCTGGAATAATAAATGACATGCAATTTCCTATCCTTTTTCTGTCCTAAAATAGCACCCACTGCACTATCACTTGCATCACACATTAATTTAAAAGGCAAATTCCAATAAGGTTTTGCAAGAATAGGTGCAGAAATCAGTTTTTCTTTCAAAACAAAAAATGCATGCAAACAAGGATCATCAAATATGAAATCAACATCTTTCACAAGTAAATTACTAAGGGGTTTTGTAATTTTTGAAAAGTCCTTGATAAACCTTCTATAAAAACCAGCATGTCCTAAAAAACTCCTAACTCCTTTAACATTAATTGGTGGAGGCAGTTTACTAATAACTTCAACTTTTGCTTCGTCCACCTCCATTCCTTTTTCTGAAATCTTATGGCCAAGGACAATGCCCTCTTGGACCATGAAATGGCACTTTTCCTAATTCGATACAAGGTTAGTATCTTGACATCTCTGCAAAACAATGGATAGATTAGCTAAGCAATCATCAAATGAATTACCAAAAATAGAGAAGTCATCCATAAACACCTTTATAATTTTCTCTACCAAATCAGAAAAAATGGAAAGCAGGCACCTTTGAAAAGTGGCAGGAGCATCGCATAATCCAAAAGGCATTCTTCTATATGCAAAAACTCCAAATGGACATGTAAATGTAGTCTTTTCTTGATCCATAAGGTCCACTACTATTTGGTTGTATCCTGAATACCTATCAAGAAAACAATAGAATGAATGTCCAACAAGTTTTTCCAACATTTGGTCAATAAATGGTAGCAGAAAATGGTCCTTTCTAGTTGCATCATTTAATTTCCTATAGTCAATATACATGCGCTAGCTAGTGACAGTCCTAGTAGGTATGAGCTCATTCTTCTCATTAGGCACAACTGCCATCCCTCCTTTCTTAGGGACAACTTGGACTAGACTCACCCATTGGCTGTCTGAAATTGGATAAATGATCCCTGCATCTAGTAATTTCATGACTTCTTTCTTGACTACTTCTTTCATGGCTGGGTTCAATCTTCTTTGTTGCTGCACAACTGGTTTAACCTTTTCCTTAAATAAAATTTTGTGCTTACAAAAAGAAGGATTTATACCTTTCAGATTTGCAATACTCTAGCCTATTGCTGATTTATGCTCTCTCAGAATTCTCAGCAGCTTTCCCTCTTCTTCCTCCTTGAGTTCATTGTTGATAATGACTGAATTCTCATGATTCTTATCCAAGAAAGCATATCTCAGGTGGGAGGGTAGCTGCTTAAGCTCTAGCTTCTGATTTTTCTCTTCTTTGACTTCCTTTTTCAGCTCTTCTTTAACTGAGTTTTCTGCAGAATTTAGAATTAGTAGGGCTTCTAATTGCTACTCAATTTCCATGATATATTCTTCTTTAGGAATTTCAGATTTGATACTCCCTGCAGTTATTGTTTCTCTCAACACAGAATTCTCATCAAATTTATCAATAGGATAATGTGTAATAATAGAATCCAAAATGTCTATTCTCATACATGAATTATCTTCAACTGGATATTTTAATGCTTCAAAACATTAAACACTACCTTTTCATCTTGAACTCTAAGCATGAGCTCTCCTTTTTGTACATCTATTAGAGCTCTCCCTGTTGCAAGAAATGGCCTTCCTAGGATCAAGGGAATATTAGCATCCACATCTATGTCCAAAATGATAAAATCTGCAGGGAAAATGAACTTATCAACCTTAACCAATAAATCTTCAACTACTCCATAAGGATAAGTGTAGGATCTATCAACTAGCTGTAGTGTGATATTGGTAGGTTTCACTTCCTCAATGCCTAATTTCTTCATGATAGCTAAAGGCATCAAGTTTATGCTTGCTCCCAAGTCACACAATGCACTTTAAACAGTGCACTGTCCTATTTCACATGGAATGCTGAATGATCCTGGATCTTTGAGTTTTTGAGGAAGCTTTCTTTGAAGAATGTGATGAATCCATATTTTTACTGATATTTTAGCATAATTCTAGCTCATTTAATAAGGAAAATATATGAAGAAAGCAGAAAAACTCAGAAAAAGAGAATGATTGAAAGTTTTATTTAATTTGTAGTTATTTTCGCATTTGTAGAATTTATGCTTAGTTCTTAAGGAATTTATCTTGTTTTTGAAGGAATAATCTGAGCAAAAGTCATGGAAATGGATTATCAATGGAAAGGAAGAGGAAGAATGGCAATGTTGGACTCCAAAATACAAGAATTATAGGATGCAGGCTGGGCGTGATCACTATTGTTAGTGAAAGTGATCATTCCAGAGCCTAAATGAGAAGAGGAGCCTGTGCGTAATCACTTTTATTTACAAGAGTGAGCGTTGCCAGTGTGCGTTATCACTTTCGCCAACGAAAGTGAACGTTCCAGAGAGACTTCATTCCTGATGAGCTGCGCGTTGTCACTTTTGCCAACGAAAGTGAGCGTTCCAGAGGCACTTGTATCAGAACAGCTTGCGCGTGGTTACTATTACTCACAAAAGTGATCACGCGCAACCCTCGACCTCCTGCGTTGCCACTCTTATGAATTAAAGTGAATGTTCCAGAGAAGCCTTCAACTCTGCAAGTTGCGCGTTGTTACTCTTGCTCTTGAAAGTGAACACGCGCACTACATAAAGCTTCTGCATGGTTACTCTTGTGAAGAAAAGTGACAACGCGCAGAACTCGGGTTTCTATAAATACATGATTGAAGTGCGAAACTAGGGGTCTTTTGCTCATTTTCTGTTTTGTTAGTTAGATTCTCGTTGAGAGAGAGTGGAGAGAAGATTGGGGTCGAAGCTTGAAGCTCCAAGAAGAGGGATCGGATTGGAGCTTGTGGCCATGGCTGCTCTGCATTCTTCTTCATCTTCTTCTTCTTCTTTCTCTGTTTTTGTTGCAATGTGTGCTTAATTTCCCATAGTTAGGGGTTTATGGAACTCGAATTGATGTATTGATTCGACTTTATCTTCTGAACTTTAAGTTCTTGGATTAATTGAGTTATTAATTCTGCTTTTCACGCAATCTTTGAATGGAAATTCATTTGATTAATCAAGAGGAATCTTTACCAATGGGAATTGGATTGTTTGCTCCGATCTGAATTGGCAACCAGAGTTTAGGGATTTCTTAGGGATAAGGAGACCTAATTCTGCAATCTTATAGTTCTAATTCTTAATGCAACGTGAAATTGAATCTCACCTAAGGGATTAGGGAGGTTTAGTGGATTGTTAGGGTCAATGAGTTAAGGAATTAACCTTTGGCTATTACTATGCGAAACTGATTGTCAATTAACCAAGTTCTTGAATGTTCAGAGGCATAATTGAATTAATACTAATATTCTTGTGCAGTAAATTCCTAACTATTCTTCATTCCTATCTCATTTCATTACATACTCTATTTTTCTGCAAGTTCTTTACTTTAATTGCTTTTGTTTACTGCTGTTATATGTTACAAATCTCATTCCAAAATTCGTATGGCTCAAATGGTTATAATTCTGTGAAGTAGTACTTGAAACCTAAATTCCCTGTGGAGACGATATTCTGATCTTAAATTTACTCATTACTTGCTGCAATTCTAGTGCACTTGCTAGTGTTAGATTGTAAACAACAAGTTTTTGGCGCCATTGCCGGGGAATTTTGAATTTCAATATCATTAGTAGTAGAAAAGTAACTAGATTGAGCATTTATTTTTGTTGTTGTTCTGCTTTCAAGTTTTTCTGCATAATTTCTCTGCATCTTGTGCAAATTTCTGCATAAGTTCTGCTGTCTTTTGCATAAAGTTTTTGCATTCTTTTGCATTTTCTGCATAATCTCATTTTTCATTTTTCTGCATAATTGTAAACTTCATTTTGCATAATTTCTATGTTTTCTGCATTCATGAATTTTTGATTCTGATAGAATTAACACTGTATTTTCTGCATAATTTTGTTTTTCATTCTTCTGCATAATTTTAATTTTTGTTCTGCATAAATTTCTGTGTTTTCTACATATTCTGTTTTGTAGCTTTTCTGTTTTCTTTTGCATTTTTCTGCATAATCTTGTTTTTCTTATTTTTCTGCATAAATTTCTATATTTGTTGCATGTTATGTTTTGTAATTTTTTGCATAATTTCATATTTCATTTTTCCTAGTTACAAATTTGATTAGACTTTTGTTTTCTTTCTTATTGTATGCAAGGAAAAACCAGAAAAATAAGTTGCTCTATTGTTTGATGGCAACCATCATGTATCAGAATTTTTATCAAAGCCAAGTTGCAAGAACAGAAGCTTATGAACCAGATACTCTTAATGCTTTGATTAATAATTTTCAAGCTAGAGTTGCCCAAACTAACCCCTTGGTGTGTGATTTTTACAGTGAAAATGATTTGAATGAAACATATGATGTGGTTGCACCAGAATTTCAAGAAGAAATCAATTTTGGAGGAAATTTTCAAAGATTTGAATATACCTTTCCTCATGAATATCAATATCAAGCTAACATAAGTCAGACATATTATGATTGGAATCAACAAATGTTAGTTGCAACAACACCATTCTTTAATCCTCATTCTTCACAGCCTTATTCTCAAGTGTCATATTCTCAACCTCAAGGAGGACTGCAACCTTCACAAACTTCTTCAAAAAGAATGAATAAACTTGAAGAAACTTTATTCCAATTCATGAAATTTTCTCAGTCAAGTTTCAAGAATCAAGAAGCATCCATGGAGAAGATGGAGATACAAATAGGACAAATTTCAGAACAATTGTTAAAAAGGAATGATGAGAGATTACCTAGCAATACCATAATGGACTCAATAGAGCAATGCCAAGCTGCTTTCACAAGGAGTGAGGTAGAAATTTCAGGTCCAAAGGCTGCTGAAAAAGAGAGAGCATTAGAAAAATATGAAGAAAACAAGATTCAAGATAAGCAACAAGAGGAAAAAGTCATTTTCAATGTATTTGAAGCCATTAAACATCCAAGTGATGATATGAGCTGCATGAAGATTGATATAATAGATGCTGTGATACTACCACCCTTGGAGAAAAATGATGAAATTGCAGTCTTGGAAAGCACAATAATTGCAGCAGATTGTAGTGTTCATGAAGAGCAAGATGAGGTAGTGAAAGAATGCATTCTGCAACTAGACTCTCTTCCCTGTGTTAATAATGCAGTGAACCAACTACAAGAAGAATTACATCAAGAAGAGGAGAGAAAAAAAGAACCAAAGGACAGCAGTAAGACACAACCTGAGAAAGGAACAAAAAAATGGTTGTTTGAAGATGCACCTGAGCTAATAGATGAAGCTAAACATAAGAAGTTTCGATTTCTTCAAGGAGTGCAGAATTTCAAGCAGGAAAAACAGAAGGATGATTCTGTTACAAGAGAAATACTTGCTGCAGTAACATATAAAGACAATGAAAAGGAGGGAAAGAAAATTAATAAGTATATCAAGTTGCTAGAAGTTCCTCCACTATTATTTCAACCATGTTCTGAATTAAATGAAAAGCTGCAAGTTGATAAGAAAAAGGGGAAATGTGTAAGTATAGAGCAAGAGCCATTATCTGTAAAATCATCTCTTAGAATCAAAGATCAATAACGTCAAGCTAGTGACGTTAAAAGAGCGCTTTGTGAGAGGCAACTCACACTTCTTTCCCTTTAAATTTTGTTAATTTTTGGTTTTTAGTTTTATTTTTCTTCATGATCTGAGTTCTGGTTGCTTTGCAATTGCTTTGACAGTGAAACTGGTAGTTTGCTGGAACTTCCACTTTGAGCCTAAAAATGTGGTTAAGCATAAGCTGAAAGGGTCTGCAAGGACTATTATAATTGCTGGAACATCCACTTTCTAACCCATTTTAAGCTTCCTATTTTGTTTTAGAATTTTCATTGTTCATGTTAGTTAAATTTCTGTAATTTCTGCAATAAAATTCTGCTAAATCTGTCTTCTGAGGTACATTTGAGATACTTGAATTGAGATTCAATGTTTAGAGTGTGTATTTGATGGATTAGAGAGTGACAATTGAGTTAATTGAGGTTTTAGAGGAAATGGACTAATGAAAAGAGTCATTATGTTGTAGGGAATGAGTTTCACAGAGAATGAATTTTGAAGTAATCTTCTGAAGCGATCACTTTTACTGATAAAAGTGATCACGCAGAAGCATTATGGTGACATACTCCTCTGGAACTATCACTTTCACTGATGAGAGTGATCACGTAGAGGCAGATAGGGGAACATCATCACAAGAGTGCTCACTTTCCCTGGAAAAAGCAGCCTCACACAGAAAGACATTCTTCTCACCCTACTCGAGTTTACATATTCTGCATCTCCATCCCAGAAACTGAAAAATGGCCAGAACCTCTATGAATACACCAGTTGGCTCCTCCAGGAAGAACCAGGCTGGATCTGCGAGCAACACTCTAAGAAGGAGATCCAGCAAAAACATCCAAGCTGGATCAACCAGAAATTGTTACCAAATAACTGCTACCATTTGCCAAAGTTTGGAGTCTGAATTCTTTTATGTCAGTCAAGCACAACTCAACACTGGCAGTAAAAAGGGCAGAACTTCTTTTTGCTATTGTCAATGAGATGTATATTGATGCGGGAGAGGTCATCAGTGAATGTATCCTAAATAATTTGAAAACAAAGAGAGATTCACTAGCCTTCCCTTCATTAATAACTTTACTTTGTGAGAATGTAGGGGTAGAGTTTGGAGACTATCAAGAGAGGATCAGATTTGTTCCCTCTATTTCTGTATTCATGGTGAAAGAGATCTATGCCACCACCTCCTGCACCTCAGCAGCCACCATTCCCTCTCAATTCAAGAAAGACAAGTCAATGAAGATGAAGGACACTCTAAATTCAATGGCTGAAAGACAAAACCAACTGAGAGGCAGAATGAACTCCATAGCAGTGTCAAAGCTATAGTCATGCTGCTAGAGTGTGTTCTGCTGAACGTTGGTTAGAAAATGGGAATAACCAAGGATAAGATGTAGTATACTCCAGATTTGGCAGAAAATGCTCAGTGCCTGCGCTCCTCAGTTTTTAAAAAACTTGTCAATCTATAAAACTCATTTCCCATAGCCAGCTGAAGTGGAGAAGAAGAAGAAGAAACCTTAGATGAAGATGAAGCAAATGAATAGCTTAGGACTTTTAAAATTTCTGTCTTTTAGAATTTGTGTAGATAGTTGTAATTAAATATCAGACCTTTGGGGATGTAATTACAATTTGGTACATTTTGGTTTAATTTTCACATTTTTGTTTTGAATATCTGCTAGTTTTCCAATTAATTGCCTTTTTACTTACTAATTGATAAATTTTTGGTGTTTTGTGCAAAAGTTGTCACTTTCACACAACACTCACACACAATGGATGATGACACTTGCATAAGCTTCCATGAAAGGGGGGTTTTATTCTCTACCTCTTGTTCATGTGTTAGCTTTACATTACACTGAAATTATTTCTGGAAAACACCAAAATATTAGAATAAGATATTAAACTGCTGGTTGTGAATCAAATGAAGCTAATTGATAATTCTGTGAATTCGGTTTGAAATTGTTCTTTTTAAGTTGTTTTTCCCATTCTCAAAATGAAATCACACTTGTATTTTCAGAATGAGGCAGTCTTGCCACTAGGTGCATATAATTCTGAAAAGTGAATTGTGAGTTCATTGATTAGCATTTCACTTACAAATCCCTAGTGAGACTTGAGCTGCATCCTTCTTTTTATGTGTGATTGATCATATTTTGCTACATTCTCTAGAACTTGCCTTGTTTCTTGGTTGAATATGCAATTTACAGTTTTCACATATATGATGGAGGCCATGTTTGATTATACCCAGTCAGCCTAAATGCCTTCCTTTATGATTGAATGTCTTAGTTCACCCTTTTGAGCTTAATATCCCTTTTCTTGAAATTACCTCATTATAAGCCTTGCTGAAAAACCAATTTTTACCATTCAATTAATCAGAGGCATAATGAGTTTAATCAAGAATGAGTTTTAAAACTAAGTTTCAGGTGGCATCCAGATTTTAATTGCTTGAGGACAAGCAATGTTCTAACTTTGGGGTGGGAAATAGCATTCTATCTAAGTTTGAGTTCAACAAGCCAGAAAGAAAGAACAAAAGTGCTGCAGCAAAATGAAAAATTTATGAAGCAAAGCTGTGAAAAGAACAAAAATGTGAGTTCAAAAGAAAAGAAGTGCAGCAAAGTGCTGCAGAAAAAAAAAAGAATATCAACGAAAAGAAGATAGTGATTGAAAGCAAGAAAAGAAGAAAAGAGATGAAAATTCTGCTGCAAGAAAGAATTTGTTTGCTGCATAAGTGAGAGAAGTAAGGAGGAATAATGTAGATCCAGGCTAGTTTTAAAACAAATCACTCAAAATGCCTCTGATCTTTTGAAATTGCATGTATTGTTTTCCATTTTCTTTGATACCTACCTTAACCTTAGCCTTGTTATAACTTGAAAAAGTCCTCTAAATGTGTGATTAATTGTACTAAGCAGAGAAGATGGAGAAATTGGGCAAGCATATGGTAGAGTGCAGTGAAATTGATGATTTAGAGTGAAAACAGCACCTAAACACTGTTAAGTGATGAGAGAAACACTTCCAAGTAAGCTGTGATCATGTTGATTAATTGTACTCACATGAATTTTGATGAAAAATATGAACTTAGGTAGCAATTCTTACTCAATGATGATTATGCAGTAGGAATATCATGATGAGTATTTGGATGAACAACTTGATTGAAAATTTTGCAGAAAACACAGAATTAGAAATTAGAAAAATCTGAAATAAGCAGTTTATGAACTGAATTTGAAAATGGACGAACTTACCCTTGGTTTAGTTTGATTTGCTTGAGGCAAGCAAAAATTCAAGTTTGGGGTGGTAATGAATCCATATTTTTACTGATATTTTAGCATAATTCTAGCTCATTTAATAAGGAAAATATATGAAGAAAGCAGAAAAACTCAGAAAAAGAGAATGATTGAAAGTTTTATTTCAATTTGTAGTTATTTTCGCATTTGTAGAATTTATGCTTAGTTCTTAAGGAATTTATCTTGTTTTTGAAGGAATAATCTGAGCAAAAGTCATGGAAATGGATTATTAATGGAAAGGAAGAGGAAAAATGGCAATGTTGGACTCCAAAATACAAGAATTATGGGATGCAGGCTGGGCGTGATCACTATTGTTAGTGAAAGTGATCATTCCAGAGCCTAAATGAGAAGAGGAGCCTGTGCGTAATCACTTTTATTTACAAGAGTGAGCGTTGCCAGTGTGCGTTATCACTTTCACCAACGAAAGTGAACGTTCCAGAGAGACTTCATTCCTGATGAGCTGCGCGTTGTCACTTTCACCAACGAAAGTGAGCGTTCCAGAGGCACTTGTATCAAGACAGCTTGCGCGTGGTTACTATTACTCACAAAAGTGATCACGCGCAGCCCTCGACCTCCTGCGTTGCCACTCTTATGAATTAAAGTGAATGTTCCAGATAAGCCTTCAACTCTGCAAGTTGCGCGTTGTTACTCTTGCTCTTGAAAGTGAACACGCACACTACATAAAGCTTCTGCGTGGTTACTCTTGTGAAGAAAAGTGACAACGCGCAGAACTCGGGTTTCTATAAATACATGATTGAAGCGCGAAACTAGGGGTCTTTTGCTCATTTTCTGTTTTGTTAGTTAGATTCTCGTTGAGAGAGAGTGGAGAGAAGATTGGGGTCGAAGCTTGAAGCTCCAAGAAGAGGGATCGGATTGGAGCTTGTGGCCATGGCTGCTCTGCATTCTTCTTCATCTTCTTCTTCTTCTTTCTCTGTTTTTGTTGTAATGTGTGCTTAATTGCTTTTGTTTACTGCTGTTATATGTTACAAATCTCATTCCAAAATTCGTATGGCTCAAATGGTTATAATTTTGTGAAGTGGTACTTGAAACCTAAATTCCCTGTGGAGACAATATTCTGATCTTAAATTTACTCATCACTTGCTGCAATTCTAGTGCACTTGCTAGTGTTAGATTGCAAACAACAGAATGACACTGCACTCCTCTGTCAAGGGTACTGTCTTGTCATGCTCTAGATTCCTTTTTCTGGATAGTAGTTCTTTTATAAACTTTGCATATGAAGGCATCTGCTCCAAAGCCTCTGAGGATAAGGCAGCCTCTTGTATTTTTCTAGGTCTATTGGCTTACAAGCATCTTCAAAGAGTTGCTTCTTTGTCTTCCTTTCAGAGTTTGTAAGAGCTTCTAATTTTTCTTCTGATTGCTCCCTCTTTAATAATCTGAAGTTTCCTTGTTGCAGATCTTGTTCACTTCTTCTTTCTTCAGCTGCATCACTTGCTTTCTTTTTTGCAGCTTTTGGACTTGCAACTACAACTCCATTCCTTATAGTGATGGCTTAACATTGCTCCTTAGGATTGATCACTGTATTGCTTGGAAATCTTCCTTCATCCCTGTTGGATAATTGTTCAGCTAACAGTTCAATTTTTGTTTCTAGTTTTTTCATAGAAGCTTCTTGGTTCTTGAAGCTTGTTTGGGTCACCTTCATAAACTGCAACATGGATTCCTCCATCTCAGTCAACCTTTCATTCATAGGCTTTGAAAATTTCTGAGTTCCTTGAGGTTGAGTGGATGGATTCCTCTGAAAATAAGACTCTTGTGCTGCTGTTCCTGCATTAGAAAAAGGTAAATTGGAGTTAGAATTCTTGGTAGCAGAATATTGATTATTCCAATTAGAATACTGCTGACTTCTATTATTCAAAAATTGAAATCCAGGAGGATATGAGGATTATTTTCTCTGAAAATTGTTCATGTAATTCACTTGTTCCCGTGGTTCACTTGTAGATGCCTCACATGCACCATTTGCATAGTGTCCTCCACAGAAATCACAGCTTAGTTGACTGGTAGGCATATTCCCTGCTTGAAGATTCCTAATTTGCTGAGTCAAAGCTTCTGAAGACATCTAGTTTTGCTGTTGATTCTGTGTAAGAAAAATTTCTAAAATCTTGGCTTCATATCTAGTACTTCTTCCTATATTTCTTGGGTTTGAGTGTTGATACATTGAAGATGCCATCATCTCAATGATTCTCTGAGCCTTTTTAAAAGATTTCATGTTTAAAGAACCTCCTGCAGCTGCATCAATCATAGTTCTTGTTGCTGCATTCATCCCATTGTAGAAAGTTTCCAATTGCATCCAATCTGGAATACAATGATGTGGACACCTTCTCAGTAATTTCTTATATCTCTCCCATGCTTCATACAATGACTCTCCTTCCTGTTGTACAAATGATGTGATTTCCCCCCCTTAATTTAGCAGCCTTGGATGGAGGAAAGTATTTTGTTAGAAACTTATTCACAAGTTCTGTCTAAGTTGTTATACTTCCTTGTAGTTGAGCTTGCAACCAGCATTTGGCTCTATCTCTCAAGGAAAAGGGAAATAATATCAGTCTGATGGCTTCTTCACTAACCCCATTCATTCTGATTGCATCACATAACTGCAAAAAATTAGAGATATGTAGGTTAGGGTCATCAGAATTTTCTCCAGAAAATTGGTCCTGTTGCACTACATGTAGCAAGGCTGGCTTTATTTCAAAGTGATTAGCTTGAATAGTTGGCCTCACTATTGATGAATTATATCCCTGCATGTTTGGAATTGCATAGTATCCTAATGTTCTTATCCTAGGTTGTTCTGCCATCTCTACTTCTGAAATTGACTGTCCTAGAGGTGTAGGTGTTCCTTTTTGGATAGGAATGTTCTGAACTTCTGGAGAATAGACAACTTCTAATTCACTATCACTTCCTATGAATTTTTCTGCTCTAGCCTCTTTTCTTAATCTTCTTAAGGTTATGTCTATGTCAGGATCAAAGACCAGAGTTGATTTATTTTTATTTTTACCATGCATATACAAATCAAAATGCAACAAAATTAGACTACAAATTGATATTCAGAAATGCACAACAAAGATTATGCAGAAAGATATCAGCAAAAGCATATAAAATTCAAGTCTAGCAACTATAGAATTATGCAGAATTGCAGAAATTATCTACTAGTATTCTACACTTATCTATTAAAATAAGAACAAAGTAACTTGAATGTAATACTAACTACAGAGAAAAATTAAGACAACAAGAACTCAATATAGCAATTTTTCTGTTACTAATGATATTGAAACTCACACACCCTGGCAACGACGCCAAAAACTTGTTGTTACAATTCTAAACACTAGCAAGTGCACTAGGAATTGCAACAAGTAATGAGTAATTTTTAAGATCAGAGTATTGTCTCCACAAGGAATTAGAAAATCAATTATCACTTCACAGAACGATGACAAGTTGAGCCAAACGATTTTGGAAGAGTTGTATCATTCAGAAAGTAAGGAATAAGAACAATTAAAAGGTAAGAAACTTGCAGTAAAAACAGAGTATGATAGTTATGTTGAGATGAGACAAGAATGAAAGATAATTAGGAATTTATTTCACAAGAATGTCAATATTAATTCAATTATGCCTCTAAACATTCAAGCAATTGGTTCATGGACAATCAGTTTCTCTTATTAATAGTCAAAGTTTAATCCCTTAAATCATTCACACTAACAAGCAACTAAACAACCCTAATCCCTTAGGTGAAGCTTAATTTCAAGTTGCATTAAGACTTAGAACCTTAGGATTGCAGAATTAGGTTCCCTTATCACTAAGAAATCCCTAATTCTGGTTGCTAATTCAGATAAGAGAAGCAAACCCAACTTCCATTGGCAAATGTTCCTCTTTGGTTAATCATACGAATTTCCATTCAAAGATTGCAATAACAGCAGAATTAACAACTCAATTAATCCAAGAACTCAAATTTTAGAAGCAAAATTTGAATCAATACATCATTTCAAGGTCCATAAACTCCTAACTACGAAGAATTAAGCACACATTGGAACAAAGAAAAAGAAAGAAGGAGAAGAAGAGAAGAAACTCAAAGAAGCCATCTCCACAAGCTCCAATCCAATGCCTCTTCTTGGAGGTTCGAAATTCAACCCCAATCCTCTCTCTCACTCTCTCTCAACGAGAATCTAACAGAAAAAACAGAAAATGAACAAAAGACCCCTAAATTTGAGCTTGATCTGGTATTTATAAGATTCCCGACTCTGGGCGTTATCGTTTTGCTTCATAAGAGTGACCACGTAGAGGCTCATGTGGTTTCTGGAAACTGGAACTATCACTTTTGCTACTAAGAGTTGCAACGCAGAAGGTCGAGTGGTTACGCGTGATCACTTTTGAGAGTAAGAGTGACCACGTGTAACTTGCCTTGATACACTCCTCTCTGGAACATCCACTTTCGCCGACAATAGTGGTTACGCAGAGCTCGCTATGTCTAGTGGTTACGCTGATCGTCTTGATTACCTGAAAAATGAATGTTAGGGTGAGTAGTCTACACTACCCAAAACACATAGTCAACATAGAGTCTCACCTCTAGAACATTTCCAATACATTAACTAAGCACAAACACAAGCAACATTTCACATCTATAAGTATAATTCATAAACCCAATGCATATGCACACCAGCCACATTCACTGCAGCATTGTGATCACAAATTTACACCATGAATGGTCGTCGGTTACCCCGCCACACAGATACCACGTGGGCAGTCACAGGTCGCTCAGCAAAGGTAATGGTCAGAGGTCTAGTCTGAAAGAGAGTGTGTGACCTGTGGTGCATCCGTTCCGTAGTCGGTGTCACCACCACTCCCTCTTCGCCAAGGTATTTCTACCGTTCTCATCTCCTACACCCCCAGTGTATCGCTAAACCATTCACAGCACATTACAACGACGCTAACATGCCCATTCACACATATTCAATTCACGCATGCATTAATCATGCTTACACACGGCACACACCCCACATTGCGTTCAAATACACGGCACTAGGCCCACATCCATTTCACATTACACAGCACATAGCTAACATTCATCTATATTACACGGCCCTCGGGCCTACATTTGTTCACACACCGTAATACATAGCAAAATTCCATCAACCACATATTCTCTCATCCATACACATAATATTCATATATCACGGCACATGGCCCACATCATATTTCACAGTAATTTCCTATCGTCTAGTCAGCCACATCACAATATTCAACTAAATAACGGTAAATCACATACAAAGAGTAGGGTAGAGTCCCCCCTTACCTCGGATTGACGTCCTACACGCTAAATCTACCAAGAAGTACTCCCCCTCACGGATTTCGTCCTAAACACATGGAGAATCTCCATGAGAACCCAGGGAAACCACAGAAATAGAGAAAGGGATGTAAAACTGAAATCCTAACCATTAAAATTCACCTCCAAGCTTTCCCCACACAAATTCGAGCTCCAATCTCGCTCCGGAACGGCTTTGGGCACGAGAGGATCGAAGGGAGAGGAAGAAATAACTCTCCTCGAACCCTAACCCCCTTTAAATCCTTTTCTAGTCATGACACTCTCGCTACAACGACATATTCTTGCTACAGCGATACACCCTCTCGCTACAGCGAAAAAACCAGAGAAAACTGCACTCTGGTTTCTGTAGAATCTCGCTACAGCGATACTGCACCTAGAAATGCACCCCAAACTGTTGCTTTCTCGCTACAGTGAGACATCTCTCGCTACAGCGAGAAGGTGAGAGTTTCAGTCCTTCCTCTCAGGGCCCTCTCGCTGCAGCGAGAACAGCCTAGTATCTCGCCCTGTACTTAGGCACTTTGCCCATTTCAGCCAACCAGTCATGCATACACATACACACACACACACACACACACACACATACACACACACATATATATATATATATATATATACATAGATATTCACAACATATATCTAAAAAAATACACACATGAATATATATTTATATTTATATAATTATCAATAATTAATATTACAAAATTCGGAGCGTTACAGGCACTCTTGTGAAGAAAAATGACAACACGTAGAGGCTGGAAATTCTATAAATACCTGTTTAAGCTCAAAACTCGGGGTCTTTTGCTCATTTTCTATTTTTCGCTTCCTTTCTTCGTTGAGAGAGAGTCAGAGAAAGGATTGGGGATGAACATCAAGCTCCAAGAAGAGGGATCGGATTAAGGATTGTTGAAGATGGATCTTCTGCATTCTTTTCCTTCTTCTTCTTCTTCTTTCTCTTTCTTTGTTGCAATGTTTGCTTAATTCTTTGTAGTTAGAAGTTTATGGACCTTGAATTGATGTATTGATTTGCTTCTTGCTTCTGAAATTTGAGTTCTTGGATTAATTGAGTTGTTAATTCTGCTGTCATTGCAATCTTTGAATGGAAATTCGTATGATTAATCAAAGAGGAACATTTGCCAATGGAAGTTGGATTTGCTTCTCTAATCTGAATTAGCAACCAGAATTAGGGATTTCTTAGTGATAAGGGAACTTAATTCTGCAATCTTATGGTTCTAATTCTTAATGCAACTTGACATTGAATCTCACCTAAGGGATTAGGGGGATTTAGTTGATCGTTAGGGTCAATGAGTTAAGGGATTAATCTTTGACTAGTTATATGTGAAACTGATTGTCAATTAATCAATTGCTTGAATGTTCAGAGGCATAATTGAATTGATATTGACGTTCTTGTGAAATAAATTCCTAACTATCATTCATCCATTTCTAATCTCAACATCAAATTATGTACTCTGTTTTCTGCAAGTTCTTTACCTTTTAATTGTTCTTGTTTCTTGTTTTCTAAATGTTACAACTCTTGCAAATTCTTATAGCTCAACTAGTTATTGTTCTGTGAATTGATAATTGATTTCCTAATTTCCTGTGGAGATGATACTCTAATCTTAAAAATTACTCATTACTTGTTGCAATTCCTAGTGCACTTGTTAGTGTTTAGAATTTTAACAACAAGTTTTTGGCGCCATTGCCGGGGAATATTTGTTATAAATATCATTAGTAACAAGAAAATAGCTAGATTGAGCATTTCTTTTTGTTGTTTTTCTTCCAAATTTTTCTGCATATTGTCTAATTTTCCTGCATAAATTTTTTGCATTTTGTGTAGTTTTCTGCATAATTTCTGCACTATGTTTACTGCATAATTTTTTTGTATTCTTTTACATTCCCTGCATAATTTTGTTTTCATTTTCTGTATAATTTTAATCTTCGTTCTGCATAATTTTTTGTGTTTTCTACATATCCTGTTTTGTAGTTTTCTGTATAACTTTTCTGTATTCTTTTGCATTTTTCTGCATAATCTTGTTTTTCATTTTTCTGCATAATTGTAAATTTCATCCTGCATAATTTTCTATGTTTTCTGCATGTTATGTTTTGTAATTTTTTGCATAATTTCATATTTCATTTTTCCTAGTACAAATTTGATTTGACTTTTGTTTTCTTCCTTTTTTTTTATGCAAGGAAAAACTAGAAAAATAAGTTGCTCTATTGTTTGACAACAACCAGCATGTATCAGAATTTCCATCAAAGCCAAGTTGCAAGAACAGGAACTTATGAAGCAGATGCTTTTGAAGCTTTAATTACTAATTTTTGAGCTGGAGTTGTCCAAACTAACCCCTTGGTTTATGATTTTTACAGTGAAAACTATGTGAATGAAACCTATGATGTGGATGCACCAGACTTTCAAGAAGATATCAATTATGGAGAAAATTTTCAAAGATCTGAATCTACCTTTCATCATGTATATCAACATCAAGCTAACATGAGTCAGCCATATTATGATTGGAATCAAGAAATGCTTGCTGCAACAACACCATTTCCTAGTCCTCAATCTTCACAACCTTATTTTCAAATATCATATTCTCAACCTTAAGGAGGACTGCAGCCTTCACACACTTTTCCAAAAAAAAATGAATGAACTTGAACAAACTTTGCTCCAATTCTTGAAATTTACTCAGTCAAGTTTTAAGAATCAAGATGCATCCATGAAGAAGATGGAGAAGCACATAGGAAAAATTTCAAAGCAATTGTTAAATAGGAATAATGAAAAATTACCTAAAAATACCATTGTAAATCCAATAGAACAAAGCAAAGTTGTCTATACAAGGAGTGAAGTGGAATGTTCAAGTCCTAAAACTGCTGAGAAAAAGGAAGCATTAGATAAATTTGAAGAGAATAGTGATCAAGATAATCAACAAGAGGATTTCATGGAAGAGCAGTTAACAATTTTAAAGAAAGAAGAACCAAAGGACAGTAGCAAGACACAACCAAAAAGAACCACAAAGCGGTTGTTTGAAGATATTTGCAAGCTAACAGATACGGTTAAATGCCAAAAGCTTCCATTTCCTCAAGGACTGCAAAATTTCAAGCAGGAAGAACAGAAGGATGATTCTGTTATAAGAGAAGTCCATGCTACAGTGGACATCGAACTAATAAAGAGGAGGGAAATAAGCTTATTGAATTTATCAAGCTGCTGGAAGTTCCTCCACTGTTATTTCATCCAGGTTCTGAATTAAATGAAGAGCTGCAAGTTGGTGAGAAAAAGGGGAAATGTTTAAAGATAGAGCAAGAGCCGTTATCATCAATATCATCTCTTAGAACCAAAGATCAATAGGCGTCAAGCTAGTGACGTTAAAAGAGCGCTTTGTGAGAGGCAACTCACATTTCTAACTCATTTTAAGCTTTCTATATTGTTTTAGAATTCTACATATTCATGTTTTACAAATTTCTGCAAATCTTCTGCTGCATCTGGTTTTCTGAAGTGAATTTGATAAGTGATTAGAGGTTTGATGTTGTGAGAAGTAAATTGAAGGATTAGAGTGTGAGAAGTGAGTTAATTGAGGTTTTAGAGGCATTTGATTAATGAGAGGAGTCACTATTTTGCAGGAAAGGAGCTACGCAGAGAATGCATTTTGAGGATTCCCTCTGGAACAATCACTTTTGCTGATAAAAGTGATAACGCAGAAGCATGAAGGATAACATGCTCCTCTAGAACACTCACTCTCATTGATGAGAGTGATCACACAGAGGTTGCCCAGAAAACACGCCCTTCTGGAACATCCACTCTTGCTGATAAGAGTGACTATGCAAATGTCTGAAGGAAATACCTCCCTTTGGAACACTCACTTTTCCTGAAAAAAGTGACCACGCACAGGTAAGTATGAGACATCCCTTTGTGCGTTTTCCCTTTCATTGATAAAAGTAATCACGCTCAGGAAATAAGCTTGTACGTTGTCACTTTGCCCAGCAATAATGACAACGCACCTTTCAATTATAAAATTAATCTCTCTGGAACGCTCACTTTGTTTGAAAATAGTAACCACGCTAGATGCCTTTAATACTGTAACGTACACTTTTCCTTAAAGAGTGGTCACGTACACACGCGTGATTATAAATATTGCTTAAAGTGACCACACATACACACTCTCATCCCTAAAACTCACATTTCTCTCTATGTTTTCTCTGATTGTCATTCTCTGTGTATCGACCCAGCAGTATTTCTTCTTTCATACACTTGAACCTACATTTATGCATCTCCATTCCAGGTACATTCTTCTTCATTTCTGAAATCGGTGGTTAGGGTTCTTTATGTTTGAAAATTTGAGAAATTGTTTGAATAAGGCAAATGAGAAATTTTTCTGAGATAAATTGATTTGAACATGGAACTAAAAGAGATTGTGGCTAGATTTTCACTTCATGTGATGTTTTTATTGCAAGATTCGAAGCCGTATTATGATATACATGAACAATTTTCTGCAGAATATGAGTTGTGTAACGCCCCGATTCTCCTGATTCAGCTAGCGACCGTTGAATCGTACTTGCTTGCTTACTCTGCTTCTTTAGTATCGGAATAATTAGATGGAGGTTAAAGAAAATTATTTTATTTTATTTTGATAAGAATATTGAATTATTTCTAAGTTCGGTATTTTAAGGTAACTGCATGCAAATAGATAGTTTCAATATCGTCCAAGAATTTCTTGAGTATGTTCAACTGTACTGTCCACACTGCCCCTGATAATTTTATCCTGGAAGTTAAAATTTTATCTTATTTAAATTGTCAAATCAAAGGTATTCGCCTTGAAAAACGTGAGATTTTGTAATCATTGCTAAGATTTTGTAATCATTCCTTAGCCGTCAAAATTCTACACGAAATCTCACGAAATCTAGAAATCATTATTGTAAAGATTTCCAAATCTAGTATCGACCACTAGAAATTCATGCAAAAGATTCTTGCCTCCCGATTAATGGACAAAATTATTCCGGAACTTTCTAATCGTGTCTTCTAAAAGGCCGGCATCATGATTACTCCAATTAAATGCTTTTCTTGAAATCTGCACCATGTCAAATGTCCCTTCGAAAGTCAATCTCATCACATCAAATTCCTCGTCGGCCAATCACATTGCATGCAATTGCTGCCTAGAATCTAGCCTTTGGAATTTTGTGCAATTCTTGGAATGTTTTACTCCAAACCGTGTGCATGTAGCCTCCACACTCCTCCATGCATTTTGCTTGCCAAAATGTGATTGCTTAACTTACAAGTTTGCAAAAGAATTCACTATTCATGCACAAAAAATCGTGACACCCTTATTATTCAAGTTTTTCACCAAATTCCACTTCCAAATTGCTTCAAATTAATTTGGTGCAGTTTTGCATTTGAATACTGCCCCACAAAGCCCAAACTGTGAGCATTAAGCTCTAATTGGCAAAGGGAAATTAAACACTCCATATAAATAGACCAAACCACCTCATTTTCTCTCTTTTTCACTCAAAAACCGTGAGCCCTCCACCTTTCCTCTCAAAAATCCTTTCAAGTTCCTATTCTCTCCATTTCTCCAAAGAAACCGAGACCCTCCCTCCCTAAATCTCTCCAAAAGTTCTCATCCTCTCAACCTTCCAAGACAAGCCAAGGAGCTCCAAGCTTTCACTTTTGCCTTCTCTTGCTTGATTCTTCAAAACCGTGACCATTCCTTCAAAGAGGTCATCCTTTTTCCTTCTTTGATTTGAAGATCCATGGAAGCCTAACACCAAGAACTCCTAAAAAGCTTCCTTTTTCACTTGATCCTAACCATTTGAAGCTTTTCCCCTTTTTTCTCTTCAAAGAACCGAGGAAGACAACCTAACCAAGAGGAGAAAGATTGAAGTTTGAAACTCATCCTCTCGGTCCAGCAACTCTCCTTTGAAGAACCAGCCAAGATCAACTCCTTTTGCTCCTAAATTTTCGTCACAATCAAGGCAAGGGGGAGTTCTCACAATTAACGTGTTTGCATGTCCATTTCTTGGCTGTTTTCACACATTTTTCCCTTGAAAAATAGTGTGTGTTGGACTGCATGTTTTAAGAACTTCAAATCTGAACTTGCATGTTAAGTTTTATCCAAAAAGTGTATGGATTTCCTTGTTTGCATGTCTCGGTTACTTCCTAAAGAGTTTGATTTCACTTTTAATCAACTTTAATTCCTAAAAAGCTTGAAACTTTGATGTGTGGATGTGGATCTTTCCTTGTGCATGTCTCGGTTTTTATGTTCCCTTGGTGGAACCTTTGAATTAATGACATTTCCTTCTTGAAACCATGAACCGTGAACTTGATCAACATATTCTTTCACTTGCATGTTAATTTTTTACCATGAAATGCTTTGGATCTCTTTGTGCATGCCTCGGTTTCACCTTTGTTTGGCTGGATTCTTTGTTTAAAATGTTGATTGACCCTTGTAATCAATAAACCTTGGATTGCATGTGAAATGGAAGCCATTGCATGTTGATTTCAGCCCCCAAGTGTTTCGGTTTTCCCTTAGAAAATTGAATGTCACTTGGAAATGTTGCCCCTCCACTTGGACGATGAAACTATGTCATTGCATGTTAGTTTCCTTTATGTTACATAAATTTAATTTAATAAAAATCTAGTGGAAAAGCTGGACAGATTTGATCTTGCATGAAAAAAGCCTAGAATATTGAACTACACTTAGAAATTGAAAACCGTGTTGGACCTTGTGTAATTTGCATGAGAATGGTTGCTTGTTAGTTTGGATGATGGATGATTGAATTGATTGTGATGGATGTGTTCACTTGGTTTGAAAAGCTTTATGTATGTGGTGTTTTGGAAATTTGTGGTGGACAAGAAAGTGAGAACTATTCATTCTCGGTTTTGATGATGAGAAATCCTAAAAGTTGTACTTAAAATTGTGATAATTTTGATGAAATATGGGTGATAAGGACTGCATAGTGATAAGGTGTGTTTGCTGTTTGCACTTGAATCCGTGAGCACTAAGATGAATCATGCATCATGTTCATTACATTATACAAGGAATAAAAGGAGAGAATCAAGCGCAGCCCTTTTTGATGGAAAGTTTACCTAAACTAAAAGGATAGTAAATAAAGG
The DNA here is from genome assembly GCF_003935025.1 of Abrus precatorius. Classification (NCBI taxonomy): domain Eukaryota; kingdom Viridiplantae; phylum Streptophyta; class Magnoliopsida; order Fabales; family Fabaceae; genus Abrus; species Abrus precatorius. The sequence continues at coordinate 117,719 of NW_020874406.1, forward strand.
TATGGAGATGGTAATTAAGGGACTGAATATAGTAGTTAATCAATAAAAGTCATCCTTAGAAAAGACCTCACTATTAGCTTAATGGAACCTATCGCGTGAGGACTAATATTAATAAACCCAAAAAGAATTAGAACGAAACTAAGTAACCTTGAATTAAATAGGTAGTCGGGAATCAATATACGTAATTAGAAAATAACTAATTGGAAAAACCAGAGAGATAGAGAAAAGTGGAGATAAGTCATATTTAAAGTAGGAGGTAGTATGGTTAATAACAATGGAAATGATAAATTGAGTAGTGTTAATATAGTAAGTTAATGTAATAGGATTTGGGTGGGAAAATCTGAGAGGGTTGTGTCAAAATCATTGAGAATTATGTGTTGAGAAATAGTGGATGTGCATTGGTGGGATTGGAAGTTTGTGTGTGATTCCTAAACCTTATTGTTTAACAAATTTATGCTAGATGAGAAAGTGAATAGTGATTGAGCAAGCCTTGTGAGGGCTTTGTTTCTGTGCTTGAATTCCATATGACCCAAGATTGAGAAAACGTTGAGGAGAGAAAGGAGAATCATACTCCATGCATCATAACATTTCTTTGGAACGACTTGATGGCATAACAGAGGCACAGCTGTAGGTATTGGAGGTTCGGTCCCGAGTAGACCTACGGGGGTGGCGAAAGGGGGAAAGTCGACCTAGATGGTGCAGCAGAGCTCTCTGTGGCCGGGTCGTGACCCTACTTGCAAGCCTTAGCCAAGCCCGACAAGAACTCCACATCCTAGGGTCGTTGAGGTCCATTCCCGAAGAGACCCAGTTTAGGGCCAGCACCAGTTTGGGTGTTTTTGAATAATGATGTAAATTCTTTTCTGTGCGATTCTGATGCAGGGAATGGAGTCCTCCGATCGCCATACGACTTGGATATGAAATTGTGAACTCTACACTAAATGCTGGGCAAGTCGCTGGCAGTAGAGTAAGGGATCCCCATGCATATCATGTGCATTAACACGAAAATTTGAGAGATGGATAGTGAAAGACGAAACTTGCATTCATGCATCATGAGCATTATTAGTTTGATGAACCTATGAATTATCTGTGAGAAGTATGAACCGACCTATATTGTATTGATGTTTGTTCTGAGATTGGATAATGATGTGACTTGAGTGATGGTGTGAAAAGCCACCTTCCTTGGGGTACGGCTATTGGATGTTTGTTTGTGTTTGGAGAACTCACCCCTGTTTGTGTGTGTTGTTGTACTATTGTATATGTCTTGTACAGATGACCAGCTTCCGAGTGAAGGTAAGGGTCCTGCCATCTGAGGAGGACGTTTGGGTGTTCGACGCGGCAGAACAGCAAAGCATCTTCCATGGAATGGCACGGGTGATTCATGGACAAGATGTCGGACACTCGTGGACCACCCACTTTATGGTTGACACCCCCATCGAGCTTGTTTTCTCCACCCCACCTGGAGACTCCCACCTACCTTATCCTGCACTTGCAGCTACTCCTTCTCCCATGTCTGTTGATCCCCGCACTCCCAGTTCTAGACCAGTACCTACGCCTGTACCATTTCCTACTGAGGAACCTACTCCACCCCCTGTGACCACTGAGAGAGATACATATATGGCAGAACCCTTAGTGAGGAATGAGGATGTACTGCCCCACATGCTCCCTACCTACCCAAACACTTATTCGCCCTTTACCACAGTTCATTCACCACCTCGCACTGCTGGATGGATTGTAGAGGACACTGAGGACGCTACTTCTTCTAGCTCTGCTTCCCCGACATCTTCTGAGGAGTCCGATCCCATTGAGGATTTTTCTCCTCTTGACTGATTGAGATAGTTTGTTTGTTGTTGTTTTTAGGGAACTGCTCTTAGGGAGTCAGTCTGTTTCATTCCATGTATCTCTGACTATGTTGATTTTTTAATTATGTCATTTTATCTTATGAAGGTGTAGTACTCTGAGATTATCACTAAATATTTCCCTATCTATTGCACGAGGTTATTCAGTTATGATGGAGCATTATTGTTGTGGTTGTTGTTTTACTTAGTTTTGATATTGTACGTTGAGACCACAAATCCCTAAATAGAAATGTGATGTACTAGAGGTGAATTCAAAGAATGTGTTATCCTTCCGCTTCTCCTGTTTCAAAAGAAAAGAAAAAAAAATCCTGTTATTTTTAGGCGTCACAAGTTGACCTATAAGACTTCATTGAAAAATATTGGAACTGAAATTCTTGAATGTGATTGTCTAAAATTATTTACTACTCTATACTAAGACTGAATGTTTGAAAAATTTCATGACAATTAGTTCTGCATTATCCTGATGAAACTTCTTGTTGCTGAGAATGAGTGGGTTAAAGAATTTTATTGAAAATTTATTGAAAACCTGAATGTGTCCTTCTACGTTACCCTAATATTCTATGAAAGTATGTATTCTGAAATTGCAAATTGAGACAAAAATTACAATCTTTCTGAGTTTGATTGCTAATGCGGTGTGATGAATCCATATTTTTACTAGTATTTTACTAAAGTTTTAATCCATTTCATAAGGAAAATGTGTTGGAAAAAGCAGAAAAAATTATAAAAATAGAATGATTGGAGAACTTATTTAAATACATAGTTAGTTGAGCATTTATGAATTTTCTATGTAAAAAAATTAATAATTGAAGTGTGTTTTGTAGAAAATACTGAGTAAAGACCATGAGGTTGATAGATCAATGGAGAAATAGCAGAAAAGTAGCAAGTCTGGACTCAAAGAACATGGCTCATGGAGTTTAAGCTGGGTGTGGTTACTCTTGCCAGCAAAAGTGAGTGATTCATAACTTAAAGGAGAAGTTGAGTGTGGGCGTGTGATAGCCATGTCGCAGTGGTATCAAAACTACTAAATTCCTCACAAAAACATGCAGTTCAGGGACCAACCTAGGTCATATCTCACAAGGATGCAAATACACATTGCTCTAATCTCAATTATGCATAAAAGGTTATATGTTTGGGGGTTTAAATGCAGAAACTGAATTGCAAAATTAAAATGCAGAAAATGAAATTACAGAGAATGAAATCGCAGAGAATTGAAATGCAGAAAATGAAATTACAGAGAATGAAATCGCAGAGAATTGAAATGCAAAAAACGAAATTACAAAGAATGAAATGCAACAAACAAAATTGCACATAATTGGAACCGTAAGTTAAAATCGAAATCCAGAGCACAAAAATCCAAAACTAAGATTGAATGAAAACCGAAGTTGTTTAAATCTCTTTTGCACAACAAACAATTAATCAATTGATTGTTATACGATTAAGAACAATGCACAATTCAATCGAACAATGCTTCTATACAATCGTAAAAATGTGAGATCGGAAAACAAACTCGGAGCATAAAAAACGTCTTGAACAAATGTGATCTGGACTTTGGCAATGAAATTGAAGGGGAAACATAGCAAAAATCATCTTGACTTTGTAGAATCTTAAACGTCTTTCAATTGTAATTGCAAAGGCATACGAATTCAGAATGGAAAAATGCAAGAAAAGAAGAAGAATGGTAAAAAAAATGAGAGGTTCTATTGGAAGCGGGAAAGGTATTGCAAACTGAAAAATGAAAAAATGAATCAAAAGTCCTTCCCAATCAGCCCCTGACCTCTATAAATACTAATTCTAAAAGAGCAAAAACCGAGTGGGCCAAAGTTGGGCCGAAATTAAATACAAAAGAACTGCAAAATAAAAGCAAAATAAAAACTATACAATAGTCAACTAAAAGTCTAAACTTCTAAAATTCGTAGAAAATAGCTCCAGACTCCAAACAGCACGATCCAAATATCCAAATTAAAGCTCCGGAAGTAAGGAATCTAATGCAAAATGAATCAGCCAAAAAGGATATCTACAGAAAAAGTTATGGTCAAATTAGTAACCAAAGCTCAGAATAGAAAATATGAACAAAAGTATAGTATTTACAAAAATTCCTAATTATCAAGATAAATGCAAAAACATATTAAATGGAAGAAATAAGGGAATGAAAAGACATGCAAAGGATGCAATAAGACTAAATATGTGGGAATAAAATATGAGCTATCAGCGTGATCACTTTTATCATTGAAAGTGAACGTTCCAGAGAAGTTCAATCTCAGCTTAGCTGTGCGTTGTCACTCTTGCCAACAAAAGTGAAAATTCCAGAGAAGCTTCAGACCCAGCAGGCTTGGCGTAACCACTTTTATCAGCAAAAGTGAGTGTTCTAGAGAAGGCAAAATTTCAGTATACTCTGCGTGCTCACTCTTGCTGGCGAAAGTGAACGTTCCAGAAAAGGCAAAGTTTCAGAGTATTCTGCGTAACCACTTTTATCATTGAAAGTGGATGTTTCAGAGAGTCCTCAACTTGGCAAGTTGTGCGTGACCACTTTTACTCATAAAAGTGATCACGCACAATGTCGCGACCTTCTGCGTGGCCTTCATTCATTCAATTTCTGTTTTGAGCAAGAATCAGCAAGAGTGATAACGCCAAGAATCGGGATTTCTATAAATATATGTTTTGAGCTCAGATCTCGGGGTCTTTCATTCAATTTCTGTTTTTTCTGTTAGATTGTCGTTGAGAGAGATTGAGAGAGAAGATTGAGGTCAAGTATTGAAGCTTCCACAAAGAGGAATCGGATTAGAGCTTTCGATTATGGCTTTTCTGAGTTCTTTTTCTTCTTCTCCTTCTTTCTCTTTCTCTGCCATAATGTCTGTGTAATTTCTTGTAGTTAGGAGTTTATGGAACTCAAATTGATGTATTGATTTGATTCTTGCTTCTAAAATTTGAGTATTTGGATTAATTGAGTTGTTAATTCTGCACTTTACATAATCTTTGAATGGGAATTCATTTGATTAATCTTAGAGGAACATTTGCCAATGGGAATTGGACTTGATTCTCTGATCTGAATTAACAACCAGAATTAGGGGTTTCTTAGGGATAAGTACACTTAATTCTGCAATCCTAATGTTCTAATTCTTAATGCAACATGAAATTGAACTTCACCTAAGGGATTAGGGTGGTTTAGTTGCTTGTTAGGGTCAATGAGTTAAGGGATTAACCTTTGGCTATTAATATGCAAAACTGATTGTCAATTAACCAAGTTCTTAAATGTTCAGAGGCATAATTGAATTAATATTGACATTCTTGTGAAGTAAATTCCTAACTATTCTTCATTCCTATCTCATTTCATCACAAATCTTAAACTCTATTTTTTTGCAAGTTCTTTACTTTTAATTGCTCTGGTTTGCTGCTATTTCATGTTACAACTCTCCTTCCAAATTCGTATGGCTCAAATGGTTATAATTCTGTGAAGTGGTACTTGAAACCTAAATTCCCTGTGGAGACGATATTCTGATCTTAATTTTACTCATTACTTGCTGCAATTCTAGTTCACTTGCTAGTGTTAGATTGCGAACAACACGGTGCAAATGTAATTTTGCATCTGTGTATGAATAATTGACATATCCTGACAGCAGACTGCAATTTAATTTGTTTAAAATCAATTTTTCTTTATAGTAGCAATCTGTACTTTTGTATCTGTGTATTGCAATTTTAACTTGTCAAATTGATTCTTCATAGCAACAAACTGAAAATGGCAAGAACTTCCAACAATACTTCAGTCGGATATTCCAGGGGCACTCCAAGAGCAAAGAGGGGTAGAATGGATGGAGCTTCAACTTCAAGGCCTATAGAAATGCATGACCCCAGATTTAGGAGTTTGGCCCATGAAAACTTTTTCAGAGCCAATATACTAAGAAGAAAGATTGTCCCAAACAGGGCATTCCAAATTGCTAGAGATAATTACCCTGAGTACAAAGAATAGATCCAGAAAAGGGAGTGGGACTCCTTTTGCTCATTGGCTGAAATGGGTTGGAGAGAAATGACACAGGAGTTCTATGCCAATACCATGAGATTCAAGGGAAATCAAATCCCTAAATTTCACACAATGGTTAAGGGGATGAGAGTGGACTTGACTGCTGCAAACATCAACAGGGTACTGAACATCAATACTGAGAAGCAACCTGGACAGCTGGAGTTCAGTGTTTTCAAAAATAGTCCTGACAAGGACTATGTAGAAATTCTGCAGAGGATTGGAAGACCAGGAACAACTTGGCAGCTGAACCAGGCCAAGAAGCCCAAGTGCATCACAACCAAAAATCTGCTGCCATTTGCCAAAGTTTGGAGCACCTTCATCTTGAATTCTTTCGTGCCAGTCAAGCATAGTTCAACATTGGCAATAAAAAGGGCAGAACTTCTTTTTGCAATTGTCAATGACATGTACATTGATGTGGGAGAAGTGATTAGTGAATGTATCTTAAACATTTTGAAAACAAAGAGAGATTCACTAGTCTTTCCTTCATTAATAACTTTGCTTTGTGAGAATGCAGGGGTAGAGTTTGGTAACTACCAGGAGAGGATCAGATTTGTTCCCTCTATCTCAGTTTCTATGGTGAAAAAGATTTGTTCCCTCTGCCACGTTCACTGTTGGTGTCACCACCACTCTCTCTTCCCTAAGGTATTTCTACCATCCTCATCTTCCACACCTCCAGTGTATCACTGAACCATTCACAGCATCATTACAATGGCATTCATTATGCCTCATTCACACACACATTTCAACCACACATATTATTCATTCACGGCACAATATCCATAGTCATTAACGTTTCACGGCACATTGGCCCATATTCATTCGCACACATGACACAAGTGCCCACACTCATTCACAGTATATGGCCCACTGGTGTCACACTTCAGAAGAGAAGTTAATTTGACTAGCAAGTGTACTAGTGATGATGTAGCAAGTTATAAAAATGATAGAACTGTGTTAGAGTTCTAAGTATCGTCCTCAAGGAATAAAAGTGCTCAATTATCACTTCACAAGGCTAAAATTAGTTGAGCTTCACGAATTTCAGATGGAATTTGGAATTAAAGTAACAAATATTAAATTCAGAAAGGAAACAAAACACTGAACATGCAAATGTGTGATTAACAGATGTGGAAGACATAGCCAGGGAATTGTTTCACCAAAACTTCAATGTTGAATCAATAAGGTTCTGAACCTTCAAGTAATTAAAAGAAATGACAATCAGTTTCACGTTATATTATTCAAAGGTTAATTCCTTAACTCAATGAACCTAACATTCAATCAAATCACTCTAATTCCTTAGATCTGGTATAACTAAATTTGCATTAGGTGTTAGAAACCAGAAGATTGCAGAATCAAGTTATCTTATCCCTAAGAAATCTATATTCCTGGTAATTGATTCAGATTTAAAGAACAAATTCAATTTTCATTGACAAGAGTTCCTCTATAATTAGTTAATCAAATTTCTATTCAATCACTACATGAATCTACAGAATCAATCACTCAATTCATTCAAATACTCAAAATTCAAATCCATAATCGATTCAACACATTCATTTTGGATTCACAATCCCTAACTATGAAGAATTCAAGCAACCATTACAACAGAAAAAAAGAAAGAAAGAAAAGAGAAGAATGAACACAGAAGAGTCATCTTCAACCGATCTTCAATCTAATTCCTCTAGGTTGAAGCTCGGTGTTCGTCCCCAATCGCTCTCTTAGACTCTCTACACAATAAGAAACTAAATGGAAACGAAAAATGAATAAAGGATCCAAAGATCTGAGCTTTTCTACAATTTATAAGTTTCCCGCCATCTGCGCGTTACCACTTTTCTTCATAAGAGTAGCCACGCAGAGGCTTATCTGGTGTTATGTAAGACTGGAATGATTACTTTCCTTCATAAAAGTGGCAACGCTGGAAGTCGAGTTATGCGTGGTCACTTTCATGAACGAAAGTAGCCACGCGCAAGTTGTAATGCTGAAGGTCTCTATGGAACAATCACTTTCATCAGTGGAAGTGGGAACGCGCAATTCTGTTGTGATTGAAGTCCCCCTGGAATGTTCACTTTTACTAGTGAAAGTCACAATGCGCATCTGTGTTCTACTAAGAAACTCTTTGGAACGCTTACTCTTGTGGATAAAAGTGATTACGCACAGATTCCACTTCACTTTTAAGCTCTGGATCAAACACTTTCACAAACGATAGTGATCACGCCCAGCTTAAACTCCATTAACCTTGTTCCTTGAGTCCAATTTTGCTACTTTTCTTCTATCCTTCTATTGATCTTCCATCTGCATGAACTTTGCTCAGATTTTCCTACAGAAACATGATTGAATTATTAATTTCTACACAGAAAATTCCTAAATTCTAAAATAACTATGTATTTAAAGAAAAGCTTTAATCATTCTATTTTCAAGAGTTTTTCTGCTTTTTCCAACATATTTTCTTTATCAAATGGATTAAAACTATAGTAAAATACTAGTAAAAATATGGATTCATCACCACCCCAAACTTGAATTTTAGCTTGTCCTCAAAAGGTTGAATGAGGATTGTCAGCACAAGGGAGGTTTATTTAGGCTCTAAGCATGAACAAAGAATGCCTCCATCATATAAGTGAACTGTACATTTTACAAATTCAATCAAGAAACAATGCAAGTTCTAGAGGTGCAGCAAAATATGAGATCAATTAGCACACAACAAGAAATGCATGAAGTTCAAGTCTCACCAAGGATTTTTAAGTGAACATGTTAATCAATTAAACTCATAATTCACTTTTCTAGAACTATATGTACAAAGTGGCAAGACTACTCCATTTTGAAAATTACAAGTGTGATCTCATGTGAGAATGGGAAAAATAACTTAAAAAGAAAAATTCATTCAGAATTTATAGAATTGTCAATTAGAAAGCAATTAATTCACAAAATATAGTTTAATATCTATCCTAATATTTTTGTGTTTTTCTGAAAATTTTTAAGTGTATGTGAAGCTAAACTCATGAACAAGAGGTAAAGAATTAACCCCCCCTTTCATGGCAGCTTGTGCAGGTGTCAAAATCCATGTGTTTGAGAGTTGTGTGATAGTGACAAATTCTGCACAAAACACCAAAATTTTATCAATTATCAAGTAAAAGGCAATTAATTTCAAAAACTAGTAGATATTTAAAGCAGAAATGTTTATAACTAAAATTAAACTAAAACATAATTACAAAGTCAAAAGTCTAAAACTTAATTATAATTGTCTACAATAATTCTAAATGACAGAAATTTAAAGTCCTAAACTATTCTTCTGCTTCCTCCTCATCTGAGGTGTCTTCTTCTGAATCTTCATCCTCGTCTTCTTCTTCTTCTACCTCTTCCTCCACTTTAGTTGGCTGTGGGAAGTGAGTCTTATAGATTGGCATATCTTTGAAAATTGAGGAGCAAAGGCACTGAGCCTTCTCTGCCAAGTCTGGTGTGTGGTCATTCCCATCTTTTGACCAATGTTTAGCATGACACACTCCAGCAACATGATTCCAGTTTTGACACTACTGTGGAGCTCAGTCTGCCTCTCAGCCAGTGAATTTTGCATTTCTGCCAACAATGTTAGTGTATCCTTAATCTTCATTGGTTTTTCTTTCTTAAACTGAGAGTGAATGAAGGATTAGTTCACAACTGCATTAAGAACAGAATCACATACTCAATTCAATTAAAACCTCAAGGTCCACATCCAAAATTACATCACAATATCAAATTTGGATCCATGGATCCCTAACAAAAAAGAAATCAGAACATGCTCCTAAAAGAAAAAGAGAGAGAAAGAGTAGAAGAAGAAGAGTTGCAGAATTTCTTCATAAATCCAATCCCCAGCCTGATTCCTCAAGGTCCAGAGCTTGGAAGTCGCCCCCAATCTCCCTCTCTAACTCTCCTAAGGTGTGAAAATGAAAAGAAAAAAAAAATGGCAAAAGACTCCCTTTTCTAAGTTCCTAATTCCTATTTATAGAGTTCCTTTAATTCTTCGACTTAACCCTTGAAATTTTGATAGTTAGTTGTCCCCAGGTGTTCTGGAATCTTCTAAAAGTGATACAAAAGCTCCAAACATCCAGAATTGGAAGGAAGAAGAAGTTATGAAAATTGCAAAATTGTGCGCCAAAACGCGCAGTGGCTGGAGTAAAGGCAAGCAGATGCACGCCTTGGCTGCATATGCTATGAGTTGCAACGTGCTCTTGCGCGCCAAAGCTTCAAATGATGTGCGTTTCAACACACAGCACTTCAATGAATACTTCTTCTATGTGCTTAGCTCTGCTACGCCATCTGCTATGCGTTTGCATGCTCTATTGCGCGCCAAAGCACCAAGTGATGTGCGTTTCAACGCAATGGCAGTTATCCAATTTCAGTTGCTGGAGTGTTAACGCACATCACTTAGAGTGGCCACGCAGACCCAATGCTGTATTTTGTTCTTTCCACGTTCAAACACCAATCACTTGGAGTTGTAACGCCCAACTTTTAGGATTTCTTCAAGCTTGATTCTTTGACTATTCTTCTTCAATTTCAGTTGCTAATCCTTCCTTTAAGCACTTTCAACAACTTTCTATCTTTTTGCATGAACTCCTACAAAAATCTAAACAATTTTTAATATTTCAACAAAACAACAATTTATACTAATTATTTTTTTTTGTTGATCTTTTCAAGTTTATTTTAGAACTATTTTCCTAATTATTAACCAAAAACTATGCTAAAAACATGGTAAAATATGGATTTATCACCACCCCAAACTTAGAATTTTGCTTGTCCTCAAGCAAATCAAATCAAACAAAAGGGAAAGAGAATAATCCAATTGACAAGAATTCAATCATCAAACTGATTTTTCAACACTTCTAATTCCCAATTCTGTATCTTTCTGATTTCTCATCCAAATCAAGTTATTCATCCATTGATCAACATGATCATTACACTGTTTTAACCACTCAATCAACAAAAATATGCCATCTGAATTCATGTAATTCAGCAAAGTTTCATATGAGCAAAATTGAAAAATATGTTCACAGCTCACAAGTAGTGTTTCCCTCATCACTCAATTCGTGTTTAGGCTCAGTATTTGCTCTCAAAATCATCATTTTTACTACACTCTACCATAGGCTTGCATATATTCTCAATCTCCTCTAAAAAAAATGTAACCAATCACATATCAAGAGAACTTTTCAAGTGAAATTGAGGTTAAAGGATAGGTAAGTGTTCAATCCATTTGGGAAACAATGCAGGTTATGCCAAACAGAAAAGATGCAATTCAAGTAGATGATATTCAGAATTTAGCATGAGATTGCATTCTCTTTGATATAGCTTTATCGAACACTTATCAAACACACAAGGTTTTCGCAATTATGTGTAGAATAATGTCAACCAAGGTCGAAATCTCGAGGACACGTTTGTATCTAATTCTTCTTTGCCAAATTGTTAAAATGAAACAAAAGATTGGGGAATTTTGAAAGTTTAAGAATAATCTGATCAAACGCATAAAATTCTGGAATAAAAGAGAAATCAAATGAGAATTAATTGATCCACAAGTCATAGGTTCATGCAAACAACATCCTTCATTGTTTCCCTAGTTTGAACATCTAATCCATTAACTAATTCAATCGAATTTGCTAACAAACTAGATTATGAATTTGACTAATAGATCTATCAATCTAATTCAATTTCATGAATCAAACTTCAATCGCAATTCAATTCAATTCCTATCCCCAAACATTATCAATATCTTGAAAAACGAAAGAGAAGAGGAGAAAAGAGAATTCAAACTTGGAGCCACTCTGAATCTTCCTTGCAATTCCCTATTCCTTGTGTATCAATCCAAGAAGCCTAGCCTTCCATTGAATCCAATGCTCAGCCAAGTCAAGAAGAGAGAAGAAGAAAGAAGAAAATGAAAAGTCACACCAAGAGAAGAGAGAGAATTCGAGAGAGAATTTTAGGAGCCAAAACCAAATTTAAAAAAATGTGTAAAAAAACAAAAACAAAAAAATGTTTTCAAAATGGAGCCTCTAACATATTAATAGGCACCACTTATGATCAGATCCAACACTAAAAGGAAGGGCCCACAAGTGTAATTAAACAGCCCAAATTACAAGCTAATGAAATGTTAATACAAATGAAATGAAATTACAAGAACAAAATTCGAATACAAAAATTCCTGCACAATTTTCCTAACTTAAAAAATTCATAGAAAATACAAAAAAGCTCCAATTTGGACGATCTGCATATGAATTTTATAGCCCAGAAAATGAGGAATCCAATGCAACTAGAATCAACCGAACAGACATCTATGAAAAAAGTTACAATCAAAACAGTGAGTGTAGGTCTAAAAATAGAATTTAGACATTAATTGAAATTGAGTTCCTATCATCCAATTAACTAGGAAATGCTATAATTTGTGAAATAAGGGAACATGAAAGGTAATTTACACACTCTAAAGGATTGAAAATGTGCACAAATAATGCATGCTATCACTCTTTTCTTCCATTCAATTTTTGCACAACATTTTCTGAATTTTTTTTTTTGAAATATTTCAAGTGCTGTTCATATATCAGTTTATGCATTTATGCATGAATTTCTTTTTTGTTTTTCATTTCCTATTTCTTCTTTCCAATACTTTAATTCTTCATTCAATCATTCAATCGTTCTTCTCAAATGACTCAGATTTTATTTTTGCTATTACTTTTCTTTTCAAACAACTCATACTTTGCTGTTACCTACCCCAAACTTAAAACTTTGCTTGTCCTCAAGCAATGTTATACAATATCACAAATGCCACCCCAAACTTAATTCTGAAAATCATCTTTGGTTAAACTTAAATTGCCTCTTTCTTATTTGGACAGGTGTCATGGTTTTTCAGTAGGGCTTGAATTGAAGTTTACCAAAGGCCAAGTTAAAGGGTGAACTAGGATTTTCAGTATAAGGGAGGTTTACTTAGGTTCTAAGCATACGCAAAGAAGGCCTCCATCATATATGTGACTTTGACATATTATAAATTCAATCAAGAACAATGCAAGTTCTAGAGGTGCAGCAAAATATAAGATCCATTTCACACATCAAGAAATGTCATGCATGAGGCTCAAGTCTCACCAAGGAATTTGAAGTGATAATGTCAATCAATTAAGCTCATAATCCACTTTTTTCAGAATTATGTGCACAAAATGGCAAGATTACCTCCTTTTGAAAATTACAAGTGTGATAATCATGTGAGAATGGGAAAAACAACTTATGAAAATAGAAGAAAATTAGAATTCACAGAAATGCAATCAAATACAGTGCATTCATAGAAGTCAGTTCATGATCTAATCTAATATTTTTGTGTTTTTCTGGGAGTATTTTCAGTGATAGGGAAGCTAAACTCATGAAATAAGAAGTACAAAATTCACCCCCTTTCATGGCAGTTGTGCAAGTGTCAAAATCCAATTTGCTTCAGTTTTGAGTTATAAGAGTATGGTCTACAAATCTACGCCTCCTTGATCTAAGCTTTTCTCTAGGTGAGCTTGCATCTCTCAGCTGGAATTGGAGGGCAATAATGATGTAATCCTACTTGTAAGTGATGGTACTGTAGATAATCAACACAAATGTACCCAATGATAAGTAAGAAAATCAAATTTTAGGGCTAGGGTTTTGAGAGCTTAGGGTTTTGTGCTTCTGTGTTATCACTCTTAGCACTTTAAGTAGCTACGCAGACTAGGTAAAAACTTTCAATGGGGAAAGTGAACACGCTAGAGTCATGTAAACGAAATATAGTAGAGTAGCTGCGCCCTTGCTTCGTTTAGATGCGCGTAGCTACTTCAAACGGGTAGAGTAGTTGCACAAACATGCGCGTAGCTACTTCAAATGCCTAAGGTAGCCACGCAGGAGCCTCTTCTTCAATTTTTCTAAGGTACCCTTGCACGTGGACACTCTTAGTGATTAGAGTGTCAGCGTAAAGTTGCGCGTGTTCACTTCAAGTGGCGAGAGTAGTAGCGCGCAGTTTCGCGTGGACACTTTACGCACTTAAAGTGTTCACTTTAATGATCAAACTTCAGAAAACAACCCCTACACCTCAATTCTTCTTCCTCAAAGTGATTACTCAATTAATGAACATCCTTTTAAACACAATCATATCACTTTGTCTCATTCTTCTCTGTTTGAATTAACACCTGCAAAATCAAAACCCAAATTATATACATTTACTTCTATGAAAACTTAAGAATTAACCACTCTGTCATACTAAAAATTTAGAAGCATGCAGAATTTTAAAATTCAAAAGTAACCAAAATTAAAAATTAATCTAAATTCTATCAAAATTTAAAGGTCAGAAATTTAGAAAGGAACAGAGAAATGATCCTAAAGTATCTATGTGGTTATGCTGAGGAAAATGGATGTTCCAGCACTCTAACTCAGAACACTCCTCTATAGGTTGACACTTTTACTCCCAAAAAAAAATTATTACCTTCAACATGAAATTCAAATCATGTAAAAAATGAAATAAAAAACCAGAAAGTAACAAAAGCTAAAGGGAAAGAAGTGTGAGTTGCCTCTCACAAAGCGCTCTTTTAACGTCACTAGCTTGACGCTTATTGATCTTTGATTCTAAGAGATTATTTTGATGACAACAACTCTTGCTCTATCTTTAAATGTTTCCCCTTTTTTTCACCAACTTGCAGCTCTTCATTTAATTCAGAACCTGGATGAAATAAAAGTGGAGGGACTTCAAGCAGCTTGATATGCTCAGGGAGCTTCCTTTCATGCTCTTTATTATCTTCATATCTAATTCCAGTAAGGATCTCTCTTAGAATAAAATCATCATTCTATTTTTCTTGCTTAGAATTCTGCAGTCCTTGAGGAAATGGAAGCTTTTTGCTTTTAGCTTCATCTATTGACTTGCAAGCATCATCAAACAACCTCTTTTTGGTTCTTTTTTCATATTGTATCTTGCTGTAGTCCTTTGGTTCTTCTTTCTTTAAAATTGTTAATTGCTCTTTCTTGCAATCCTCTTGTTGCTTATCTTTAAGAATTACTACCTAAGTTCATACATTTCATCAAAATTCATGTGAGTACAATTAATCAACATGATCACAGCTCACTTGGAAGTGTTTCTCTCATCACTCAACAGTGTTTAGGTGGTGTTTTCACTCTAAATCATCAATTTCACTGCACTCTACCATATGCTTGCCCAATTTCTCCATCTCCTCTGCTTAGTACAATTAATCACACATCTAGAGGACTTTTTCAGGTTATAACAAGGCTAAGGTTAAGGTAGGTATCAAAGAAAATGGAAAACAATACATGCAATTTCAAAAGATCAGAGACATTTTGAGTGATTTGTTTTAAAACTAGCCTGGATCTACATTATTCCTCCTTACTTCTCTCACTTATGCAGTAAACAAATTTTTTTCTTGCAGCAGAATTTTCACTGATAATTTTCTTCTTTTCTTGCTTTCAGTCACTATCTTCTTTTTTGCAGCACTTTGCTGCACTTCTTTTCTTTTGAACTCACATTTTTGTTCTTTTCACAACTTTGCTTCATAAATTTTTCATTTTGCTGCATCATTTTTGTTCTTTCTTTCTGGCTTGTTGAATTCACACTTAGATATTTCCCACCCCCAAACTTAGAACATTGCTTGTCCTCAAGCAATTAAAATCTGGATGCCACCCCAAACTTAGTTTTAAAACTCATTCTTGATTAAACTCATTATGCCTTTGATCTTTTGAATGGTAAAAATTGGTTTTTCAGCAAGGCTTATAATGAGGTAATTTCAAGAAAAGGGATATTAAGCTCAAAAGGGTGAACTAAGACATTCAATCATAAAGGAAGGCATTTAGGCTGACTAGGTATAATCAAACATGGCCTTTATCATGTGGGTGAAAACTGTAGCATGCATATTCAATTAAGAACAAGGGCAAGTTCTAGAGAATACAGCCAAATATGATTAATCACACAAGAAAAAAAAAATTAGACAGCTCAAATCTCACTAGGTATTTATAAGTGATCATGTGGATGAATGAAAACACAATGCACTTTTCAGAAATATATGCACCTAGTGGCAACTGCCTCATTTTTGAAAATACAAGTGTGATCTCATTTTGAGAATGGGAAAAACAACTTAAAAAGAAATTCACACAGAATTCACAAAATTGTCAATCATTTTTATTTGATTAACAGCCAGCAATTTATTATCTATTCTAGTATTTTGGTGTTTTTCAGGAATAATTCAGTGTAATTGTGAAGCTAACTCATGAATAAGAGGTAGAGAATGAAACCCCCCTTTCATGGCAGCTGGTGCAAGTGTCAGCTTCCATGGTGTGTGAGTGTTGTGTGGTTGTGACATTTTCTGCACAAAACACCAAAAATTCTGTCAATTATCAAGGGAAAAGGGATTGAATTCTGCAGAATTAATGTGTGTTCAAAACATAATTGTTCAGAATTAGCATGAAACCAAAATATACCAAGTGTGCAAATTACAAACCCAAATTCTAAAATGAAACCAAAAAGTTTGAAACTTAATTACAAGACCATCAAGAGAAAATTCGAATTAACAGAAAAGAAAACAAAGATCCTAAACTAGTCATCTTGGGCATCCTCTTCATCAGAAATTTCATCTTTATCTTCTTCCTCATCCTCCTCATCTTCTTCTTCCTCCACCACTTCTTCAGTTGGCTGTGGAAAATGAGTCTTGTAGATTGGCAAGTCTTTAAAGACTGATGAGCATAGACATTGAGCATTCTTGGCCAAATCTGGTGTGTGATAAAGTTCATCTTTGGTCATTCCCATCTTCTGACCAAGATTCATCAACACACATTCCAATAGCATAGTTCCTGCCTTCAAACTGCTGTGGAGCTCAGTTTGTCGTTCAGCAAATTGATTTTGCCTTTCAACCAAAAGATGGAGGATGTCCTTCATCTTCATTGGTTTCTCCTTTCTGAACTGGGTGGGGATAGGTGCAGCTGAAGTGCAGGAGGTGGTGGCATAGATTTCCTTTACCATTGAGACAGAGATAGGGGGAGCAGATCTGATTTTCTCTTGGTAGTCTCCAACTTCAACCCCTGCATCCTCACAAAGTAAAGTGATTAATGAGGGAAAGGCTAGTGAATCTCTTTTTGTTTTCAGAATATTTAAGATACATTCACTAATTACTTCCCCCACATCAATGTACATATCATTAACTATAGCAAACAATAATTCAGCCCTCTTTACTGCCAGGGTTGAGCTATGCTTGACGGGCATGAAAGAGTTCAACAGAAAAGTACTCCAGACTTTAGCAAATGGTAGCAAGTTCTTGGTGGTGATACACTTGGGTTTCTGGGCGAGGTTTAGCTGCCAAGTTGTGCCTGGCCTTCCAATTCTGTGCAGGATTTCAATATAATCCTTGTCTGGACTATTCTTAAAGTCAGTGAAGTCCATCTGCCCAGGTTGCCTTTTAGTGTAAATTTCCAACACTCGATTGATGTTGGCAGCAGTGAAATCCATCCTCATACCCTTGACCATTGTGTGAAATTTGGGAATTTGGTCTCCCTTGAACCGCATTGCATTTGCATAAAACTCCTGTGTAATTTCTCTCCAACCATTATCAGCCAAGGAGCAGAAGTTGTCCCATCCCCTTTTCTGAATTTCTTCTGAGTACTCAGGGTAGTTGCCTTCAGCAATTTCAAAGGCTCTATCTGGGACAATCTTCCTCCTCAGAATATTTGCCTTGAAATAGTTTTCGTGAGCAATACTCCTGAATCTTGGATCATGATCAGTAGGGGTAGAGGTAGAAGGAGCATTTCTTCTGGTCGGCTGAGGTGGTGAATAGGTTGCAGGTGTGGGTACACTTGGCTGAGGAGGGTCAGCGATTTCAATGGGTGAGGAAGGTGAGACACCATCAGTTCTTACTCTTTTAGTGGTTGAAGAATTCCTGGCTGTTCTAGCTTGCATATTCCTGATAGATCTCCTTCTTGGAGTGTTGTTGGCAGATCCAGCTTTGGTCTTCTTAGAAGGTCCAACTGGTGTATTCAAAGAAGTTCTGACCATTTTGAAGTGGCTGCAAAAACAAGCAAGTAATTTGACAGTTTAAAATTCATGACACAGAATTGTGACAGTATAGATCTCTTTACTAGATAATTTCAATCAATCCATGTGCAGAATTCTAACTTGCAGTATGTATCTATTTACAATTAGTTGCTGTCATGAGAATGTAATCATATAAACACAAGCACTATTGCAAATTACTAAGCAATCACAGTCAAAATTGGTTAAACCTTTAAATTTGTAGTTTAGAGTGCACACTCTCAAAGCACATCAGGTTAACGTAGAGATGCTATTATAGGTCATCAACATATTTTTTTACATGCTCTCTTAACTTTTCAGATATACCAGAACTTAGGTACAAAATTAATCAAACCATATTCAGGGGATTTTAAATTGGCCTTCATAATTTGTTCCCTCAGAGTTCACAATTTCACCAAGAATGCAGAAAAAGAATCACAATTTCCAACCACATTTCAACTACTAATGGTTCCTAAAAGAATTTATCTTCTGACAGCAAAATTCCATCCAGAATATTGCCTATTGTTTCTTTGAATCACATACAATTAGGACAGTGCACTCATTCATTATCATCAAAGACTAAAGATCAGCTTAATGCAGGACTATCAGTATGCTATCTGTACAATCAGGCAGTGCAATATACAGCAGTAATTAGTTCCATACAACTCAGTTCAGACATTAACATTCAAATATTGCATGCAAAGAGTATTTTCATTGATGGCAACTGGAATATTTCTATTTCTTTCAAAGTCATGTTCAGATTTTTCGCATAATGCAGATGTGAATATGTTAACAGAGAAGATTGAATGACTTTGAAAACTTATTCACAGTATTTAAAGTTCCTTAAATTGAATACGCTCAAGATATTTCCCCTTTGCCATTTTTGACATTTTTCCAGAGTTGCAGCAAAGAAAAACCCTAAATACAATTTCAGAGAATGCAGAGAACGTACCTTGAGCTTCAGAAATGTGAATGACAGTGAAAAAGAAGGAGCAATTGCTTGCTGGTTGCTTCACGAAAGATTGAAAGTCAGAGGAATTTTAGAGGGAAATGGGGATTTAGGTTTAAATGGATGTGAGCGTGGTTCCTTTATATGGAGTCTGGGGTCACGCGTGTGCACGTGCCCACTTTTTAAGTGAGAAGTGAACGTTCCCTTATTAATAAAATTCTGCGTTGTCACTCTTGTCGAACAGAGTGAGTGTTACAGAGAGCTTGGAAATTTTGAATGCAATGCGCGTTATCATTATTGCTGGGCAAAGTGATAACGCGCAAGCTTTTTGCTTGAGCGTGGTCACTTTTTTCATTAAAAGGAGTAACGCGCTAAGAAATATTTCATACTTACCTGCGCGTGGGCACTCTTGACAAGGAAAGGAAGTGATCCAGAGAGTGTGTTTTTCCCATCTGCCTCTGCGTTATCACTCTCATCAGCGAGAGTGATTGTTCCAGAGGAGAAATCTCAGAATTCCATCTCTGCGTGATTGCTTTCCTACAAAAGAGTGATTCCTTTCATCAATCCAAGTTCTCCAAACTTTAATTGGCTCACTTAACAAATCATAATCATTCCAATACACACTTACCATATAAAATACCTACTTCCCTCATCATGTTCACCCTTAATTACATATGCAACATTCATCCAAGGCTGAATTCTGCAGAATTTCTGCAGAACAACTATTCACTCCCTACTTATGCATTTTTGACTTTTACATTACACACTCCTATCATGAACTCTCAATTCATTCATCATTTTCGCTCCAAATTACAGATGCAACAAACATCACAGTTGAATTCTGCATAATTTCTGCTTAACATATTCACAATGCAATTCTGACTTTTCCATAACACATTATAGCATGAAGTCCAATTGCATTTATCAGATTCGCTACAAATGACAGATTTAGCATGCTTCAAAATTTACCTTTTGCATCAAAATTATAGAATATGATGAGTATGATGCAGAAATTTGTATTTTGCAGAGAATTTGCAGAATTTGATAACTATTATTCAGACTGTACAAGAACTTTAAGCATTCTAATTAATTCCAATCTGCATTCTTGTTTCAGTCACCAGATTTATTCCAAACATCAGATTCAGCAAGGTAACCAAGATGAAAAGTTCAGACTTTGACTTCTATGAATACTGTTAATTCAAAAATAATGCAGAAAACTTAAATTGGGTTAGAAATGTGAGTTGCCTCTCACAAAGCGCTTCTTTAATGTCATTAGCTTGACATTAAATGTTTCTCACTCAAGAGAAACCAGTTTCATGCATGATATGTTCCTTGTAAACTCCTCTCCATGATAGATCTTCAATCTTTGGCCATTGACCTTGAATTCTCTCCCTATTTTCAGATCTTCTATAAGAATTGCTCCAAAGGGAGAAGTTTCCTTGATTAAAAATGGTCCAGACCATCTAGATTTCAGTTTCCCTGGAAACAATTTTAATCTTGAATTGAATAATAGTACTTGTTGGCCAGTTCTGAAATCTTTTTGCAGAATAAATTTGTCATGGATCCTCTTGGTTCTTTCTTTGTACAACTTTGCATTCTCATAAGCTTGTTGTCTGAATTCTTCCAATTCATGCAACTGTAAAACTCTCTTCTTTCCAGCACTTGACAAATCAAAGTTAAGCCACTTGGTAGTCCAATATGCTCTGTGCTTCAGCTCTAGAGGTAAGTGACAGGCCTTTCCAAATACTAGCTGATATGGAGACATACCAATTGGAGTTTTAAAAGCAGTTCTATATGTCCACAGTGAGTCATCCAGTTTCTTTGACCAATCCTTCCTTGAACTGTTCACTACTTTCTCTAGAATTTGCTTGATCTCTCTATTTGAAACCTCCACTTGTCCACTTGTTTGTGGATGGTATGGAGTAGCAACCTTATGCTTCACACCATATTTCATTAATACAGCTTCAAGATACTTGTTGCAGAAGTGAGTACCTCCATCACTTATCAGCACTCTAGGCACACCAAATCTTGAAAAAATGTTCTTTCTTATAAAAGAAATCACTACCTTTGCATCATTTGATCTGGTGGGAATTGCTTCTACCCATTTAGACACATAATCCACTGCAACTAGAATGTATTCGGGTGAGAATGATGGGGGAAATGGTCCCATGAAATCAATCCCCCATACATCAAATGGTTCCACTTCCAAGATGTTGGTTAATGGCAACTCATGTCTTCTTGAAATATTTCTAGTTCTTTGACATTTATCACAGTTTTCCACATACTTCTTGGCATCTTTGAAGAGTGTAGGCCAAAAGAAACCTGCTTGCAAGACTTTTGCAACAGTCCTTGAACTTGCATGGTGGCCTCCATATTCTGAATTGTGACAATGCCATAGTATCTCAGCTTGCTCACTTTGTGGAATGCATCTTCTAATTAACCCATCTACTCCAATTTTGAATAGGTATGGGTCTTCCCACACATAGAATTTGCTGTCATGTAAGAACTTCTTCTTTTGCTGCCAAGTAAACCTCTTTGGAATGAATTGAGTGGCTTTAAAATATGCAATGTCAGCAAACCAAGGCATGTTTTCCACTGCAAACAACTTTTCATCTGGAAATTCTTCATTTATTTCCAATGATTCAGTGGTTAAACTCTCCAAAGGAAGTCTGGACAAGTGGTCAGCAACACTGTTTTCTTTCCCTTTCTCGTCTTTGATTTCTAGCTCAAATTCTTGGAGGAGTAGAATCCATCTTAATAATCTGGGTTTTGCATCCTGTTTTGTCAAAAGATATTTAAGAGCAGCATGATCAGTGTATACAATCACTTTTGAACCCATTAAATATGATCTGAACTTATCAAAAGCATATACAACAGCTAAAAGTTCTTTTTCTGTTGTTGTGTAATTCACTTGTGCAGGATTTAATACTTTGCTTGAATAATATGTAGCATGTAATTTCCTATCTTTCCTCTGTCCTAAAACAGCACCCACTGCACTATCACTTGCATCACACATGAGTTCAAAAGGTAATTTCCAATCTGGTTTTGCAAGAATAGGTGCAGAAATCAGTTTCTCTTTTAAAACAGAAAATGCATGCAAACAATTATCATCAAATATGAAATCTGCATCTTTTACAAGTAAATTACTCAAGGGTTTAGCAATCTTGGAAAAATCTTTTATGAATCTTCTATAAAAACCAGCATGTCCTAAAAAACTTCTAACTCCCTTAACATTGACAGGTGGAGGCAAATTACCAATGACTTCTATTTTAGCTTGGTCCACCTCCATTCCCTTCTCTGAAATTTTGTGACCAAGGACAATGCCTTCTTGTACCATGAAATGGCACTTCTCCCAATTTAACACAAGGTTAGTATCTTGACATCTCTGCAAAACAGTGGATAGATTAGCTAAACAATCATCAAAAGAATCACCAAAAACAGAGAAATCGTCCATGAACACTTCTATGATGTTTTCTACCAAATCAGAAAAAATAGAAAGCATGCATCTTTGGAAAGTGACAGGGGCATTACACAAACCAAATGGCATTCTCCTATATGCAAAGACTCCAAATGGACATGTAAATGCAGTTTTCTCTTGATCTAAAGGATCTACAGCTATTTGATTATATCCTGAATACCCATCAAGAAAACAATAAAATGAATGTCCAGCAAGTCTTTCTAACATTTGATCTGCAAATGGTAGTGGGAAATGGTCTTTTCTGGTTGCATCATTTAATTTTCTATAGTCTATGCACATTCTCCATCCAGTCACAGTCCTAGTAGGGACAAGTTCATTCTTTTCATTAGGTACAACTGTCATACCACCTTTCTTTGGAACAACTTGGACTAGACTTACCCAATTGCTGTCAGAAATAGGGTATATTATTCCTGCATCTAACAGCTTTATGACCTCTTTTTTAACTACCTCTTTCATGGCTGGGTTTAACCTCCTTTGTGGCTGCACAACAAGCTTAAAATTCTCTTCAAATAAAATTCTGCGCTTACAAAATGAGGGATTTATACCTTTCAGATTTGCAATACTCCAGCCAATTGCAGATTTGTGTTCTCTCAAAATTCTGAGCAATTTTTCCTCTTGTTCTTCCTTAAGTTCATTGTTGATGATGACTGGATTTACATGTTTCTCATCCAGAAATGCATACCGTAGGTGTGAAGGGAGTTGTTTCAGTTCTAGCTTTTGCTTTTCCTCTTCTTTATCGTCCTTTTTCAGCTCTTCTTTCACTAAATTTTCTGCAGGTTTTTGGATCGGCAGAGCTTCCAATTGCTGCTGCATTTCCATGATATCTTCTTCATTCAGAGTTTCAGATTTGTCATTCCCTGCAGATATTATCTCTTCTAACACAGCAGTTTCATCAAATTCTTTCATATGGTGTTGTGTAATAAAAGCATCCAGTATATCTACCTTCATACATGTATTATCTTCAACTGAATATTTTAAAGCTTCAAACACATTAAATATTACCTTCTCATCTTGAACTCGAAGCATAAGTTCACCTTTTTGCACATCTATTAAAGCTCTTCCGGTTGCAAGAAATGGCCTCCCTAGGATCAAAGGAATGTTAGAATCCACTTCCATATCTAGAATCACAAAATCTGCAGGAAAAATGAACTTGTCAACTTTAACTAATAAATCTTCAACAACTCCATATGGATAAGTGTATGATCTATCAGCTAGCTGCAGTGTAATGTTGGTAGGCTTCACTTCCTCTATGCCAAGTTTCTGTAGAACAGCTAATGGCATCAGATTTATGCTTGTTCCCAAGTCACACAATGCTCTTCCCACAGTGCAGTTTCCTATTTCACAAGGAATGCTAAATGATCCAGGATCTTTCAGCTTTTGAGGAAGCTTTCTCTTAAGAATGGCACTGCACTCCTCTGTCAAAGGTACTGTTTTGTCATGCTCTAGCTTCCTTTTTCTGGAAAGTAGTTCTTTCATGAACTTTGCATATGAAGGCATTTGCTCCAAAGCTTCTGCAAAAGGAATGTTAATTTGTAATTTCTTAAAGACATTCATAAACCTTTCAAATTGTTCCTCTTGTTTAGGATTTTGGACTCTCTGAGGATAG
Organism: Abrus precatorius; assembly: GCF_003935025.1. Lineage (NCBI taxonomy): Eukaryota > Viridiplantae > Streptophyta > Magnoliopsida > Fabales > Fabaceae > Abrus > Abrus precatorius. The sequence continues at coordinate 141,636 of NW_020874406.1, forward strand.
GGCAGCCTCTTGTATTTTTCTGGGTCTATTGGCTTACAAGCTTCCTCAAAGAGTTGCTTTTTGGTTTTCCTTTCAGAATTCATGGGAACTTTTTCTTTTTCTTCTGAATGGTCTTTCTTCAATAGCTTAAAATTTCCTTGTTGCAGATCTTGTTCAATGTTTCTTTCTGCTGCATCATTCACTTTCTTTTCTGCTGGTTTAGGGCTTGCAACTACAGCTCCACTCTTTGTAGTTATGGCTTGACATTGCTCTTTAGGATTGATTACTATATTGCTTGGAAATCTTCCTTCATCCCTGCTGGATAGTTGTTCAGCTAATTTTCCAATCTGTGTCTCTAGTTTCTTCATGGAAGCTTCTTGGTTTTTGAAGCTTGTTTGAGTCACCTTCATGAATTGCAGCATAGTTTCTTCCATCTCAGTCAACCTCTCATTCATAGGTCTAGAAAATTTCTGATTTCCTTGAGGTTGAGTGGATGAGTTCCTCTGAAAATAAGGCTGTTGTGTTGCTGGACCTGCATTAGAAAAAGGTAAATTTGAATTAGAATTCTTTGCAGCAGAATGTTGATTATTCCAATTAGAATACTGCTGAGTTCTATTATTCGAAAATTGAAATCCAGGGGGATATGATGGCTGTTGTCTCTGAAAATTATTCATATAATTCACTTGCTCTTGTGGTTCACTTGTGGATGCCTCACATGCACCATTTGCATGGTTTCCTCCACAAAAATCACAACTTAGCTGACTGGTAGGCATACTCCCTGTTTGCAGATTGTTGATTTGTTATGTTAAGGCAGCTAATTGTTCTGAAAACATTTGATTTTGTAGCTGATTTTGTGCAAGAAAAGTTTCCAGAACTTTAGCTTCATGACTAGAGTTTCTTCCTTGATTCCTTGAGTTTGAATTCTGATACATTGAAGATGCCATCATGTCAATAATCCTCTGAGCTTCTTCCAAGGACTTTGTATTTAATGAACCTCCAGCAGCAGCATCAACCATTGTTCTTGTTACTGCATTATCCCATTATAAAAAGTTTCCAATTGCATCCAATCTGGAATACAATGATGTGGACACCTTCTTAGCAATTCTTTGTATCTTTCCCAAGCTTCATACAATGATTATCCATCTTGCTGAACAAAGGATGTAATTTCTCCTCTCAGTTTAGCAGCTTTGGATGGAGGGAAGTACTTGGTTAGAAACCTGTTCACAAGTTCTGTCCAAGTTGTAATGCTTCCTTGTGGTTGAGCTTGTAACCAGCATTTTGCTCTATCTCTCAAGGAAAAAGGAAATAGTCTCAGTCTGATTGCTTCTTCACTAACCCCATTTATTCTTATGGTGTCACATAGCTGTAAAAAATTTGAAATATGTAAGTTAGGATCATCAGAATTTCCACCAGAAAACTGATCTTGTTGGACTAAGTGTAACAAGGCAGGTTTCATCTCAAAATGGTTGGCTTGAATAGTTGGCCTGATTATAGAAGAGTTAAAACCTTGCATGTTAGGAATTGCATAGTCCCCTAATGGTCTAATTCTATTTTGTTCTGCCATCTCTATTTCTGAATTTAGTTGTCTCAAAGATGTAGGTGTTCTTTTCACTCTAGGATTACTCTGAGATTCTGGAGAATGGACAGCTTCTAACTCACTATCACTCCCTATGACTTTTTCTGCTCTAGACTCTTTTCTCAATCTTCTTAAGGTTATGTCTATGTCAGGATCAAAGACTAGAGTTGATTTGTTTTTGTTTTTGCCACGCATATACAATTCAAAATGAAGCAAAAGTAAACTACAAGTTAGTATTCAGAACTGCACCACGAAAATTATGCAGCAAATATCAGTAAAAGTAATTGAAACACAAGTTTAAAAGTTGCAGAATTATGCAGAATGGACAAAATGTCTAACTACAGACTAATACTACAGAAATTCAGAGAACAAGATACTCAATCTAGCTATTCTTATGTTACTAATGATATTGAAACTCAAATTCCCCGGCAACGGCGCCAAAAACTTGTTGTTTGCAATCTAACATTAGCAAGTGCACTAGAATTGCAGCAAGTGATGAGTAAATTTAAGATCAGAATATCGTCTCCACAGGGAATTTAGGTTTCAAGTACCACTTCACAGAATTATAACCATTTGAGCCATACGAATTTTGGAATGAGATTTGTAACATATAACAGCAGTAAACAAAAGCAATTAAAGTAAAGAACTTGCAGAAAAACAGAGTATGTAATGAAATGAGATAGGAATGAAGAATAGTTAGGAATTTACTTCACAAGAATATTAGTATTAATTCAATTATGCCTCTGAACATTCAAGAACTTGGTTAATTGACAATCAGTTTCGCATAGTAATAGCCAAAGGTTAATTCCTTAACTCATTGACCCTAACAATCCACTAAACCTCCCTAATCCCTTAGGTGAGATTCAATTTCAAGTTGCATTAAGAATTAGAACTATAAGATTGCAGAATTAGGTCTCCTTATCCCTAAGAATCCCTAAACTCTGGTTGCCAATTCAGATCGGAGCAAACAATCCAATTCCCATTGGTAAAGATTCCTCTTGATTAATCAAATGAATTTCCATTCAAAGATTGCATGAAAAGCAGAATTAACAACTCAATTAATCCAAGAACTTTAAGTTCAAAAGATAAAGTCGAATCAACACATCAATTCGAGTTCCATAAACCCCTAACTATGGGAAATTAAGCACACATTGCAACAAAAACAGAGAAAGAAGAAGAAGAGATGAAGAAGAATGCAGAGCAGCCATGGCCACGAGCTCTAATCCGATCCCTCTTCTTGGAGCTTCAAGATTCGACCCCAATCTTCTCTCCACTCTCTCTCAACGAGAATCTAACTAACAAAACAGAAAATGAGCAAAAGATCCCAGTTTTCGCGCTTCAATCATGTATATATAGAAACCCCAGTTCTGCGCGTTGTCACTTTTCTTCACAAGAGTAACCACGCAGAAGCTTTATGTAGTGCGTGTGTTCACTTTCAAGAGCAAGAGTAACCACGCGCAACTTGCAGAGTTGAAGGCTTCTCTGGAACATTCACTTTTATTCATAATAGTGGCAACGCAGGAGGTCAAGGGCTGCGCGTGATCACTTTCGTGAGTAATAGTAACCACGCGCAAGCTGTCCTGATACAAGTGCCTCTGGAACGCTCACTTTCGTTGGCGAAAGTGACAACGCGCAGCTCATTAGGAATGGAGTCTTCTCTGGAACGCTCACTCTCGCTGATGAAAGTGATAACGCACACTGGCAACGCACACTGGCAACGCTCACTCTTATAAATAAAAGTGATTATGCACAGGCTCTTCTTCTCCTTTAGGCTCTGGAATGATCACTTTCACTAACAATAGTGATCACGCCCAGGCTGCATCCCATAGTTCTTGTATTTTGGAGTCCAACATTGCCATTCTTCCTCTTCCTTTCCATTGATAATCCATTTCCATGACTTTTGCTCAGATTATTCCTTTAAAAACAAGATAAATTCCTTAAGAACTAAGCATAAATTCTAAAATGCGAAAATAACTACAAATTGAAATAAAACTTTCAATCATTCTCTTTTTCTGAGTTTTTCTGCTTTCTTCATATATTTTCCTTATTAAATGAGCTAGAATTATGCTAAAATATTAGTAAAAATATGGATTCATCATTTCCATTGTAAAAATTACATATCAAGAGGATAATTTGGGCAACTCCAGCTTGAAAATTATTAATTAAAGCTTCAAAAGCATCTCCTTCATAAGCTCCTACTCTTGCAACTTGGCTTCGATGAAAATTCTGATACATGCTGGTTGCCATCAAACAATAGAGCAACTTATTTTTCTAGTTTTTCCTTGCATACAAAAAGAAAGTAAACAAAATTCAAATGAAATCAGTAACTAAGCAAAATGAAATATAAAATTATGCAAAAAGTTATAAAACAAAACATGCAGAAAACATAAAAATTTATGCAGAATGAGATTTACAACTATGCAGAAAAATGCAAAACGATATTATGCAGAAAACTACACAAAATGTAGAAAAAAAATTATGCAAAAAAATTAGAAAGCAAAATAACAAAAAGAAATGCTTAATCTAGCCATCTCTCTGCTACTAATGATATTGAAAGTAAATAACCCAGCAACGGCGCCAAAAACTTGTTACATTATTGGAGAACTAACTAGCAAGTGTACTAGGTAGTTGTAGCAAGTAATAAAATTTGGAAATCAATGTGAGTCCCAAGTATCGTCCTCAGGGATTAGGTCTATCAATTACCACTTCACAAATCAATAACTAGTTGAGCCAAACGAATATTGGAGATGTTTCGAATCATTTGAGAACAAAAACAATAAAGTGCAGAAATCTAAAAAATACAGCAAAACAGAATACAAATTTTGTATTAAAATTCTATATGGAAAATAGTTAGAAATCACTTCACCAGATTTTCTATTACAATGTAATAATGTTCTGGACTCTTAAGAATTTTAATTGATTGATAATCAATTTCACTTCTTTAACCAAAGGACAATTCCTTGCCTTATTGATCATAATATCTAATTAAACCTCCCTAATTCCTTAGGTGAAATTCAACCAAATATTGCATTAAGTTCTGGAAATTATAGGATTACTAGATTATGATACTTATTCCTAAGATCTCAATAATCTAGGCATATAATTCAGATTTGAGAAATAAACTTAATTTCCATTGATGAAGATTCCTCTAAATTCAATTGAATGAAGGATTAGTTCACAACTACATTAAGAACAGAATCACATACTCAATTCAATTAAAACTTCAAGGTCCACATCCAAAATTACATCACAATATCAAATTTGGATCCATGGATCCCTAACAAAAAGAAATCAGAACATGCTCCTAAAAGAAAAAGAGAGAGAAAGAATAGAAGAAGAGAAGCTGCAGAATTTCTTCATAAATCCAATCCCCAGCCTGATTCCTCAAGGTCCAGAGCTTGGAAGTCGCCCCCAATCTCCCTCTCTAACTCTCCTAAGGTGTGTAAATGAAAAGAAAACAAAAAAAAGGGCAAAAGACCTCCTTTTCTAAGTTCCTAATTCCTATTTATAGATTTCCTTTAATTCTTCGACTTAACCCTTGAAATTTTGATAGTTAGTTGTCCCCAGGTGTTCTGGAATCTTCTAAAAGTGATAAAAAAGCTCCAAGAATCCAGAATTGGAAGGAAGAAGTTATGAAAATTGCAGAATTATGCGCCAAAACGCGCAGTGGCTGGAGTAAAGGCACGAGGATGCACGCCTTGGCTGCATATGCTATGAGTTGCAACGTGCTCTTGCGTGCCAAAGCTTCAAATGATGTGCGTTTCAACGCAGACCCAATGTTGTATTTTGTTCTTTCCACGTTCAAATGCCAATCACTTGGAGTTGTAACGCCCAGCTTTTAGGATTTCTTCAAGCTTGATTCTTTGACTATTCTTCTTCAAGTTCAGCTGCTAATCCTTCCTTTAAGCACTTTCAATTTGCATGAACTCCTACAAAAATCTAAACAATTTTTAATATTTCAACAAAATAACAATTTATACTAATTATTTTATTCTTTTGATCTTTTCCAGTTTATTTTAGAACTATTTTCCTAATTATTAACCAAAAACTATGCTTAAAACATGGTAAAATATAGTTTTATCAATAGATCTCCTTCAATATTGCAACTGAGATAGAGGGTACAACTTTGATCTTCTCTTGATAATCACCAATCTCTACCCCTGCCTCCTCACAAAGTATAGTTATTAAAGAAGGAAAAGCCAGTGAATCTCTCTTTGTTTTTAGAATATTCAAAATACATTCACTGATCACTTCTCCCACATCAATGTACATGTCATTGACAGTAGCAAATAGCAGTTTTTCTCTTTTTACTGCTAGGGTTAAACTATGCTTGACTGGCATGAAAGAGTTCAGGATAAAGGTGCTCCAAACTTTAGCAAATGGCAGTAGATTTTTGGTGATGATGCACTTGGGCTTCTTTGCCTAGTTCAGCTACCATGTTGTCCCTGGTCTTCCAATCTTCTGTAGGATTTCTACATAGTCCTTGTCTGGACTATTCTTGAAGACACTGAAGTCCAGTTGTCCAAGTTGCCTTTCAGTGTTGATGTTCAGCACCCTGTTGATCTTAGCAGCACTGAAATCAACTCTTATCCCCTTGACCATTGTATGATATTTGGGGATTTGATCTCCCTTGAATCTCATGGCGTTGGCATAAAATTCCTGTGTGATTTCTCTCTAGCCCATACCAGTCATTGAGCAGAAAGAGTTACACTCCCTTTTCTGGATTTCCTCTTTGTACTCAGGGTAATTGCCTGCAGCAATTTTAAATGCCCTGTCTGGGACTATCTTCTTTCTCAGTATGTTGGCCCTGAAGTAATTCTCATGAGCAATGCTCCTGAATCTGGGATCATGCATTTCAATAAGTCTTGAAGCTAAGGCTCCATCTAGTCTACTCCTCTTTGTTCTTGGAGTGCCCTTTGAAGAACCTACTAGAGTGTTGTTAGATGTTCTTGCCATTTTAGATTGCTGGAATGGAGAATCAATTTAACAAAATAAAGAGGTTCAAGTCTGCTGTCAGGATAATGAAGTTATTCATACGCAGATGCAGACTTACAAATGCAAAGCATTTAGCAATCAAACTAAGATAGATTTTTAGTTTTTATCCCTAAATTGCAAGTTTAAAATGCACATTATAACAGTACAACAAAGTAACGCAGAAGGACACTTTCAGGTTTCAATTAATTTTTCAACAAAGCTCTTCAATCCACTCATTTTTAGTAAAAAATAATAATTTCATCATAATAATGCAGAGGTAATTATCATGACATTTTTCAATATTTAGTCTAATACAGAGCATCAACTAATTTCAGATAATCATATTCAAAAATTTTCAATCCAACATTTTCACTGAAGTCTGTTTAGGTCAACTCAAATTCTGCAGAAAGATTGTTCATGTACAAGCTACAATCTAGTTCAAATTTTTTAATGAAAGCATAAACTAAAGTGAAAACCTAGTCACACTATCTTTTAGTTCCCTGTTTAAATCAAATAACATTAGAACATTGTCTTATTTGCCCTATTCGACTTTTTCCCAAAACTTTCAATTGTACAAAACCTCAACCACAAATTTCAGAAATAAAGATAAATTTATCTAGGATGGAGATGCAGAAATGTAGACTCGAGTATGGGAAAGAAGAATTTGTTCTGGGTCGGCACACAGAGGGTGAGAATCAGAGAGCTCGCGTAGAGGGAAATGTGAGTTTTAGGTCTAAGAGTGTGTGCATGTTCACTCTAAGCTATATTTATAGCCACGCGTGTGCACGTGATCACTTTTAAAAAGAAAAGTGAATGTTATAAAATTAAAAACAACCAGCGTGTTTACTATTTCTGGATAGAGTGAGCATTCCAGAGAGTTTGATTTTATAATTGAAATGTGCGTTGTTACTATTGCTGGGCAAAGTGACAACGCGCAAGCTTCTTTCCTGAGTGTTATTACTTTTATCAATGAAAGGGAGAACACACAGAGGGATATTTCATACGTACCTGTGCATGGCCACTTTTTTCAAGGAAAGTGAGTGTTCCAGAGGGAGGTTTCTCCTTCAGACTTCTGCGTGGTCACTCTTATCAGTAAGAGTGAATGTCCCAGAAGGGTGTATTTTCCTATCAGCCTCTGCGTACTCACTCTCATCAGTAAGAGTGAGTGTTCCAGAGGAGTGTGTTACTCTTCATGCCTCTGCGTGATCACTTTTATTAGTAAAAGTGATTGTTTCAGAGGGAAACATTAATAGCAGCCTCTACGTGACTACTTTGCCCTAAAATAGTGATTCTTTTCATTAATCAAAGCTTTTTAATACCTCAAGTAACTCACTTATTCAACTCTAATCCTCTCAATACACACTCATAACATCAAATCTTAAATCATTTAACAGATTAACCTCAAACTTCAGATTTCAGCAGAAACACAGAAAGAATATTGTAGAAATTGAACAAAATGAATAATACAGATTCAAATGTAATGCAAAAAGCTTAAAATGGTTCAGAAATGTGAGTTGCCTCTCACAAAGCGCTCTTTTAACGTCACTAGCTTGACGTTAAATGTTCCTTACTCAAAAGAAACCAATTTGACATAAGAAATGTTCCTTGTAAATTCCTCTCCATGATAAACCTTCAACTTTTGGCCATTACCATAAATTCTCTCCCTGCCTTTTGATCCTCAGTTAGAATTGCTCCAAAGGGAGATATTTCTTTCATCAGAAAGGGTCCAAACCACCTTGATCTAAGCTTCCCTGGAAATAATTTCAGTCTAGAATTAAACAACAACACTTGCTGTCCAGGTTTAAATTCTCTTTGCAGAATGAACCTATAATGAATTCTTAGTTTTTTCTTTGTATAACTTTGCATTTTCATAGGCTTGCTGTCTGAACTCTTCCAGTTCATGAAACTGTAACATTATCTTCTTCCTAGCACTTGTTCAATCAAAGTTCAGCCATTTAGTGGTCCAATAAGCTTTATGTTCCAACTCCAAAGGTAAGTGACATGCCTTTCCAAAGACTAATTGGTAGGGTGACATACCAATTGGAGTCTTAAAGGCAGTCCTATATGCTCATAGAGAGTTATCAAACTTCTTTGACCAATCTTTCCTTGAATTATTCACTACTTTTTCTAAGACCTGCTTGATTTCTCTGTTTGATACTTCAACTTGTCCACTTGTTTGTGGATGATATGAAGTAGCAACCTTGTGTTTCACACCATACTTCATTAGTACTGACTCAATGTGTTTTTTGCATAAATGTGCACCTCCATCACTGATTAGAAATCTGGGTACTCCAAACCTTGCAAAAATGTTTCTTCTTATAAAAGAGAGTACTACCTTAGCATCATTTGTTCTTGTTGGAATGGCTTCCACCCACTTAGAAACATAATCAACTGCCACTAGAATGTATTCATGAGAAAATAAGGTGGGAAAAGGTCCCATGAAGTCTATTCCCCATACATCAAATAACTACACTTCTAGAATGTTTGTCAATGGCATCTCATGCCTCTTATAGATGTTACCTGTCCTTTGACATTTATCACAGCTTTCAACATTTTTCTTGGCAACTTTGAAGAGTGTAGGCCAGAAGAAACCTGCCTGCAAGACTTTTGCAGCAGTTCTTGAACTTCCATGGTGGCCTCCATAGTCTGAATTGTGGCAATGTCATAATATCTCAGCTTGCTCACTTTATGGGATACACCTCCTAAGTAGACCATCCACCCCAATCTTGAACAAGAAAGGGTCTTCCCACGCATAGAATTTGCTATCATGTAAGAATTTCTTCTTTTGCTGCCAAGTGAGTCTCTTTGGAATAAGTTGAGTGGCCTTAAAATTTGCAATATCAGCAAATCAAGGCATGTCTTCTACTGCAAACAGTCTTTCATCTAGGAATTCTTCATTAATTTCTAAGGAGTTAGGGGTTAGACTTTCCAATGGAAGTCTGGACAGATGATCAACTACCTCATTTTCCTTTCCTTTTTTATCTCTAATTTCCAATTCAAATTCCTGCAGCAAGAGAATCCATCTCAACAATCTTGGCTTGGCAACCTGCTTGGACAGTAGATATTTAAGTGCAAAATGGTCAGTATACACTATGACTTTTGTTCCTATCAAATATGATCTAAATTTGTCAAAAACAAATACAATGGCAAGGAGTTCTTTCTCAGTAGTTGTGTAATTTACTTATGCAGAATTTAAAACTTTGCTGGAATAATAAATGACATGCAATTTTCTATCCTTTTTCTATCCTAGAACAACACCTACTGCACTATCACTTACATCACACATCAATTCAAAAGGTAAATTCCAATCATGTTTTGCAAGAATAGGTGCAGAAATAAGTTTTTCTTTTAAAACAGAAACTGCATGCAAACAAGCATCATCAAATACAAAATCAGCATCTTTCACAAGTAAATTTTTTAGAAGTCTTTGATAAACCTCCTATAAAAGCCTGCATGACCTAAAAAACTTCTAACTCCCTTGACATTAATTGGTGAAGGCAGTTTACTAATAACTTCTATTTTTGCTTGATCCACCTCTATTCCTTTTTCTGAAATTTTATGGCCAAGGACAATGCCCTCTTGGACCATGAAATGACAATTTTCCCAATTCAACACAAGGTTAGTATCTTGACATCTCTGCAAAATAGTGGACAGATTAGCCAAACAATCATCAAATAAATTGCCAAAAATAGAGAAGTCATCCATAAACGCTTTAATGATTTTCTCTACCAAATCAGAAAAGATGGACAGCATACACCTTTGAAATGTAGCAGGATCATTGCACAATCCGAATGGCATTCTTCTATATGCAAAAACTCCAAATGGACATGTGAATACAGTCTTTTCTTGATCCATAGGCTCCACTGCTATTTGATTGTAGTTTAAGTATCCATCAAGGAAACAATAGAATGCATGTCCAGCAAGTCTTTCTAGCATTTGGTCAGCAAATGGTAGTGGAAAGTGATCCTTTCTAGTTGCATCATTCAATTTCCTGTAGACAATACACATGCGCCAGCCAGTGACAGTTCTAGTAGGTATTAGCTCATTCTTCTCTTTAGGTACAACTGTCATCCCTCCTTTCTTACGGACAACTTGGACTGGACTAACCCATTGGCTATCTGAAATTGGATAAATAATCTTTGTATCTAGCAACTTCATGACTTCTTTCTTTACCACTTCTTTTATGGCTAGATTTAACCCTTTTTGAGGCAGCACAACTTGTTTAAATTTCTCTTCAAATAAAATTCTATGTTTACAAAAAGAAGGATTTATACCTTTCAAATCTGAAATGTTCCAGCCTATTGTTGATTTTTGTTCTCTCAGAATTCTCGGCAGCTTTTCCTCTTCTTCCTCCATGAGTTCATTGCTAATTGATAACCACGTCGCAATGGTATCAAACAAGCTAGATTTTCTCAAAAATTTGTGCAATACAAGAAGCAAACCTAGGTCATCTCTCAAGGACATAAAATGCATTTTATTTTTAGTTCCATCATGCAATTTCAAATTACATTGGGGGAGGATTTGTTTTGAATTTAAATGACAAAATAACAAAAATGAAAATTAAGGATTATGAAATTCAACCAATTCAAGATCGCAATCCCTACAATGCAATTCTCGTCGTTCACACAAATATGATCTCAACGAATTTCCAATCACACTAATTCAATGCGCATCAACAACCCTAAAATCTAAATCTAGATTATGAATTCCATCAAAACAAGAACTGCAATCGCAAACCCAATGCTTTAACAAAATTTAGAACAATTGATTGATTAAATTAGGTGAATCCAATTAATTCAAATCTGAAATTAACCTATTCTTTCTACTTAGGATGCAACGAAAATTCCATATCATGAAAAACGTAATTAACCTAATTAGAAAAGAGGAAGGAAAGGAGGAATTCGATAAAACCTATTTTGAAAATCGAATGCAATGTAGTTTTTGAAACCTTGAACCGGTTGATGAATTAGCCTTGCTTCATAATCATGTTGCTCGACCAATTAGAGAAGGGGATGAAGTTTTCGAAAATAAAAGAGAGGGAGACAAGAGGAATCCTTACGAAAGCTTTTTATTTAAAATTCTGAAAATTAAGGCAAAAAAGAGGGAAGAATATCCCCACGCGAAATCATAACCCCTATTTAAAGACAAAATAATTGGGCTTAATTAAGGCCCAGCTTCCTAACGAGGTTCCTAAAACCCTAATTAAGTAATGTCAACAATAAAACCAAATTCTGAAAAATTCATTGCAGGACCGCAACATTGTGACGCAGTTTTGGGCCTGAAGATGTTCGAACTGGGCTTTTCTCGCAACAGAAAAGTTGTAGATCTCTCTCTTATCTTTCCAGGGACATCAATTTTGTCCAATTCCGAGTAGTGTAGCTCCAGATATGGTCTTTTTAAGAAACTGTGTCAAAACAAGAATTTATGGCAGGAATTAAGAAAGATTTAAATTTAAATCCTAAATGACTTACCAACACAAATCTAAACTAACACATCAAAATAATATACTAAAAAGACTCAATTAAATCGAAAACATAGAGAGAAAGATGTATTAAAATATGACTATCAAATACCCCAACACTTAATCCTTTGCACTCCGGGGCAAAACTTACAAAAATTCTCAAAACTTTCTAATGAATTTCCAATGCAAAGAATAAAGAAAGAGAACAAACACTTCTAGAATAAAGGCAACAAACAATCTATGAGACACAAATGACATTAAGAGTAAGCAAGAAGACAAGTCAAAATAAAGAAAGATTCAACAATGATAGAACCTCAGAAGGTAGTATATAGCTCTTAACTCTCAAAAAAAAAAATTCGGCTAGTGTTTACACTTAATCACAACATGAAAACTAGCACACTTAAGTTTTGACAAGCTTCTAATTTCCACAACTTGAAACACATGCAATTAAAGATCAAAAGGACTTTTATTTAGCTTGTAATGTGGCCAAGGTAAAGGTTAGGTGAGAAAGATATTAAGGCTAAACAACCAAAGAGAAAAGAGGAGCAATGGGGAATAAGTTCAAATAAGCAAAGGGATTACCCCTTGAAACATCTCCTAAATCTTATGTCTTGCAACACTTTTTTTTAAAATTTTTTTTTTCACTTAATACCAAACAACTCAACATCAATATCCACAATTTAGAATAAGCATTCCCTAGAAGTACCCCCACACTTATTAAAGACCCATTCCCAAAACAATTCCAAAGCTCCTTTAATCTCTAAGGTTATGGAACATCATGGTTATTTAATTTTTTTTTTACTTTTTTTTTTTTTTTTATAGTTCATAATAAGCTAAAGTCAAGGAAGGGTTATAAAGGCTCAAAGGGGGTAAACAAGTGGAATTAATGCGAGGTAAGTCAATTTGGCAAAGTGGCTACATTTTGAAAGAAGGCCTAAATCATATCAATAATGCATGTGACAAGAAGCTTCAAAAAGATACAAGGCAAAACCAAAGGTAATCTAGCAACATGAGTGAAATCACACAAGAAAGACGTAAAATATGCTCAAAATTCTCACAAGGTTCATATTCTATCATTAATGAATCAAACTCATCCTTTTTCAAGTAACTTGCTCAACTAAAAATGTAAAAATGACTCATATCAAGTATTGCAACCTATCAACTAAAAATGGTGTAACAACTTTCACAATTCCTACATCTAGAAATTAAAAGGAAAGAATGAAAATTTGTGTAACTACTCCAACAAAACATCATCAAAACAGAAAAGTAGAGGCACAAAAACATGCAGAATTCGTACTCCAAAATAGCAGAAAAATAGAAAATAGAATTATAAACAGCAGCAGAAAAATGAAATCTGCAACAGAAAACGAAAACTGCAGCAGAAAAAGAAAACAAAAACTGCAGAACAGAAAACGAAATCTGTAGAAATCAGCACAGCAGAAAAAATGAAAATAGAAAACAGCAAAACAGAAACAGCAGAAAATGAAAAATGAAAACAGAAACAGCAGAACAGAAAATGAAAACAGCAAACCAGAAAAACGAAAACAGAAAATGGCAACACAATATGCATGCAACTCCCCCCACACTAAAAATCACATTGCCATCAATGCAGCAACACAACAAAGACAATTTCAAAGAATACAGAATGGGGAAAGAACTCCCTCAAGGTCCAAGGGTTGGTGCTTCCAAGGCTATGCTTTCTACATTTTTCTCCTCCAACTTTGGACTTTGATGAAATTCCTTGAGTTGATGTCCATTGACCTTGAAAATGCTACCGGTAACTTCATTCTTAATCTCAACTGCACCATGGGAAAACACATTAGTAATAACAAAAGGACCATCCCATCTAGATCTAAGTTTACTGGCTATAAGTTTTAGGCGGGAATTGAACAAAAGCACTTGTTGGCCCACTTTGAACTCCTTTCTCAAAATATTTCTATCATGAAAACGTTTGACTTTTTCTTTATAGATCTTCGAGCTCTCATAGGCCTCCAAGCGAAGCTCCTCAAGTTGTTGTAATTGAAGCTTCCTTTCCACACCTGCTTGTTCAAACTCTAAGTTACAATGTCTAACCGCCCAATATGCTCTATGCTCGATCTCAACGGGCAGATGACATGCTTTACCAAACACAATCCTGTAAGGGGACATCCCAATCGGTGTCCGGTAAGCCGTCCTATGGGCCCAAAGAGCATCCTCCAAAAATTTGCTCAAATCCTTTCTATTGGGGTGTACTATCTTCTGCAAAATCTGCTTGATTTTCCTGTTAAAAACCTTAGCCTGCCCATTAGTTTGGGGATGATAAGCTGTAGACACTCTATGCACAACCCCATACGTATGAAGCAAAGCCTGCATGCTCCTATTGCAGAAGTGGCTTCCCCTGTCACTGATAATGGCTTTAGGCACACCGAATCTGCAAAAAATGTTGGATCTAACAAAATCCAGAACAACTTTGGAATCATTAGTTTTGGTGGCCTTAGCCTCCACCCATTTAGAAACATAATCAACAGCTAGTAAAATGAATGTGTAACCAAAAGATGCAGGGAATGGACCCATAAAATCAATACCCCAAACATCAAAAACCTCACAGAAAATGATCGGTTGCTGGGGCATCTCATGCCTATGTGTAATGGCCGTCCCTGCTCTTTCACACTGCTCACAGGTGCTAAAGATCTAATGTGCATCTCTGAAAATGGTAGGCCAGTAAAACCCACTCTCCAACACCTTCCTAGCTGTCCTGTATGATCCATAATGTCCTCCCACAGGTGAACTATGACAAAACTGAAGCACAGAATGGATCTCCTGATCTGGAATGCACCTGCGGATTACCTGGTCACTGCAAAATCTCCACAAATAAGGGTCATCCCAAACATAATATTTAGCCCCACTTTTCAGTTTGGCTATCTGTGCTCTAGATGCATCTGGAGAAAAGACACCTGCAACCAAGTAATTCACAATATCAGCAAACCAAGGAGTAATATCATGCAACTGCATCAACTGCTCCTCAGGAAAATCATCTCTAATAGGAAAGGGATCAACATTCCCTCCCTCAATCCTACTCAAGTGGTCTGCTACCAAGTTCTCTGCACCACTCCTATCTCTGATCTCAACATCAAACTCCTGAAGGAGAAGCATCCACCTGATCAATCTAGGTTTAGCATCGGGCTTCTTCAACAAGAATTTCAAAGCTGCATGGTCAGAAAACACAATAATCCTAGAGCCTAGCAAATATGAACGAAATTTATCTAAGGCAAATACAATAGCTAGAAGCTCTTTCTCAGTAGTGGTGTAATTAACTTGAGCTGCATCCAACGTGCGAGAAGCATAGGCTATAACATGAGAAAGTCTCCCAACCCGCTGAGCTAAAACAACTCCAAGTGCAAAGTTGGATGTGTCGCACATGAGCTCAAAAGGAAGCTCCCAATCAGGTGGCTGAACAATGGGTGTGGTGGTCAGCCGCCTCTTCAGCTCCTGAAAAGCTAGCTGACAGGGCTCATCAAAAATAAACTCTACTTCCTTTTGCAGCAGCTTGGACAATGGTAATGCAATCTTGCTGAAGTCCTGTATAAACCTCCTGTAAAAACCTGCATGTCCAAGAAAGGAACGCACTTCTCTCACAGAAGTGGGGTAAGGTAGAGAAGCAATGATATCAATTTTAGCCTTATCAACCTAAATGCCCTGACTGGAGACTAAGTGACCCAAGACTATACCCTGTGTGACCAAAAAATGACACTTTTCAAAATTTAACACAAGGTTAGTTTGGATGCACCTATGTAACACCTTAGATAAATTCTCTAGGCATGCATTAAATGAAGAACCATAGACAGTAAAATCATCCATAAACACCTCTATGCAACTCTCCAAAAGGTCAGAAAATATACTAACCATACACCTCTGAAAGGTGCTTGGAGCGTTGCACAAGCCAAATGGCATCCTAGTGTAAGCAAATGTGCCAAATGGGCAGGTGAATGTGGTCTTGTGCTGGTCTTCCGGTGCAATATGAACCTGCATGTACCCAGAAAATCCATCTAAAAAGCAGTAATGGGATTTACCTGCCAGCCTTTCCAATACCTGATCGATGAATGGAAAAGGGAAATGATCCTTGCGAGTTGCCTGGTTAAGTCTCCTGTAATCTACGCAAACTCGCCAACTATTTTGAACTCTAGTTGGAACCAACTCATCATCCTGGTTCTTCACCACAGTCATCCCAGTCTTCTTTGGGACCACCTGCACAGGACTAACCCACTTACTGTCAGAAATAGGATAAATAATACCTGCTGCCAGTAGCTTTGTGACCTCCTTCTTCACAACATCTAGAATAGTAGGGTTGAGTCGCCTCTGTGGCTGTCTCACAGGTCGAAACTCATCCTCCAATAAAATTCGGTGCATACAAATGGTAGGACTAATTCCAGGAAGATCAGCAAGGGTCCAACCAATGGCCTTCCTATGATCTCTCAAGACCTGCAGTAATCTCTCCTCTTGATCAGATTTGAGATCCCGAGCTATAATGACAGGAAGTCGCTGGTTGTCCTCTAGGTAAGCATACTTTAGATGTGCAGGTAAAGGCTTAAGCTCTATTGATGGAGATGGAGCTAGAGCTAGATCAACTACTGGTAGTGAATCATCTACTGGTGTAACCATATCTGCTGCACCTGCAACATCAACACTACAAACAGCACACATAGAAGAATAATCACAAGCACATGATGGGTCAGTAAGGTCTGAGGAATCAGCAAACAAATCATCTAAATTTGTACAATCATCAATAAGTAAATCAATAACATCCAAACTGAAAACAGAATGGTTCTCTGTTGGGTGTCTCATTGCCTCAAAAATGTTGAACTATACCAAATTGTCACCAAACTCCATAGGATCAATGTAGCATGGCTGGGCAGGTCATCCTCCATCTCTAGAATATAAAAATCAGCAGGGAAAAGGAGGTCCTCAACTTTGACAAGAACATCTTCTATGACACCAAGTGGCTGCATAGTGCTCTTGTTTGCTAGCTGGACTACAATTCCTGTAGGAATCAAATCTCCAATCTGCAAGGATCTAAAAACAGATGCAGGCATAACATTAATTGAAGCACCTAAATCCAGCATAGCATTTGTAAAAACTTCCTCTCCAATAGTGCAAGGGATGGTGAAAGTTCCTGGATCCTTGCACTTCTGTGGCAACTCAGGGAGCAAGTTTGTGGAATGATTGCAGACACATTTTTATTCTGGAAGAGTGCAGAGCCATTTCTTCCCATGCTCACTCTCTCATTGCCCTTTAGTTTCCTCTTGTTGGTGCACAATTCCTTTAGGAACTTTGCATATTTTGGAACTTGTCGGATGGCGTCAAAGAGGGGAATATTTACTTATATTCTGCTGAACATGTCCAGCAACTCATTGTCCGTCTCTGGTTTTTTTCTTGTTGCTGCTGGTCTGCTCGGGAAAGGCAACGGAACATGTTTTTCAGTGGCACTACTCTCATTTTCAGAATCTGGTGCTGCAGCTACAACTGTTGTAACTCTTTTCCACTTCGCAGGGTAATAGCACTCACATTGCCCTTTGGATTCATGACTGTTTGAGAAGGCAAATTACTGGAGCCTTGAGACTGAATCTGACTCACTTGAGTGGCTAGCTGTCCAACCTGAATCTTCAAATCCTGGACGGTTGCTTGCATGTTCTGTTGAAACTGCAGGTTGTTTGCAGCCATCTGTTGCATCATCTCTTGGAATGATGGCTCGCTCCTTTGTGCAGGAGGAGGTGTTGAAGGTGGAGGTGGCTGTTGCCTGAATGGAGGCTGATATTTGCCTGCAACAGGTTGAAATGAAGATTGTTGACCTTGTTGCTGCTGCCCCCATTTCAGGTTTGGATGATCTCTCCAGCCCGGATTATATGTCTGGGAGTACGGGTTATAATTCTACTGTTGGTGTGGAGATCTATATTGCTGCTGTTGGTTGGTGTAGATTCCAGAAACATTCGCATCCGTCTCTTGCAGGGTAGGACATGAATATGTAGGATGCTCAGTGGAAGTACATATCCCACAGACTCTTGCTAGCTGCTCACTTACTGGATTCACTTGTTGTTGGCCAATTGCCAAATGCCTCACCGTGGTGGTCAGCTCATTGATTTTGTTTTCCAGCCTTTGATTTTCCACACCATAAATAGCACCAATACCAGCACCAAGTGCTATCTCATTCACTCCTTTAGCGGCTCCTCCGAATCCGAATTGTTGAGTGTTGGCTGCCATGTTTGTAATAAGCTGTCTCGCAGCCTGTGGTGTCTTGTCCATCAATGCTCCTCCACTTGCTGCATCTATCATGCTCCTGTCCATCAAAGTTAGCCCTTCATAAAAATATTGAATTAGTAATTGCTCACTTATCTGATGGTGAAGGCAGGTAGCACACAGCTTGTTGAATCTCTCCCAGTAGTCATACAAGGTCTCTCCATTCAGCTGCCTTATACCACAAATCTCTTTTCTTATTACAGCGGTTCTGGAGGCAGGGAAGAATTTCTCCAGAAATAACCTCTTCATTTGATTCCATGTGGTGATTGTTGAAGGTAGGAAGTAGAGCCAATCCTTCGCAACACCATCCAGGGAGAAGGGGAACGCCTTCATCTTGACATGGTCTTCAGGCACTCCTTGTGGTCTCATAGTAGAACACACCACATGGAACTCTTTTAAATGCTTGTGAGGATCTTCACCTGCAAGTCCATGAAACTTTGGCAACAAATGGATAAGTC
Organism: Abrus precatorius; assembly: GCF_003935025.1. NCBI lineage: Eukaryota > Viridiplantae > Streptophyta > Magnoliopsida > Fabales > Fabaceae > Abrus > Abrus precatorius. Next base: position 160,354 of record NW_020874406.1, read on the forward strand.
CAGATTTAAGCTCATAAGAGGTTGTTTCATCTTCAGGATATTGGACACACCATGACTGATACACAACATTAGGTGTGGCCAATTCCTTCATAGTTAGCTCAGGATTATCAGCCATGTTCTCCCTAACAACAGGAATAACAGTAATAGTTTCAGAATCACCAAGTAAGCTACCACTACCACTACCACTGTTTTTGCTAGATCTTATCCTCCGAAGTGTTCTTTCTATTTCAGGGTCAGGTTCATGCAATATAACAGGGTTGGCCCTGGTCATTCAAGGTTAGAACCAACAAGAACAGAAAATACTCAATGAATGCACAAAGTCAGTTTACAAAGCAAGTACCATCAAAATGCAAGATATGAATGAAGAGGGACCATGATAAATCTCTTTTTGGTATGGGAAAACACCACAAAAATTTTCAGATTTTTTTGAATTGAATTGCTATGGGAACTAGAAGCCTAAAGTCAAGAAAAATAGGTCAATAAATACTGAAAATAAAAAACTTTTAGAAAACAAGCAATTTTTGAAATTCTGGGCAGCCTCAACCAGCAAAGCAGGTTGCATTAAATAGGAAATTTTTTTCTACCCCAAATGCATATGCAATAAGCTCAATTCTGAGTTTTCTAGCAAAAGTTATGCCACTTTGAAGTTTCGCAAAAATTTTCTCGGCCACCAAATGTATCTTTTTTTCTATAAATGATTTTTACAATCTACCAATTCTAAACACTAATAGACACTAAAAGAAATGTGGACACAAAAATTCAGATCAAAATTCAATCTCTAGCTATTTTTTTGGAATTTTTCAAAATTGGATGAATAGTGCATGAATAGTGTGTGACCAGTATGTGAACAGTGCACGATGAACAGTGAAATCTGATAGCAATTATGCAACATCTATGTTTTCTATTCCTACTAGTCCTCTGTTTTTCGCATCCAACCACACACAATTGACCACAATGGCACCAATCACACAACTAAACACTAAAAACACGAATTAAATCTGCAAAACTAAATGTAATAAACAAAAAAAAATAGACAAACAGAATCCCTACGACGAAAACGAAAATGCCCAAGAAAATGCACACGAAAACACAAACAAAAATGCACACGAAAACGCAAACGCAGAAGAGTGAATCACAAAAACACACAATCACAGAATGATGAAATAAAAACAAAATGACTTATGTCCCCGGCAACGGCGCCATTTTGATAACCACGTCGCAATGGTATCAAACAAACTAGATTTTCTCAAAAATTTGTGCAATACAAGAAGCAAACCTAGGTCATCTCTCAAGGACATAAAATGCATTTTATTTTTAGTTCCATCATGCAATTTCAAATTAGATTGGGGGAGGATTTGTTTTGAATTTAAACGCCAAAATAACAAAAACAAAAATTAAGGATTATGAAATTCAACCAATTCAAGATCTCAATCTCTATAATGCAATTCTCGTCGTTCACACAAATATGATCTCAACGAATTTCCAATCACACTAATTCAATGCGCATCAACAACCCTAAAATCTAAATCTAGATTATGAATTTCATCAAAACAAGAACCGCAATCGCAAACCCAATGCTTTAACAAAATTTAGAACAATTGATTGATTAAATTAGGTGAATCCAATTAATTCAAATATGAAATTAACCTATTCTTTCTATTTAGGATGCAACAAAAATTCCATATCATGAAAAACGTAATTAACCTAATTAGAAAAGAGGAAGGAAAGGAGGAATTCGATAAAACCTATTTTGAAACTCGAATGCAATGTAGTTTTTGAAACCTTGAACCGGTTGATGAATTAGCCTTGCTTCATAATCATGTTGCTCGACCAATTAGAGAAGGGGATGAAGTTTCCGAAAATAAAAGAGAGGGAGACGAGAGGAATCCTTACGAAAGCTTTTTATTTAAAATTCTGAAAATTAAGGCAAAAAAGAGGGAAGAATATCCCCACACGAAATCATAAACCCTATTTAAAGACAAAATAATTGGGCTTAATTAAGGCCCAGCTTCCTAACGAGGTTCCTAAAACCCTAATTAAGTAATGTCAACAACAAAACCAAATTCTGAAAAATTCATTGCAGGACCGCAACATTGTGATGCAGTTTTGGGCCTGAAGATGTTCGAACTGGGCTTTTCTCGCAACAGAGAAGTTGTAGATATCTCTCTTATCTTTCCAAGGACACCAATTTTGTCCAATTCCGAGTAGTGTAGCTCCAGATATGATCTTTTCAAGAAACTGTGTCAAAACAAGAATTTATGGCGGGAATTAAGAAAGATTTAAATTTAAATCCTAAATGACTTACCAACACAAATCTAAACTAACACAACAAAATAATATACTAAAAAGACTCAATTAAATCAAAAACATAGAGAGAAAGATGTATTAAAATATGACTATTACTAATGATGACTAGATTTTGGTGATTCTGATCCAAGAAAGCATATCTCAAGTGAGAAGGCAACTGCTTGAGTTCTAACTTTTGAATTTGCTCTTCTTTCATTTCCTTTTTCAGCTCTTCATTGACTAAGTTTTTTGCAGGGGTTAGAATTGGTAAAGGTTCCAATTATTGCTCAATTTCCATAATATGTTCTTCTCTATGAATCACATATTTGATACTCCCTGCAGCTATGGTTTCTCTCAACACAGAATTTTCATTAATAGGATAATGTGTAATAAGAGAATCCAATATGTCTACTCCCATGCATGTATTATCTTCAACTGGATATTTCAATGCTTCAAAAACATTAAACACTACCTTTTCATCTTGAACTCTAAGCATGAGCTCTCCTTTTTGCACATAAATAAGAGCTCTTCCTATTGCAAGAAATGGTTTGCCTAAGATCAAGGGTATATTTGCATCCACCTCCATGTCCAGAATGACAAAATATGCAAGAAAAATGAATTTATCAACTTTAACCAATAAATCTTCTACAACTCCATAAGGATAAGTATAGGATCTATCAGCTAGATATATTATGATATTGGTGGGTTTCACTTCTTCTATTCCTAATTTCTTCATGATAGCTAATAATGACATTTGGTTAATGTTGGCTCCCAAATCACACAATGCTCTTCCCACAGTACAATGTCCTATCTCACAAGGTATGCTAAAGGATCCTGGATCTTTGAGTTTTTGAGGAAGCTTTCTTTTTAGAATGGCACTGCATTCCTCTATCAATGGCACTGTCTTATCATGCTCTAGCTTCCTTTTTCTGGAGAGTAGTTCCTTTATAAACTTTGCATAGAATGGCATATGCTCCAAAGCTTCTACAAAAGGAATGTTAATTTGTAATTTCTTAAACACATTCAGAAATCTCTCAAATTGTTCCTCTTGTTTTGGATTTTGTACTCTTTGAGGGTAAGGTAGTCTCTTGTACTTTTCTGGATCTATTGGCTTGCAAGCTTCTTCAAAAAGTTGCTTCTTAGTCTTCCTCTCAGAATTTATAGGAACTTCTAGCTTTTCTTCTAAATGTTCTCTCTTTAATAACTTGAAATTTCCTTGTTGCAGATCTTGTTCTATTCTTCTATCTTCTTCTGCATCACTTGCTTTCTTCTCTGCAAGTATGGGACTTGCAACTATAGCTCCACTCCTTGTAGTTATGGCTTGACATTGCTCTTTTGGGTTTATTACTGTGTTGCTTGGAAATCTCCCTTCATCTCTGTTGGACAGTTGTTTAGCTAGCTATCCAATTTGTGTTTCCAACTTCTTCATAGAAGCTTCTTGGTTCTTGAAGCTTGTTTGAGTTATTTTCATGAATTGCAACATGGTTTCCTCCATCTCAGTCAACCTTTCAGTCATAGGCTTGGCAAACTTCTGATTTCCTTGAGGTTCAGTGGTTGGATTCCTTTGGAAATAAGGTTGTTGTGCTGCTGGACCTGCATTCAAAAAAGGCAAATTAGAGTTAGAGTTCTTAGCAGTAGAATATTGATTATTCCAATTAGAGTATTGCTGATTTCTATTATTCGAATATTGAAATCCTGGTGGGAATGAAGGTTGTTGTCTCTGAAAATTTCCCATGTAATTCACTTGTTCTTGTGGTTCACTTGTAGATGCATCACATACACCATTGGCATGATTTCCTCCACAAAAATCACAGCTTAGTTGATTTATTCCCACACTTCCAGATTGTAGATTGCTGATCTGTTGAGTCAAGGCAGCTATTTGTTTTGAAAACATCTAGTTTTGCAGCTGATTCTGTGTAAGAAAAGTTTCTAAAATCTTGGTTTCATATCCAGGACTTCTCCTTGCATTTCTTGAGTTTGAGTTCTAGTACATTGATGATGCCATCATCTCAATGATTCCCTAAGCTTCTTCTAACGATTTAATGTTTAAAGAGCCTCCTACAGCAACATCCACCATGATTCTTGTTGTTGTATTCATTCCATTGTAAAAAGTCTCCAACTGCATCCAATCTGGAATACAGTGATGTGGACACCTTTTCAGTAGTTCCTTATACTTTCCCAGACTTCATATAACGATTCTCCTTCCTATTGCATGAAAGATGTAATTTCTCCTCTTAGTTTTGTAGCTTTGGATGGAGGGAAGTACTTGGTTAAGAATTTATTCACAAGCTTTGTCCAAGTGGTAATACTTCCTTGTGGTTGTGCTTGTAACCAACATTTAGTCTTGTCTCTCAGAGAAAATGGAAACAACCTCAGTCTTATGGCATCCTCACTCACTCCATTCATTCTTATGGTATCATATAACTGCAAAAAATTTGAAATATGTAGATTAGGATCATCAGAAATTCCACCAGAAAATTGGTCTTGTTGCACTAAATGTAGCAAGGCTGGTTTAATTTCAAAGTGGTTAGCTTGAATAGTTGGCCTAACTATTGAAGAATTATAGCCCTGATGTTTGGAATTGCATAATCTCCTAGTGTTCTCATCTTAGGTTGTTCTACCATTTCAATTTTTGGAGTTGGTTGCCTTAAAGGTGGAGGTGTTCCTTTTAAAATAGGATTATTCTGAATTTCTAGAGAATGGATAACTTCTAATTCACTATCACTTTTTAAGAAATTTTCTGCTCTAGGCTCTCTTCTTAATCTTCTTAAGGTTATATCTAAATCAGGATCAAAGACCAGAGTTGATTTTATTTTTTTTTGGCTACGCATATACAATAAAAAATACAGATATAGCAAAAGAAAACAGAAAAACTCCACTAATTCACAGTATACAAATGTAAACTAACTACTTACAACAATATAAACTCAATCAAAAATCAAAACTACATAAATATAGAATAAACTATTCAACTGATTGCAAACAGAAAAATTCTAAATATAGTCTAAAATTGCAGAAACTTTAAAGAAAACAAATGCTCAATCTAATTACTTTCTTGTTACTAATGATATTGAAAACAATATTCCCTGGCAACGGCGCCAAAAACTTGTCACACTTCAGAAGAGAAGTTAATTTGACTAGCAAGTGTACTAGTGATGATGTAGCTAGTTATAAAAATGATAGAACTGTGTTAGAGTCCTAAGTATCATCCTCAAGGAATAAAAATGCTCAATTATCACTTCACAAGGCTACAATTAGTTGACCTTTATGAATTTTAGATGGAATTTGGAATTAAAAGTAACAAATATTAAATTCAGAAAGGAAATAGAACACTGAACATGCAAATGTGTGATTAACAGATGTGGAAGACATAGTTAGGGAATTGTTTCACCAAAACTTCAATGTTGAATCAATAAGGTTCTAAACTTTCAAGTAATTAGAAGAAATGACAATCAGTTTCACGTTATATTATTCAAAGGTTAATTCCTTAACTCAATGAACCTAACATTCAATCAAATCACTCTAATTCCTTAGATCTGGTTTAATTAAATGTTGCATTAGGTGTTAGAAACCAAAAGATTGCAGAATCAAGTTATGTTATCCCTAAGACGTCTATATTCCTGGTAATTGATTCAGATCTAAAGAACAAATTCTATTTTCATTGACAAGAGTTCCTCTATAATTAGTTAATCAAATTTCTATTCAATCACTATGTGAATCTGCAGAATCAATCACTTAATTCATACAAATACTCAAAATTCAGATCCATAATTAATTCAACACATTCATTTTGGATTCTGATAAATCCATATTTTACCATGTTTTTAGCATAGCTTTTGGTTAATAATTAGGAAAATAGTTCTAAAATAAAATTGAAAAGATCACAAAAATTAAATAATTAGTATAAATTGTTGTTTTGTTGAAATATTAAAAATTGTTTAGATTTTTTGTAGGAGTTCATGCAAAAGATAGAAAGTTGTTGAAAGTGCTTAAAGGAAGAATTAAAAGATGAAATTAAAGAAGAAAAGTCAAAGAATCAAGCTTGAAGAAATCCTAAGAGCTAGGCTTTACAACTCCAAGTGATTGGCATTTGAACGTGAAAAGAAGAAAATACAGCACTGTGTCTGCGTGGCTACTCCGAGTGGTGTGCGTTAACACTCCAGCAACTGTAACTGGATAACTGCCATTGCCTTGAAACGTATATCACTTGGAGCTTTGGCGCGCAATAGAGAGTGGCAACTCATAACATATGGCGTAGCAACGCAAAGCTTAGCATATGGAAGAAGCGTTCATTGAAGTGATGTGCGTGCGTTGAAATGCACATCACTTGAAGCCTTGGCACGCAACTGAGAGTTGCAACTCACATCACTTGCAGCCAAGGCGTGCAACTACGCGCCTTCACTTCAGTCACTGCGCGTTTTGGCGCAAAACTCTACAATTTTTATAACTTCTTCTTCTCGCCAATTATTGACGTTTGGAGCTTTTGTATCACTTTTAGAAGATTCCAGAATACTTGGGGATAACTAACTTTTAGAATTCCAAGGGTTAAGTCGAAGAATTAGAGGAACTCTATAAATAGGAATTAAAAACTTAGAAAAAGAGCTTTTTATCATTTTTTTAATTTTTGGTATTCAGTTATAACCGTTTTAACTTCCAAGGGAAGTCAGAGGGAGAAGAGAGGAACGACTTTTGTTCTTTTTTGCTAGAGGAATCTGGGAGAAGACAAAGTTATGGAGATGGCTCTCTGCTTTTCATCTTCTTTTCTTCTTGCTTCTCTTCATTTCATTGTAATGTGTTTCTAACTTTTCTTACATTCGTAATTCATTCAAATATTACAAATTAACATTCTGTTTTTAACAATATCTCATTTCTTTAATTTTGAAATTTAATTTCTTACATATTGAAATCTGTTTCAATGAATTGTTTGATGCAAATGGTTATTATCTTGTGAATTAGTGATTAAAAATAAGATCCTAGAGGACGATATTTGGGACTCAATCTGTTTTCCACATTTTATAACTTGCTACAACTACCTAGTACACTTGCTAGTAGTGAATTACACGATTTAAGTACTACGATAGAAAATGTGTATCAAGTTTTTGGCGCTGTTGCTGGAGATCTTAGTTTTTAACATCATTAGTAACTAGAGGATAGCTAGATTGTACCATTTATTTTCTATTTTTAATTCAGTTTTGTTTGATAGTTCAATTTCGTATTAAGTTTTGGTAGTGATTTTACATATCTTAGTTGTTGTAATTTTAATTTTTGAATATTGCATTGTTGTTTTGTTTTTAAATGAACAGAGGTTATCTTTTAGCTCTTGAAGAATATTTGGATTGTAGATTCTCTGCACTTCATTGCTCTGTGTTCTAATCAAAGTTTAAGTATTAGTGTTTGTGTTTAGTTTTCCTTGTGTTATATACATGGGAAGAATAAAGACAAATTTGTTCTTGTATTTGATCCGGACATAGACAGAACTTTGAGAAGGATAAGGAACGAATTAAGGGCAGAGAACTCGGCTAAAAAGAACCAGAATTCTTAGTTTACACTTTCTTCACCAAACTCAACAGAAAAACAAGTCAATTCTCCAACTTCATCTGTAAATTTAGAAGTAAAGATGGCTGAGCCACATAGACAAAGGACTTTAGGAGACTATGGAGTACCTAATATGCATGGATACAATTCTTCTATTGTTAGACCAACCATTCAAGCCAACCATTTTGAGATTAAACCTGCCTTACTTCACTTAGTTCAACAAGATCAATTTTCTGGTTTAATTTCAGATGATCCTAACTTGTATATTTCTAATTTTCTGTAGTTATGTGATACTATAAGGATCAATGGAGTCAGCGAAGATGCAATTAGATTAAGATTGTTTCCATTTTCCTTAAGGGACAAGGCAAAATGTTGGCTCTAAGCCCAACCACAAGGGAGCATAACTACTTGGACATATCTAGTTAATAAATTTTTCTCTAAATATTTTCCACCTTCTAAGGCTGCAAAGCTAAGAGGAGAGATCACATCCTTCATGCAGTAAGAAGGAGAAACCTTATATGAGGCATGGGAGCGATACAAGGAACTCTTGAGAAGATGCCTACATCATTGCATACCGGAATGGATGCAACTTGAAACCTTCTATAATGGGATGAATCCAACAACTAGAACCATGATAGATGCAGCAAGAGGAGGTTCTTTAATCACCAAATCACTAGAAGAAGCTCAAGAAATTATAGATATGATGGCTTCTTTCATGCATCAAAGCTGTAGTTTGAGACAATCAACAAGGAGTAATGGCTATGAGGCAAAACTTCTTGAGACCTTTTTCACTCAAAATCAGCTGCAAAACCAATTGTTTTCTGAGCAAATAGCTGCACTCACCCAACAAATCAGCAACTTACAAGCTGCACCAATACAGAACACTCTACTTGTGTGTGATTTTTATGGAGGGAATCATGTAAACGGAGCTTGTGATGGAAATAATTCTGAATCTCAAGAGCAAGTCAATTATATGGGGAATTTTTAGAGACAACAATCTTCATTTCCCCATGGTTTTCAGTTCTCTAACAATAGAAACCAGCAGCAACATAGCTGGAATAACCAGAACTCTAATTGGAAAAATTCTAACTCTGCTGTTCCATTTTCAAATGCAGGACCAGTAGCACAACAACCTTATTTCCAAGGAAATCCAGCCAACCAACTTCAAAAAAATTAGAGGTTTTCTAAACCACTGAATGAAAGGCTGAACGAAATGGAAGAAACCATGATGCAATTTATGAAAGTAAAACAAATAAGCTTCAAGAATCAAGAATCTTCCATGAAAAGTTGGAAACACAGATTGAACAGTTAGCTGAGCAACTGTCCAGCAGAGAAGATGGGAGATTCCCTAGTAATACAGTTATAAATCCAAAAGAACAATGCCAAGCTGTGATGACTAGGAGTGGAGCTGTTGCGGGTAGTCCAAAACCAGTCGAAAAAAGAGAGAAAACCAAGGAAGAGGAGAAGATTAAATCTGATCTAGAGGAAGGGAACTTCATCTTATCGAAAAAAGAAAATTCAGAAATGGATACCTTCCCTAAAACTGTGAGAAGAACAAAGAGGCAAATTTTAGAAGATTCAAACAAGCCTCTAGATGAAGAGAAATACAAGCGACTGCCTTATCCACAAAGAGTCACCAATCCTAAGCAAGAAAGGCTGTATGAGAGGTTTCTAGACGTCTTTAAGAAGCTCCAAATCAACATACCATTTGTTGAAGCATTAGAACAAATGCCTTCATATGCAAAATTCATGAAGGAGTTGTTGTCCAAGAAGAGAAAGTTAGAAAATGACAAGACAGTCCCTTTGACTGAAGAATGCAGTGCTATTTTGCAGAGAATGCTGCCTCAAAAATTAAAAGATCCAGGCTCATTTAGCATTCCATGCTCTATTGGAAATTGCACAATAGGAAAAGCTTTGTGTGATCTTGGGGCAAGCATCAACCTTATGCCTCGTGCCATCATGAAAAGACTTGGAATAGAGGAAGTCAAGCCAACAAGCATCACTCTACAACTTGCGGACAGATCATATACTTATCCATATGGTATTGTAGAGGATTTATTGGTTAAAATTGACAAGTTTATTTTTCCTGCAGATTTTGTCATTTTAGACATGGAAGTGGATGCCGATATTCCTTTAATATTGGGCAGACCTTTCTTAGCTACAGAGAGAGCTTTGATTGATGTGCAAAAAGGGGAATTAATGCTTAGAGTGCAGGATGAAAAGGTTACCTTTAATGTTTTTGAAGCACTCAAACATCCTAGTGATGATAGCACTTGCATGAGAGTTGATATTTTAGAATCTGTTTCATTTTCTCAATTAATTGATAATGTTGATGAATTTTCTATGTTAAGGGAAATTATAGTTGCAGGGAATTCACAAGCTGCTGTAAAAAGAGAAGAAAAATTCATGGAATATGTTCAGCAACTTGAAACACTGCCTATTATCCCTTTATCTGAAAATTCAGCAAGAGAGGAACTGAAAAAAGAAGAGGAAGAAGAGAAAGTGGAGAAACTTGAGCTGAAGCAATTGCCGTCTCACTTGAGGTACTCTTTTCTAGATCAAAGACATCAATATCCAGTGATTATAAGCGATAATCTCAAGGGAGATGAAGAAGAAAAGCTGCTGAGAATTTTAAGGAATCACAAATCTGTAATTGTATGGCACATCTCAGATTTGAAAGGTATTAACCCATCCTTTTGTAGACATAGAATTCTGTTTGAGGACAACTACAAGCCAGTAGTACAGCCACAAAGAAGGTTGAATCCAGCCATGAAGGAAGTGGTTAGAAAAGAGGTAATGAAGCTATTAGATGCAGGGATAATTTACCCAATTTCGGATAGTCAATGGGTCAGCCCAATTCATGTTGTTCCTAAGAAAGGAGGAATAACTGTAGTGGCAAATGAAAAGAATGAATTAATACCCACTAGAACTGTCACGGGCTGGCGCATGTGCATTGATTATAGAAAGCTTAATGATGCAACAAGGAAGGATCATTTTCCCTTACCATTTGCTGATCAAATGTTAGAAAGATTGGCTAGACATGCATTTTATTGCTTCCTTGATGGATATGCATGCTATAATCAAATAGCGGTAGACCCTATGGATCAAGAGAAGACTGCCTTCACATGTCCATTTGGAGTATTTGCATATAGAAGGATGTCATTTGGATTCTGCAATGCTCCACCCACATTCCAAAGGTGCATGCTGTCGATTTTTTCAGATTTAGTAGAAAAGACCATTGAGGTCTTCATGGATGATTTTTCTGTGTTTGGCAATTCTTTTGATGATTGTTTATCTAATTTGTCCATTGTTTTGCAGAGATGTGAAGATACAAACCTTGTGCTGAATTGGGAAAAGTGTCATTTTATGGTCCAAGAGGGAATAGTCCTTGGCCATAGAATTTCTGAAAAAGGAATTGAGGTGGACCAAGCAAAAATTGAAGTCATTAGTAAACTACCTCTACCAATTAATGTTAAAGGAATTAGGAGTTTCTTAGGCCATGCAGGTTTTTATAGGAGGTTTATAAAAGACTTTTCAAAAATAGCAAAACCTCTTAGTGATTTACTTGTCAAGGAAACTGAATTTATGTTTAATGAATCATGTTTGCATGCATTTTCTGTTTTAAAAGAAAAACTTATTTCTGCACCTATTCTAGCTAAACCTGATTGGAATTTACCATTTGAATTAATGTGTGATGCTAGTGATAGTGCAGTAGGAGCTGTTCTAGGGCAGAGAAAAGACAAGAAATTGCATGTGATCTATTATTCCAGCAAAGTCTTAAATTCTGCACAAATGAATTATACAACTACTGAAAAGGAACTCCTTGCCATTGTGTTTGCCTTTGATAAATTCAGATCATACTTGATAGAATCAAAAGTAATAGTGTATACTGACCATTCTGCACTTAAATATTTGTTATCAAAGCAGGATGCCAAGCTAAGATTGCTGAGATGGATTCTGCTGCTGCAAGAGTTTGAGCTGGAAATTAGAGATAAAAAGGGCAAGGAAAATGGAGTAGCTGATCATCTGTCTAGACTGCCATTAGACAGTTTGAACACTAATTCTTTGGACATCAATGAAGAATTTCCAGATGAGAAATTATTTGTGGTGGAAGAGTCACCTTGGTTTGCTGATTTAGCAAATTTTAAGGCCATTCAGCTGATTCCAGCAAAGTTTAATTGGCAACAAAGAAAGAAATTTCTGCATGACAGCAAATTTTATGTATGGGAAGACCCTTATTTGTTTAAAATAGGGGTAGATGCTCTACTGAGAAGGTGTATACCACAAGGAGAACAAGCTGAAATTCTTTGGCATTGTCATAATTCAGAATATGGAGGCCACTATGATAGCTCAAGGACTGCTGCAGAAGTCTTGCAAGCAGGATTTTTCTGGCCAACATTGTTTAAAGATGCCAAGAATTATGTTGAAAGCCGTGACAAGTGTCAAAGGACAGGTATTATCTCTAGAAAGCATGAACTGCCCTTGAACAATATTTTAGAAGTGGAGATGTTTGATGTTCGGGGAATTGATTTCATAGGACCATTTCCCACGTCCTTTTCTCATGAATATATACTTGTGGCAGTAGACTATGTGTCTAAATGGGTGGAAGCCATCCCAATAAGGTCCAATGATGCTAAAGTGGTGATATCTTTTATCAAAAGAAACATATTCACTAGGTTTGGAGTACCTAGATTCCTACTAAGTGATGGAGGTACTCATTTTTGTAACAAATATCTTGATTCAGTTTTAGCAAAATATGGAGTGAGACACAAGATTGCTACACCTTATCATCCACAAACAAGTGGACAAGTGGAAGTTTCAAATCGAGAAATTAAACAAATCTTAGAGAAGATGGTGAATCAATCAAGAAAGGACTGGTCCAAAAAGCTAGATGACTGTCTATGGGCATATAGAACAGCCTTTAAAACTCCAATTGGTATGTCACCTTATCAATTAGTTTATGGAAAGGCATGTCACTTACCTGTGGCATTGGAACATAAGGCTTATTGGGCTACAAAGTGGCTGAATTTTTATTTGGCAAAGGCTGGAGAAAAGAGGATTCTGCAGTTACATGAATTGGAAGAATTCAGACAGCAAGCCTATGAAAATGCCAAGATATACAAGGAGAAAACCAAAAAGGTCCATGATAAATTCATCTTAAAAAGGGAACTCAGATCTGGACAACAAGTGTTGCTATTCAATTCAAGACTGAAATTATTTCCAGGGAAACTCAGATCAAGGTGTTCTGGACCCTTCCTCATTAAAGAAGTATCACCTCATGGTGCAGTCTTGGTGGCAGATTCTAATACAAGGAGAGAGTTCAAAGTCAATGGTCAAAGGTTGAAAATTTATCATGGAGAGGAATTTTCAAAGGAAATTTCATGCATTAAAGTGGTTTCTCTTAAATGAGAAACATCAAACGTCAAGCTAGTGACGTTAAAAGAGCGCTTGTGAGAGGCAACTCACGTTTCTAAAACTTGAACTTTTATTGATTGCAGTTTAGATGTTGAATTTCTAGTTAATTGAGTCATAGTAGTATATTTTGTTGAATTAGGTAGAAATTAATATTTTGAAATTTGATTTTGATAAGGAAGTGTAGTGAAAATTGACTGGTTATTTGCTGTGATTCAGAAAAAAATCAGATGGTGAACTTAAGTTTCAAGAAGAATCATGATCAGAAATTCAGATTGCAGAAAAAATTGCAGTTCTCAAACTGATATGAAGGAAATAATCATGGGAGTTGAGACTTCAAGTGAGTAGAGTAGCAACGCAGGGACCTTATGATCTACGCGTTGAAACTTTAAAAACTTGAAGCTAACACGCATAGACCAATAAAGAAGAATTTGAAGCAGAGAGTTGTGCATTTCCACTCTAAACAACTGAAGCTTCAATGCACAATTGCGCGCTGACACACTAAATGGATAGAGCCAAAACGCAGAAGCTCTGAGTGAAGAGCTGAGTAGGAGCAGTTACGCGTCTTCACTTTACTTACATGACTCCTTGGCGCGCAACTGCGCGCCTTCAGTCTAAGTGAATAAAGCCAAGACGCGTTCTGAACGCCTTACACAGAGCAGCTGCGCGCCTTAACGCCAACTAAATGAAGTTGCCACGCGCAATTGCATGCCTTCACCCTAGCTGTTTGAAGCCAACACGCGCAAAGGTCAGATCTTTAAACCTTAACTTCTTTCATTTTAAAGTGAGCACGTGAGTTGTATGAGGGTCTTAAGTTGAAACGCAAAACGAATGAAGTAGCCACGCCTGAGGTATTTTTGAACAAAATTGTCTGCGTGATTACTGACCCTATTTAAAGCCTTCACGCGTTCAGAGTTCTCACTTAAAACCCTCAGAGCCAAAGCACACTGTGAAAAACCCTAGCTGCCCAGAAACCTTCATAAAAAATCAGCAATTTTCTGCTTGTTTTGAATTGAATCTGAGACTTCATTCCACTACATTATCGAGTAAGTCTGTATCAATTCTGCACTCCAATTCTAGGTAATTTTCATCAATTTGCAAAATTTAAATTTTAGGGTTCTTCTGAATCTGAGTTGGGGATAATTTGGGGATTGTGATTTGGGCGTGAATTATGTTTAATTGATGATTGGAACATGAAATTAAGGTGTGATTGAGTTGAATACATGCCAGACCTGTAATTTTTAATGAGAATTTGAATCTGCATTATGAATTTTCGTGTTGTTCCTTTGCTGAGTATGTGCAGAAATATAATCATGAATGTTTTGGGAATTTTGTTGACAAATTCGTGCAATGTAGCATTGAGAATGATGCAAAACATGTTCTGTGAAATGCTGAATTAATTTTCCTTAGTTTAATATCTAGAAAAAGAATTCGAATTGAATCTTATGAGTACTAATGTGCTTTTTGGTACTGCGAATTGTTTGATCAAGACAATCTGGATTATTATTCTGATGAATTGCAGTGATTTGTTTTGCATTTTATTTTTTTTTATCATAGAACTTTGATCCTGCAGTTGTTGTCATACTGCTTTCCATTTAGCACATTGAACATGGAAATTAAGAGTTGAGCTAAACCTAAAAATTTTAGACATAGCTAGATACTGGAATTATAACTTGCTGATGGTTCTGATGAATCCACTTTTTATTATATTTTTTCTTGCCTTTTTGGTGCTCCTTGATAGAAAAAATAGACTTAGATAGTGAAAATAATATAGAAATCACATTTTGAGTAAATATCATAGGTTTATTAATTTTTGGTTAATTTGCATTTAATTACATAGATATTGATTGCAATTTTAATTATCTTGATGATTTTGCAGAGTGCCCAAGTTCAATTTGAGAAATCTTGGTCCTTGGATGAAAGTTGCCCCCAAAGTAACTACTTTTAGGAGCAAAAGTGGCAACTCCAAAAGCTCCAGGGACGCTAAATTTGAAGCATGATGCGCGTGGCCACTATTGCCTTTCAAAGTGGCTACGCGCATCCAAAGTAGCCACTTTCAAGACCAAAAGTGGCAACTCCAGAAGCTTCAGGAACGCCAATTTTGAAGAATGATGCGCGTGGCCACTATTGCCTTTCAAAGTGGCTACGCGCATCCAAAGTTCCCACTTTCAAGACCAATAGTAGCAACTCCCGAGAATTGACAATTTTACGAGAATTGCGCGTGGACACTTTCAAGGCCCAAAGTGGACACTTTCAAAGGCAAAAGTGGACACTTTGGTGACATGTCATCTATTATAAATAGATTTTAGGAATTAGGGTACGGGACTTTTGACACTTTACACAATTTTCCTTTGCTAAATTGGGATAATTTCCTACGACATTGGAGTCTTGGGTGACAGCCAAGGGTCCTCTATAGGTTTTAATTTCCAATTTCCCTTTTGATTTTGGTTGAATTTACATTAATGTTACTTACGTTCTTGCATTTCTTCCTTTCATTTCTGAAGCCCATCCACATGGAGGGCTAAACTTCCTTCTAATTCCTAGTCAATGCACATGAATCTTGAATTCTTGGGATTAATTGCAATACAAATCTTTCTTTCCTTGAATTTATTAACCCCAATCTTTGAATGAAATGGAATTTGCATGAAGGGAACATTGCTTAATGAACCCTAAATTACCCAACGAAATTCTAATTCAAAATTACTTAATTTTGATTAATCCTTGAGGTTGCTTAATCTTAGGGATAGAGATTGGAGCCCATTAAGATGCTTAATTTTAATTGGGATGTTAAAGTTGATTTTCGCTTGTTAGATTAACTTAATTCAAGGGAAAGAAAAGGGAATATTGAATCATTTGAAAGAATAATGATGGAACTCATTGATTGACTAGGAATTACTCATTTTAATTGATTGAATTTCACTAGTTTACACTTTGCTCTTGATTAAAATCTGAAAATTGACAAACCTCCCCCCAATTTACTTGCTTTAAAATATATGTTCACACTTGTTCGATGTATGTTTCCAACCAAAAATTCCTTGGAGACGACCTAGGACAACACCCTAGTACTGCATTTATTTCTTTGCATATTTGATCAGAATTAACGACAATCTTTTGCATGACGAGTAGCTAAATTCGTTTCATCAGGTTCACATAAGCTTTAAGATAGCATATTCTTTGTATTTGGAGTTAGGAAAAGTGCTACACATGTTGAATTAATTTCTGCACACTTGGTGAAATTCCTGAACTCATTATTTCTTGATATAAAATTGTGATAGGTACTGAAAAATGGCAAGCACACCAAGGGGAACTCCAAGGACAAAACAAGGCAGATTTTCAGAAGGTCCTTCTTTAAGAGCAATCCCTGACCATGATCCTAGATTCAGAGGCATTCCACAGGAAAACTACTTCAAGGCTAATATTCTGAAAAGAAAAATAGTTCATGACAAAAATTTTGAACTAAAGGAAGATGAACACCCAGAATTCTCTGACCAAATTAAGAAGAGAGGATGGGAATTATTTGTCTTAGTTATTAGAAAGGGATTCAGAGAGTTGACACAAGAATTCTATGCTAATGCTTGGAGGACTAAGGGAGAGCATTTACCTCCCAATCACATTTTTGTTAGAGGCAAAGTGATCAATTTCTCAGCTGAGAACATCAATAGAGTGTTGCAGATCACAGTTGAAAGGGAAGAAGAACAACAAGATTTTTATGAATTCCTGAATAAGCAGGACAAGGATTACACATAAATTCTACATAGAATAGGTAGACCAGGGACAACTTGGGAAATGAAAGCAAGAGATGAGGCTAAAAACATCTCCACACCCAAGAATATTCCAACCAGAAATCTGCTGCCCTTCACAAAAGTGTGGAGTATTTTTATTTTGAGTTCTTTTATGCCTGTAATTCACAGCTCCACTATTGTCATTAAGAGAGCAGAATTGATCTTTGCAATAGTGGATGGCTTCTTTGTGGATGTTGGGAAGGTGATTAATAGCAGCATTAAGGCAATTTTAAAATCCAAGGCTGATTCTTTAGCCTTACCAAGACTGTTAGCTTTGCTGTGCAAGGATGCTGGAGTGGATTTTGTAGATTTCAGAGAACAACTTAAGGTCACTCCTCCTATAACAACTGCTATGATCAAAGAAATATACACCAACACTCCTGTCACTGCTGCCTCACCTCTTCCAACTAAATTCAAAAAGGAATCTCCTCTGAAAATGAAGTCTCAGCTGCAGAAAATTCTGGACAGGCAAGAGTCTTTGGCTGTAAGGCAGGATGCTCTCCTTGAAAGTCATAAATCTGGACTTCTTTTTATGGACACTATGATAATGAACATAGGAAAAAAGCTAGGAAAGACAAAGGAGCAGCTATATGAGTCTGAAGTATAAAATGTGCCATGTCTAAGGGCCACTACATTCAACAATCTGCCATTGTTCACTCCTGGTATGCACACTCCTCCAAGAGAAAATGAAGAAGAAGAAGAAGAAGAAGAGGAAATCAGTTCAGAGGAAGAAGAGGATGAAGAAGCATAGATTAAGAGTTATTTTGCTTTATTTTACAACTGTAAAAGTTTTAGTGCTCAGAACAATTTCTATTTTGTATAATTCAGTGAGCACTTTTGAATGCTGAGAACATTTTAAATCCTTTTTAGTTGTAATGCAATTTGTTGTTAATTACTTTAAATTTCTGCATTACTCATTTCATGCAATTCCTTTAAACTGCTGATGATTTAAATTTCGTTTGTGCAGAACACTTCACAATTGCACACAACACTCACACTTGGACTGCACACTTGCACAAGTTTCATAGAAGAGGGGGGGTGAAATTCTATACCTCTACTTCACGATTTTAAGCTGAAAACACTTCCTGAAAAACACAAAAAAAATTGAAAAAGAATCATTGAATTGCATTTTTTTTTTTAAAAATAATTGCAAATAGTGAGATTCTGTGAATTCTGAATTTCAAATTCTTTTAAGTTGTTTTTTCCATCCTCACATGATTGTCACACTTATCATTTTCAAAATAAGGTAGTCTTGCCATTTTGTATATTCAATTCAATTCTGAAAAAGTAGATTATGAGCTTAATTGTTTAATATTTTCACTTTAATTCGTTGGTGAGACTTGAGCCTCATGTATAATTTTTTTTTTTATGTGTGAAATGGATCTCATATTTTGCTGCACCTCTAGAACTTGCATTGTTCTTGATTGAATTTATAATATGTTACAATCACATATATGATGGAGGCCTTCCTTGTATATGCTTAGAGCCTAAATAAACCTCCCTTGTGCTGAAAATCCTAGTTCACCCCTTTTGAGCCTTTAACCTATCTTTTGGTAAACTTTAATCCAAGCCTTACTGAAAAACCATGACACCTTTCCAAATAAGAAAAAGGTAATTTAAGTTTAATCAAAGATGATTTTCAGAATTAAGTTTGGGGTGGCATGTTGTAATATTGTGTGACATTGCTTGAGGACAAGCAAAGTTTTAAGTATGGGGTGGGTAACAGCAGAGTATGAGTCATTTGAAAAGAATGATTGAATGAAAAAGCAAAGTATTGAAAAGAAGAAATAGGAAAAGTGAAAATTAGAAAAGAAATTAGTACAAAAAATTTAGAAAGTAAAAAGCACTTGAAATATTTCAAAAACTCAGAAAAATGTTGTGCAGAAATAGAATGGAAGAAAAGAAAATGCAATCTCATGCTAAAATTCTGAATATCATCTACTTGGATTGCATCTTTTCTGTTTGGCATAACCTGTATTGTTTTCAAATTCTTTGAACACCTACATATCCTTTAACCTCAATTTCACCTGAAAAGTCCTCTTAATATGTGATTTGTTACATTTTTTTTAGAGGAGATTGAGAATTTATGCAAGCCTATGGTAGAGTGTAGTAAAAATGATGATTTTGAGAGCAAAAACTGAGCCTAAACACTAATTGAGTGATGAGGGAAACATTACTTGTGAGCTGTAAACATATTTTTTTAATTTTGCTCATATGAAACTTTGCTGAATTACATGAATTCAAATGGCATGTTTTTGTTGATTAAGTGGTTAAAACAGTGTAATGATCATGCTAATCAATGGATGAATAACTTGACTTGGATTAGAAATCAGAAAGATACAGAATTGGGTATTAAAAATGTTGAAAATCAGTTGGATGATTGAATTCTTGTCAATTGGATTTTTCTCTTTCCCTTTTGTTTGATTTGATTTGCTTAAGGACAAGCAAAATTCTAAGTTTGGGGTAGTGATAAATCCATATTTTACCATGTTTTTAGCATAGCTTTTGGTTAATAATTAGGAAAATAGTTCTAAAATAAACTTGAAAAGATCACAAAAATTAAATAATTAGTATAAATTGTTGTTTTGTTGAAATATTAAAAATTGTTTAGATTTTTTGTAGAAGTTCATGCAAAAGATAAAAAGTTGTTGAAAGTGCTTAAAGGAAGGATTAAAAGCTGAAATTAAAGAAGAAAAGTCAAAGAATCAAGCTTGAAGAAATCCTAAGAGCTGGACGTTACAACTCCAAGTGATTGGCGTTTAAAAGTGGAAAGAAGAAAATACAGCACTGTGTCTGCGTGGCTACTCTAAGTGATGTGCGTTAACACTCCAGCAACTGTAACTGGATAATTGCCATTGCGTTGAAACGTATATCACTTGGAGCTTTGGCGCGTAATAGAGAGTGGCAACTCATTACAGATGGCGTAGCAACGCAAAGCTTAGCATATGGAAGAAGCGTTCATTGAAGTGATGTGGATGAAACGCACATCACTTGAAGCCTTGGCGCGCAACTGAGAGTTGCAACTCACATCACTTGCAGCCAAGGCGCACAGTTGCGCGCCTTCACTTCAGTCACTGCGCGTTTTGGCGCAAAACTCTACAATTTTTATAACTTCTTCTTCTTGCCAATTCTGGACGTTTAGAGCTTTTGTATCACTTTTAGAAGATTCCAGAACATTGGGGATAACTAACTTTCAGAATTCCAAGGGTTAAGTTGAAGAATTAGAGGAACTCTATTGTAACGCCCCGATTTTCGTAGCCTATATGTGTCTCATAGAGTCGTGAATTTCTCGCAGTTCCGACTTGCCACTGTCGGAATAGATAGTTAGATATTAGACTCGAATCGATCATCTCAATTCGTAGAGAGCCCTGCATTTTAGAATGACTGCATGCATGATACTCGGTCCCGACATCGTCCAAAAATCCCTAATCTTGTTTCGTTGTGAATTTCGAGAAAGTGCCTCGAAAACTATGCCAAAAAGTATCTTTACTTTTTACTTTTCTGAAAAGTAACTTTTTGCCTAAAAAGACGTGAGATTCATTAATCATTCCCTAGATTTAGTAATGATTGCTTAGCCGCCGCAATTATTATACATTTTTACTTTAATCATTACTTAGCCGTCGTAATTAATGCATTAGACCTCCTCGGATTTAGTGCTGACCAATCAAAATTCATGCACCCGATTTTGTTCCCTAAAGCGAGAACATCGTGATTATCCGAATCTTCCAAAATCTAGTTCCGGCCAATTACATTTCATGCAAGTATCCTCGTTTCCTGATTCGAGGACGCCTTGAATTTTGAACCTCCTTTGGTGTTTTTCGAGAAGCCGCCATCATAAATTTTATCTTTTCCGAAAATTGCACCGAGTCTCGTCGCATTTATTACGGCCAATCATATTTCATGCAAACTTACTTCCTATCAAAACTCGTGCAACCTAAAAGTTTGGACCCTCGATTCGTGTACGAGACATTGTACCAACTTAGCCGATTTCCATTTTTGGTAGCCGACAATCTCACACTTATTTCTTGCCAAATTTGTTTGTTCTACCCTAGTTTGACTAGAAAAAAAAAAACCGTGCACAAACTTTCAATTTTTTTACAAAGCTTTAAAACAACTATTTTGTGCCACTTTCTTAGAACACCTTTCTTTCTTTTTCATTCCTTCTCGTGCCATTGGAACCGTGCATGATTTTTACTATGTTGCACACAAAATCAACACATTTTTCCTTGCTTTTGGGGTGATAGGAACCGTGTGGATGTTTTCAAAAATTGCAAAGTCCTAGGTTACTATTTCATTTAAAATTTTGTGCCAACCAACTCTTTTGAATCACTCTCTCTTCACATCACTCATTGTCTTATGGAAAACATGCAAAATTTGATAAACACCAAACCAAAATCAGCAAGGTAACTACCTTGGTTCGCCACCCACACACCAAGACACTTACTCACGAAAATCTCCTCTAATTCACTCTCCTTTCTCCCTAACCGAGAAGCACCCCTCCCATCTCACTCTCTTCACTCAACCATTCCATCATCACACACAATCTCATTCTCTCATTCTCTTGCATGCAACCGTGAAGTCTTACCTTTCCAACACTATCTTTTCTCTCAAATTGCCCAAACAAGACCGAGAGCCCTCAAGTCCCAAAACTCCACCACTTTTCACTCAAACACTCTCATTTTCCCCTTATTTCTTCAAGAAAACCGAGAGCTTGTAAGCTCTCAAGCTCCACTCAAAATCCTCCCACCCTTCCTTTGTTCATTTCAAGCAAACCAAGAGGATCAACACTTCCGATTTCATCCATTTTTTTACTCATTCTCTCAATGTAACCGAGAAACTCATAGCCCTTTCTCTCTTTCTTTTTTCGTTCAAACCTTTTAGAGTTTTGTCCAAGTATTCTCCTTCTTATTCCCTTGAGTTTGATGGTTTCAAAGGATATTTTAGTGGAAGATTTTGAAGCTCTTGGAACAACTCCTTCTCGAATCCAACCTTGCGTTTGGAGAGTTCAAGCTCAAGCTACCTTCCTCTCTTCATTTTCGTGCTACACTTAAGGCAAGGGGGAGTTCTCACTCTTTTCTTGTCTATTTGCTTACCCTTGGCTGTTTTCGTGATTTCTCTATGAAAAATAAATGTTTTGCTCCTTGAAAATCTCTTTGTATTGTGAATGAGTTCCATGCATGTTGATTTTGAGACCTTTCTTGCTTGAAACCTTAAATTTTGTTCTTGCATGTGTGTTACCCCTTCAAAGTTCTCATTTTTAAGCATTACATGTTTATTTGGCCTTATCACTTGCCTTGGTTTTCAATTGTCCCTTGCTGGACTTCTATTTAAATCGTTCCTCTTGTGTTAGAGTGATGGACCGTGAGTGTGTGCACCAAGATTTAACCCTTGCATGTTGTTTATGGTTTTAAAATTTCAATCTTTAACTTTGTATACGTCAACCATCTTAAAAGTTTCCATTTTTAAGCTTGTATGTCAATTTTAACTTGTATGATGCCTCGGTTTTGTTTGACCCTTTGCTGAAAAATGTATTTAAATTCCTTTTTGCTTGAAATGTTGAGCCATGAGTGTGTGTACAAAAAAAAAAAAAAACCCACTCTTGCATGTTGATTTGTTAATCTAAAAGCTTTGATCTTTGGCCTTGCATGCATCAACCTCCTTGAAAGTTCTTATTTTGAGCATTGCATGTGAAATTTCCTTGTGTTTGGCCTCGGTTTTTGCTAGTTAAAAGTCCAAAATCTTGTACAAAGGCATTTCTACCTTAACGTGTTGAATGGTTGTGGTTTCTCTAAGAATTTCAGCTTGTGTGACCCTTGACACTTGGACGATGTTAGGAAGCGATTGCATGTACATTTTAAGAGGGCGTAAGGGTAGAAAATTAAAGGAAATTGGATGAGTTTAGGGGCTGGACAGTTTGGGACTTTGACATAAAAAGAGCGTTTCCTTTGTGAAATTTGATGTGGTGACATTGGGGAAATATTATGTGAGTTTAAGGGAAAGTGTTGCTTGTTGTTTTCAAAAGTACATGTGTTGAGAACTTTGGAAATCATTGAGATAAGGCGCTGGACAGAATTGGAAAAGTGTTCAAGAACAAAGTTTCATAAAAAGAAATGGTAGGAAAAATCGTTTTAAACAAAGAGTAAAAGTGTGGTGAAATTCCTTGCTGAAAATTATTTGGACAGCCTTAGTTTTACCTTTAAAAACTTGTTAAAGTAACCCCTAAGGTTTGGAAAAATTTCCTTGATACGCCTTAGTTCAAATTAAGACTTTTTGTTAAAAAGAAAAGGTTTCAATTTATTTTTACCTTAAGAAAAATGGCGCTGGAATGTGTGAATGAATATGTGGAAGTGCTTATAACTCTAAGGGTAGCCCCATGTGAATGTTGGTTATATGCTCATGAGTTTGGCCGTGAATAGGTGTGTGAAAATGTTGAATTGCCTATGATCTAGGTGCTGAAAAATGTGTGAATGGTGTGTAATGTGCGTCACTACTTGTGTGTGTGATTTTGAATGGACAAACGTGAAGCATGAACACATGAAAGACCCAGAACATGAAAATATATGTGGCTGGAAATTGATGAATGATATGCCCTTGTGATGGATTGGTGATGTGTTAATCAATTTGGAGTGTTCATGCATCATGGTATTCTAATAAGACAAGAATCTGATGAAATAAATATGGTGCAACCTTTGACTCTAGATTTATGATGACGATAAGTTAAGTTACTCTTGGGATTTTGTAATCCAAAATGAACTTGTGGCTTGGTAAATGGATGGCTTGTGGCAAGTAAGGAACCGAGAGTGTAAGGAGGTAAATGGTGTGAATAATTTGTAAGAAAAGAAAGAAAACCAAGAGAGAATACTAGGAGTGTGTGGTAAGAAGGTTCAGAACGTGTGAAGGATTAGAAGTAACTAAGTTAAGTCTGAACTTCAAAATTAAAATGGGAAGCCGAGAGAATAGGTAGTTTGTATTCATGTGGGGAAACATACTTAAAACAAAAGATTAGGTGGAAGCTAGGCAAAAAATAAAATAAAATAAAATAGAGGTTCCCTAACTAAGGAGAGCAAAACCAAGAAGAGAAACCTAAGTGAAAGTGTGATTCAATGAAAGTGAGTTAATAATTTAAAAAGAAATTAGAGGTTAACTTAATGAGAAAGTCAAGATGGGAAAAGTAGCGGGCAACAAGAACACTTGAACTAAAATATAGAAGAGAGAGAGAGGATGTGGATTTAACAAAGGAATGGTGAATGTAATAAGCCACTGAGTCTTGATATACTCAATAATGCCCTACCCTAAGAATTGTGAGAAGTGGAACCTATCCACGAAGATGTTTGAAACCATGGAATCTATCTATGTCTCTAAGTCGTTTGACTGGAAACTTGCATCGTTATATTCTTTCCATACGATGCTGGGTTGTTGTGCTTAATTCTTTTGAAATAAGAAAACTATTGAATAAAATTGAGGATGTCACTTCATGCATCATGTCATTGTGTGAAACGACTCGAAGGCAATTACAAATGCACAACTTGAAGGTGTGGTAGGTTCGGTCCCATGGTTGACCTCCTGGGGGTGGTGAAAGGGGATCTGGAGACTCAAGTGGTAACAGGTAAGAGGCGCGCCTGCAACCGAGTCATGATCCACCTGCAGACCTTAGCCAAACCCGACAAGGACCGCGCATTCTATGGTTGTCGAGGTCCATTCCCGAAGAGACCCGCTGAGGGGCCAAACACCATTGGTGTTCTTTGATGCTGAGCGCATCTGATATATGTATAAATTTTATACTGTTGTGCAGAACGATGCAGGGAATGGAGTCCTCCGATCGCCCTTCCGACTCGAATTGTCTAACTCTATGGTACAACTGGGAGAGTCGCCAGTCATAGAGGATGGGATCCCCATGCATTCCATGTGCATATGATTGAAACATGAGAGGCAACCTCTGTGAGGTTGAAACTTGCATCATGCATCATTTGCATTACCTTTAGAAAATGAATTGATTGTGCATGATCGTGATTGAGACTCTTCGAAATAAATCTATGTTGTTTCATGCACATCGTATGTGGTCATGTCTTGAATATCCTAGAAATAGTACTTGCTGTGGTGACTGAAACTGATTATGTCTGAGATGCCGCCTTCCTTGGGGCATGGCAATTGCTTGTTGTTTGTATTTGGAGAACTCACCCCTTGGTTCGTTGTTGTCTGTGTTCCTTCTATATGTTTAGATGGCCAGGAACAGTGCACAGATGTTGATCATTCCCTCTAAGGAAGACATGTGGGTGTATGACGCCACGGCCCAGCAGAGTATATTTCGTGGCTTCGCTCGCCTCAGCTATGGACAAGAAAGTGAAGGCTCTTGGTTGACCCATCTTGTAGCCGATACTCCTATTGAGATTGTTTTCTCTATACCCCCTGATGATACACAGTTACCCTATCCCGCTTTGAATACTACCCCCTCACCTATGTCTGTCGACCGTTCTCCTACCCCTAGACCTACTCCCCAGCCTGTACCATTCCCTCCTTTCCACACTGACTCCCCACCTGCACCTGCTGAGAAGGATGTCCATGTGGTGGAATCCTTAGTGAGGTGTGGAGCTAGACCATCTTACATGTCACCCACCTACCGATCGCCCCATTCCCCTTTTGTTTCCTCTCACTCACCTCCTAGCACTGCCGGTTGGATTGAGGACAGTGATGGAGAACCTGCAGTTGCTGCTGCTGTGTCTGCTTCACCTACCTCATCCGAGGAGTCTGATCCTATAGAGGATTATTCCCATCTCGATTGATTTGGGATAGTTTATCTATTATTGTTAGGGAACTGCTCTTAGGGAGTCGACTATGTTATGTTTTGTAATTTCAGATTCTGCTATTTACTTCCTGCTATGCTTTAAGTTCTATGACTGACTTTGTTGAATCATTTTGCTTCTATTTACTGGGGAAGTAGCTTAATACTAGAGATATGTTGGCATGATTTCTCTTTAACTCAATTACTGTGATCTAAAGTAGCGAACCTCTAATGAGGAAAGAATGTGTTGGTTGAAATGACATTGTGCATGTTAACTTTCTCACCTTGCAAAAGAACTTTTACCATGTAAAAAAAAAAAAAAAAAAGCGGTCTCAGATTTTGGTATTTTCTATATGTGCGATATCAGAGATATGTTTCTGCAATGTGTGGATTTGGGTCGTTACATCTATAAATAGGAATTAGAAACTTAGAAAAAGAGCTTTTTGTCATTTTTTTAAATTTTGGTATTCAGTTGTAACCGTTTTAACTTCCAAGGGAAGTCAGAGGGAGAAGAGAGGAGCGACTTTTGTTCTTCTTTACTAGAGGAATCTGGGAGAAGACAAAGTTATGGAGATGGCTCTCTGCTTTTCATCTTATTTTTTTCTTGCTTCTCTTCATTTCATTGTAATGTGTTCTTGATGAATTCATATTTTATTATATTTTTACTTGCCTTTTTGGTGCTCCTTAATAGAAAAAAATGGACTTAGATAGTGCAAATAATATAGAAATCACACTTTGAGTAAATATCATAGGTTTATTAATTTTTGGTTAATTTGCATTTAATTACATAGATATAGATTGCAATTTTAATTATCTTGATGATTTTGCAGAATGCCCAAGTTAAATTTGAGAAATCTTGGTCCTTGGATGAAAGTTGCCCCCAAAGTAGCCACTTTTGGGAGCAAAAGTGACAACTACAGCAAGTCTGGGCATTAAAAGTTCCAAAGTAGCCACTTTCAAGACCAAAAGTGACAACTCTAGAAGCTCCAGGGACGCTAAATTGGAAGCATGATGCGCGTGGTTACTATGGGCTCTCAAAGTAACCACGCGCACCAAAGTAGCTACTATCAAGCCCAAAACTGACAACTCCAGAAGCTCCAGGGACGCTAATTTTGAAGCCTTCCTGCACGTGGTTACTATGGGCTCTCAAAGTAACCACGCGCACCAAAGTAGCTACTTTCAGCACAAATAGTGGCAACTCCAGAGAAGCGGCAATCCTTCCATCATGCGCGTAGACACTTTCAAGGCCCAAAGTGGACACTTTCAAAGGCAAAAGTGGACACTTTGGTGACATGTCATCCACTATAAATAGATTTTAGGAATTAGGGTACGGGACTTTTGACACTTTACACAATTTTCCTTTGCCAAATTGGGATAATTTCCTACGACATTGGAGTCTTGGGTGACAGCCAAGGGTCCTCTATAGGTTTTAATTTCCAATTTCCCTTTTGATTTTGGTTGAATTTACATTAATGTTACTTACGTTCTTGCATTTCTTCCTTTCATTTCTGAAGCCCATCCACATGGAGGGCTAAACTTCCTTCTAATTCCTAGTTAATGCACATGAATCTTGAATTCTTGGGATTAATTGCAATACAAATCTTTCTTTCCTTGAATTTATTAAACCCAATCTCTGAATGAAATGGAATTTGCATGAAGGGAACATTGCTTAATGAACCCTAATTTACCTAACGAAATTCTAATTCAAAATTGCTTAATTTTGGTTAATCCTTGAGGTTGCTTAATCTTAAGGATAGAGATTGGAGCCCATTAAGATGCTTAATTTTAATTGGGATGTTAAAGTTAGTCTTCGCTTGTTAGATTAACTTAATTTAAGGGAAAGAAAGGGGATTATTGAATCATTTGGAAGAATAATGAGAGAACTCATTGCTTGACTAGGGATTACTCATTTTAATTGATTGAATTTCATTAATTTACATTTTGTTCTTGTTTAAAATCCAGAAATTGACAAACCTCCCCCCAATTTACTTGCTTTAAAATACATGTTCACACTTGTTACCAAAAATTCCTTGGAGACGACCTAGGATAACACCCTAGTACTGCATTCATTTCTTTGCATATTTGATGAGGATTAAAGACAATCTTTTGCATGACGAGTACCTAAATTCGTTTCATCAAATTGGCGCCGTTGCCAGGGAATTATTGGTGCTGAACTTATGTTGAACATGATTGGTGCTCTGTTTTTATGTTTTGCATGTTAGTACGTTTGTTTCATTTTGAGTTTTTGTATTGTGTTGATAGTCATACGAATTTAGTAGTCTGTTTCTGCATTGTTATTGCAAGATTTTCTGCATCATTTCCTTTATTCAAGTGCTAAAATTTTTCAATCACTCACTTCCAATTTTCTGCACTCATTTTGCTGCATATTTTTGCAGAATTCTGCAGAGAAATTTTAAATTGTTCTTGTTATTTCATTTACTCAATTTGCTTTCAATTTAGTTAGTTGATATCTAGTGCATGACCCGATCAAACCCTGGAGATTTGTATCCATTAGACCAGGAGATTGATAGGACTTTTTATAGTAACCTTAGGACACATAGGGATCACTCTGAACACTCGGAATCATTATCATCACCTACTGCATCTTTGCAATCTGTGACACCAAATTCTGTTCACTCTTCTCCATTTTCACTTAACTCTAGTTTTGGAGCAATGGCAGGGGACGAGAGGACTCTTAAGGAGCTAGTTGCACCGGATGTCACATACCAAACATTATGCATCCAATATCCAGATGTGGACGCTCCTTTTGTTTTGAAAACTGGATTAATTCACCTTCTACCTAAATTCCACGGTTTTGCAGGTGAAGACCCTCACAAACACTTGAAGGAGTTTCATATTGTGTGCTCCACTATGCGACCTCAAGGTGTCCCAGAGGAGCATGTCAAATTAAAGGCCTTCCCTTTCTCATTAATGGACACTACAAAGGACTGGTTGTACTACCTTCCACCGGGATCAATAACAAGTTGGGACAACCTCAAAAGACTCTTTCTAGAGAAGTTCTTTCTAGCCTCCCGAGCTGCATCTATAAGAAAGGAGATTTGTGGAATTAGGCAGCTAGAAAGAGAAAC
Organism: Abrus precatorius; assembly: GCF_003935025.1. Taxonomy (NCBI): domain Eukaryota; kingdom Viridiplantae; phylum Streptophyta; class Magnoliopsida; order Fabales; family Fabaceae; genus Abrus; species Abrus precatorius. Next base: position 189,237 of record NW_020874406.1, read on the forward strand.
TCTCTATGAATATTGGGAGAGGTTTAAAAGACTATGTGCCAGCTGCCCCCACCACCAAATTAGCGATCAATTGCTGATCCAGTACTTCTATGAGGGATTACACCCAATGGATAGGAGTATGATCGATGCAGCGAGTGGAGGAGCTTTGGTAGATAAGACCCCTGCGGCAGCCAGGAACTTGATAGAAAACATGGCTGCCAACTCCCAGCAATTTGCAACTAGACAGAATTCTTGTGTTACTAGAGGTGTGTATGAAGTTCAAGCTACAGAACCAAACAAGTTGGAGCACAAGATTGATGAGCTAGCCTCCATGGTAAAGCAATTAGCTGCAATGCAAAAGAGTGCTGTCTCTGCAACACCTCCACCACCAGTTCCAGCTACACTTTGTGGAATATGCTCAGCTGCAGATCATTATACAGACAGCTGCCCCACATTGCAGGAGTCAGATACTCCTGAAGGTAACCCCCAAGCCTATGCTGCAAATATTTACACTAACAAATTTCCTTTTCAGCAGCGGCATCAACAACCAAACTGGGATCTTTCATCAAACCAGTACAACCCAGGCTGGAGAAATCATCCAAACTTGAGGTGGGGAGGAAATTCCAACCAGCAAAATCAGCAAAGCAACAATTACCAAGCTGGTCAAGGTAGGCCACATCAGCCACGCCAATGGAATGATCAACAACATGGGCAACAACCTCACCAACAGCAGCAAGCATCCTCATCCCAAGCCTCTTCTTGTCAGAAGAATGAGCCGTCATTGGAGGAGCTTGTGAAGCAGATGGCCATGAGCAACATTAATTTCCAACAGCGAACAGAGGCCAGTATCAGAACAATTGAGAACCAGATGGGACAGTTGGCTTCCTCTATAAATCAAATTCAGTCCCAAGGTTCAGGCAACCTCCCAGCACAGACAGTCACAAACCCAAAGAATGTCAGTGCAATTACTCTGCGGTCTGCGAAGGTGATGCAAGAGCCAGAAATGCCTAAGAAGAAGGATCCTAGTCGCACTTTAGCTGCAGAAGGTGAAGGAGGAGAGATTAAGAGTCAAGAGCAGCCTGCACCTATGCCCACACCATGTCAACAAAAAGTGGTAGGCAAAGAGGAGAGGTCCATTCCTATTCCCTTCCCTCAAAGAATGGTTCAGCCCAGCAAGAAGCAAGAAGAGGTTGATAAAGAAATTCTGGATACTTTCAGAAAAGTTGAAGTCAATATCCCCTTGTTAGATGCTATCAAGCAAATCCCAAAGTACGCCAAATTCCTTAAGGACTTGTGCACTCATAGAAGGCGGCGAAAGGGTAATGAAAGAGTGAACATGGGGAGGAATGTATCAGCTCTTTTTGAGAGGCAGAAAACTTCCATGCCTGAGAAATGCAAAGATCCAGGGACGTTTACTATTTCCTGCATTATAGGCAACAATAGGATAGATAATGCCATGCTTGATTTAGGTGCATCTATTAATGTTATGCCTTTATCTATCTTCACATCTTTCTCTCTTGGACCATTGCAGCCCACAGGTGTCATCATCCAGCTAGCAAACAGGAGCACAGCACATCCAGCTGGACTTGTGGAGGATGTGTTAGTGAGGGTGAATGACCTCATTTTTCCAGCTGATTTTTATATCCTTGACATGAAAGAGTCAATGGATAGTGTTGCACCAATCATTTTGGGAAGACCGTTCTTAAAGACTGCGAGAACGAAGATTGATGTGCATGCAGGATCACTTACTATGGAGTTTGGAGACAGTGTTGTCCGCTTTAACATACTGGATGCCATGAAGTACCCAAATGAAGAACACTCTGTTTTCCACATTAACCATCTTGATGAATTAATAGATGATAGTTTGTCTGGATTTCTAGGAGGAGACCCTCTCCTTAATTTTTCTGATTGTATAGATACTTTCAATTGTGAATCGTGTAATAGCTCTTCTCTGTGTGACATTTGTGCTGAGATTTCTGATTATTTGAATGCAAATTCTACTACTTTCAACATTGATGAACCTGAAAATTCCATAGGGTTGGAATGTGATGTATTGAGTACAACAAGTACAATTGAATCTAACGCCTTTGGTTTGAATATTGCAGAGACTTTGCCAAATGAAAGTGCCAAATCACTTCCTTCTGTGGAGCAACCTCCCACATTGGAGTTGAAGCCCCTACCAGAACATTATGAGAAGCTCCTGGTCATTATTTCCACCAAGCTTGAAGACGATCAAGAGGAGCTATTGTTGGAAGTAATTAAAAGGCACAAGAGAGCTATTGGATGGACTTTAGCTGACATTCCTGGTATTAGCCCTCTCATGTGCATGCACAAAATTCTGTTGAAAGGGGGGACTAAACTAGTGAAGCAACTTCAGAGGAAAAGAAAGAGAAAAAGGAAGAGGAAAAGGAAGCCACAACTCCAAGAACTAGAAGCGCTGCACTTAGGAGCATATGAAGACTCAAGAACCTACAAGGAGAGAACCAAGTAGTATCAGGATAAATTGATAGGTAGAGGAGAGTCTTGTGTAGGTCAAAAGATGCTTCTATTCAACTCATGTCTCAAGTTCATGACTGGAAGGTTGCATTCCAGTGAATGGACATCGGCTGAAGCATATTTTTTCGAGAACTCAGTTCCCTTGGAGGGGATTGAAGAGGTGGATGTGTACTCCCCCATCAATTCCTTCAACCAAGACTCCTGTCATGAGTAAATCACTTCACACGTCAAGCTAGTGACGTTAAAGAAGCGCTTTGTGAGAGGCAACTCACACGTGAATAAGGAATTTTGTTCTTTCCTTTTGCATTCTTTCAATTGAGTTTTTGTTCTTATTTGTTTTCATTTGTAGATAGATTTCTAATATAATTCAATTTTGTGTAAATAATTTTCTGTGGACTCAGAATTTTTGCAGGGATTGTGGCAGCAGTAACCACTTTGGCACTCATTCTTGGTAGGTGCAATTCATCCTTCATGAAAGTGGCCACTCTCGTAGGCTATAGTGACTACTTTGGCTCAAGGTAAGCAACTCCTTCTCTGTAGTTTCCACTTTTAAGAGTGGGAGTGACCACTTTGGTGCCTAGGAGCTCAATCATTTGTGCGTGGACACTTTGAAGCTCCAAAGTAACCACGCGCAAATCTCCTTGCATTGTACCTTCACTAGAGTTCCCACTTTGAAGCACCAAAGTAGCCACGCGCACTTGTCCCACAAAATAACTCTCTGGAGTTCCCACTTTGAAGCTCCAAAGTAGCCACGCGCAAATGACATCCCACAAAACACCTTCACTGGAGTTCCCACTTTGAAGCTCCAAAGTAGCCACGCGCAAATGACATCCCACAAAACACCTTCACTATAGTTCCCACTTTGAAGCTTCATAGTGGCTACGCACAATTTGGAACCAAATTTTGGCTTTTTAGGTGCCCCACATTACTTGTTTAGGATAGGCACGTACACCATTTGCACTATTCCCCTTGGGCCCAACCCATAGTAGGCACTAATTCCCTTCAAAGTGAACACGCTCACTATTTCACACACACACCTCCCACTTCACGACGCATTCACACCGCCCAACGTCCAGCACGCACCATTTTCATGTCACCCACTCACACCCACTCACTCCTAGGGCCAAAACGCACCTCCCCTCACCACACCCAAGGCTTCAAACAAGATAATGTCAAGCAATCCTAGAAGGAACACCCCCAAGAGGAGCAGGCCAACTGAAATTTGAGTACATCATCTATAAAAGGGGGGTGAACTCTTTGTCTCTATTTTGCTTTTATTTGTAGCTTACTTTTCCTGCACCGTACTAGATAAAATACAAAAATATTTTCCTTATTTCATTTCTTCTATTTTCCTTTTAATTTACTTCCCTGTTTTATAATTTTGCTTTTATGCTTTGATTGCATTTCCCATCCATCCCATACTCATTCTCATTTTTGTACATATTTTCGTTCCTAACATTCTGAACATATTTTCTTGCCGGGTGAATTGTGCTCACATTATTGCAAGTTCTTGTCACCTTTACCCTGGTAGTGAATTGGGCCTCCTACTTCTTTTTCTGTGTGCATATTACATGTATTGTTGCATTCATCCTCTAGAACTTGCCTTGTTTCTTAATTCAATATGCATTGTGAAATTTTCCATCTAGATGATTGAGGCCTTCTTTGCACATACCTTTCCCCCCACCCTTGCACTTCACTTCCCTGTTCCCCACTTCTTGCTTTTGCCAAACTTAGTCAACAAATATATTTCCCTTTCCTTAATAGAGGTATTTCTTTTGAGTTGCCTCAAGATTGAGTGCAAGAAACTAAGTTTGGGGTGTTGATTATGCTTGTAGTTGCTTGAGGACAAGCAATGTCTTAAGTTTGGGGTGGTGGACAGCATACATGTTCATAATACATGTCAAAAAAAAAAATTTGATTGTCAAAGTCCTTGATATCACAAAAATATGAATGAATGAAAAAGGGAAAAGAAAGAAAGAAAAATATAGCAAGGCATTTGAGTTGAAAAAGGATCTCCACATAAGGCAAATAAAAAAATTAATGTGGTGAAAGAATGCTTTAACCTCTTAAGCTACATTATTTAAGGCATTCCACTCTAGTTGTTGCACTAAATCACTCAAAAGAACTCCCTCCTCTTGAGTACCTACTTGATCTTGTCACCCTCCTTGGTTAAAATTTGAGCCTATCCTAACCCTATTTGTGACCAACAAAGCCCTCATGATAGGTGGTTCGTTGTATCTAGGCAAAGGAGATTGAGAATATGGGCAAGCCTATGGTAGGGTGAGGCTAAATGCATGGATTGAGGGAAAACACTTAGCCTGAAATGTTGTTGAGTGATGAGTGAAACACCACCTTGTGAGATGGATAGTTTCTTTGCATTATGTGAGTCACATGAAACCTTGCTTGATTCTTTTGTTTCAATTTAGTGGGACTTTGCATGGAATATTTGACATGAATATGATTCCTCTGTTGAATGAGTCTATGGTTGTGAAGATGTTGGAAATGCTAATTAAAGCATGAAGTTGGAATGAAAATCTCTTAATAAAAAATTTTGGATAAATCCAACCCTCTTCGTTTGCTTTGCTTGAATTTTGATTTGCTTGAGGACAAGCAAAAGTTTAAGTTTGGGGTTGTGATGAATTCATAATTTATTATATTTTTACTTGCCTTTTTGGTGCTCCTTAATAGAAAAAAATGGACTTAGATAGTGCAAATAATATAGAAATCACATTTTGAGTAAATATCATAGGTTTATTAATTTTTGGTTAATTTGCATTTAATTACATAGATATAGATTGCAATTTTAATTATCTTGATGATTTTGCAGAATGCCCAAGTTAAATTTGAGAAATCTTGGTCCTTGGATGAAAGTTGCCCCCAAAGTAGCCACTTTTGGGAGCAAAAGTGGCAACTACAGCAAGTCTGGGCATTAAAAGTTCCAAAGTGACAAGACCAAAAGTGACAACTCCAGAAGCTCCAGGGACGCTAAATTGGAAGCATGATGCGCGTGGTTACTATGGGCTCTCAAAGTAACCACGCGCACCAAAGTAGCTACTTTCAGCACAAATAGTGGCAACTCCAGAGAAGCGGCAATCCTTCCATCATGCGCGTAGACACTTTCAAGGCTCAACGTGGACACTTTCAAAGGCAAAAGTGGACACTTTGGTGACATGTCATCCACTATAAATAGATTTTAGGAATTAGGGTACGGGACTTTTGACACTTTACACAATTTTCTTTGCCAAATTGGGATAATTTCTTACGACATTGGAGTCTTGGGTGACAGCCAAGGGTCCTCTATAGGTTTTAATTTCCAATTTCTCTTTTGATTTTTGTTGAATTTGCATTAATGATGTTTACATTCTTGCATTTCTTTCTCTCTTTTGTGAAGCCCATCCACATGGAGGGCTAAACTTCCTTCTAATTCCTAGTCAATGCACATGAATCTTGAATTCTTGGGATTAATTGCAATACAAATCTTTCTTTCCTTGAATTTATTAACCCTAATCTCTGAATGAAATGGAATTTGCATGAAGGGAACATTGCTTAATGAACCCTAATTTACCTAACGAAATTCTAATTCAAAAATGCTTAATTTTGGTTAATCCTTGAGGTTGCTTAATCTTAGGGATAGAGATTGGAGCCCATTAAGATGCTTAATTTTAATTGGGATGTTAAAGTTAGTCTTCGCTTGTTAGATTAACTTAATTTAAGGGAAAGAAAGGGGATTATTGAATCATTTGGAAGAATAATGATAGAACTCATTGCTTGACTAGGGATTACTCATTTTAATTGATTGAATTTCATTAATTTACATTTCGTTCTTGTTTAAAATCCAGAAATTGACAAACCTCCCCCCAATTTACTTGCTTTAAAATACATGTTCACACTTGTTCGATGTATGTTCTCAACCAAAAATTCCTTGGAGACGACCTAGGATAACACCCTAGTACTGCATTCATTTCTTTGCATATTTGATGAGGATTAACGACAATCTTTTACATGACAGTAGCTAAATTCGTTTCATCAGTTCTAACTTTTCTTCCGTTCGTAATTCATTCAAATATTACAAATTAACATTCTGTTTTTAACAATATCTCATTTCTTTAATTTTGAAATTTAATTTCTTGCATATTGAAATCTGTTCAATGAAATGTTTGGTGCAAATGGTTATTATCTTGTGAATTGGTGATTAAAAATAAGATCCTAGAGGATGATATTTGGGACTCAATCTGTTTTCCACATTTTATAACTTGCTACAACTACCTAGTACACTTGGCAGTAGTGAATTACACAATTTAAGTACTACGATAGAAAATGTGTATCAGATTCACAATCCCTAACTATGAAGAATTCAAGCAACCATTACAACAGAAAAAGAGAAAGAAAGAGAAGAGGAGAATGAATGCAGAAGAGTTATCTTCAACCGATCTTCAATCTGATTCCTCTAGGTTCTGTAACACCCCAAAATTTCTCTCATTTGCAATATAAATATATATATATATATATATATATATATATATATATAACTGAATTCAAACTTAATTTGGATTATATTAGTTATTCCTCCTTAATATTTACTTATGTTATGGTGTAGTTACAAACCATTCATGTTTAACCCCTTATTGAATTAAATGAAATCAACATGAAGTCTTTTTTTTTTTTTTTTATTGAACTTCCAAAGCTTCAAAAACACCCCACGAAGCCATTACAAAATTTTGTTCACGAACACTTAGTGCAACAAAGAAAACTCCAATTGTTGTTTCATCTCCATATGACATGATATTCACATGTATTCCACTCTTTCACCCTTGTTAGTGTACCAAACATCAATTCTGCAATCTTAACTCCTATTTAGATTACATGACGAACAATTGGTGTCACTGTCCTTAGAACTCCACGTTTACTTTCCACTCATAGATTTTCGAATTGGCCTCTCAAGATTACTAGGCTGCATGCAGATTTCATAACTTGGCAAAGAGTTATGGCCTCCACCTAATCCCTGCATGATTTGAAATTGTGTGGCAAATCAATTAAAGTGCACGTGTACCCCACTCACGAACCATTCTCGGTTTGTTAAGTGTTAATGCTGCAGATTACATTTATACATTAGAAGGAAAGGATATATTTCAGTTGAAATCTTAACATCATAGCACACAAACTTCGCAATAAATGCACCTATCTCTTCATACTCATGGCGTATCATTCTTCCATTTTGTTGGCTGCTATATGGCCTTCCATTTCAGCTTTGAATTGACAGTCCACTGTGCCACTCTCTCACCATTAAGACACCATGGCCTTCCTCATCAATCACGCCCCTTAAGTGGCCTTGGAAATCCAAATGAGGAGCTGTGTTGTCCATTCATAAACTGCTACAACAAATCCTTTTAAAAATTTTATCACCGAGAGAAGGAAAGCACAAGAAGGACTAAATTAGATACCCTTACACACAATCTAAATGAAATCTAGGACACTAAAAGGAAGAAAGAGATAGTCCTCGGTTGCCAAGCTTAAAAACACATTAAGTTCATAGTTGTAACTCTTTTCCCTTTTCACTTCTTCATCAATCTACATCCTTGTTCTCTTTTGCTAAGGAGTTGAAAAACTGTGAACTATATCCAAGGTAAACCAGCTACAAAATTTCATAGTTGTAACTCTTTTCCCTTTTCACTTCTTCATCAATCTACATCCTTGTTCTCTTTTGCTAAGGAGTTGAAAAACTGTGAACTATATCCAAGGTAAACCAGCTACAAAATTTCACATCATTACATTCAAATTCTACCTTCTATACTCTTCTCTCGCATATTCTCTTATGTTCCTTGCTGCATGTTTTGTATAATAGGATCGTGACCTTCCACACTTATCATTTTCTTCCCTGCTACCAAACGTCCGCTAGCAAGGTAAGGGGAAGTTCATATTAATAGAAAATTTCATGAAAACTTCACTAAGTGTAGTAAATAAAACTACCACTTTGCCGTAAAAAGAGTAAATCAAGTTATGTTAATTGTAAAAATGTGAAATGGTGCCAATTTGGAAGTGGATAATATTATGTATTTTGTTCTTGCATGTGGAGATGCTGCTGTGTAACGTGCTTCTTATAATGCGACTCTTAGCATATGACGGATGGGGAGGGAATGAAACCATTATATGCTTTAATTGTGTTGCATGTACCGATTATTAAGACCAATATAATAGATGTTTTATATAGATGCAAAACTTTCCATTCTGTTTCATTAACAGGTACATTGGTATGCAATATATATATATAAAAAAAACAAAAAAAAAATGTACATGTTAGTGGCAAAGAAAGTAAAGTGAAATTGAGGATTCCTTTGTGTACATTCATTTATCGTGATACGTAGTTGATATCTCTTGTTGCCTATAATAATAGTTACTGTATTGGGTAATTTGAATGTTAAGGTAGAATAGTCGTATAAAAATAAAAAGAGATTGTAGATAAGTATAGGATAAAGAATTGAAGATGACAAACAAATTAGTAGACCTCCCTTATACAAAAATTTCTGCATTGCAATTAATAGAATAATATGAAATAAGGAGAAGGAGGTGTATGATGATGTAGTTAGCGTGAGAAAAATAAAATAAAATAAAATTAAAAACCCGAGAATGAAATTTTGTATTGCCTTCCCCTGTACCTGATATACAACGTAGATTATTAAAGGACAAAACATAAATATAAGGAGCGTAATGATAAGTACAAGTACGTTTTATATATATATATATAAAGAACGAATCCAATAAACTATCGTAAATCCTAATTCCACCAAATAATAAAACTCTAATGAAGTATGGTACAAATTATAAAGAGTCGAATTAAAGAGTGGATTATAGCATAAAATTTAAAGAAATAAAATTCGAAAGGAGCATAAAATATTAAGTAATAAAAGGGATAGATGTTCTAAAATATGTGCAGATAATGAAATCTTAGAACAATGATAATTTCGTGTTAAATAAGATTAACTAGTTAAACTAGAATTATAAGAAAAAAGGTAATTAAAATTGAGAAGAGCGGATGAGAGGAAATGGACTAAGTATGATGTGATATTGTAAATACCGAATACTGGAATAGATGACAACTAAAACGGATTCATGCATCATACTCATTGGAGAAAAGATAGATCCAAGGTCACAGTTGGCACAACTGCGGGGTGCTTGTGTTAGGTTCAAAGACGAACCTTGGGGGTGGCAAAGGGGGGGATGACCCAATGGCGCAGAATAGCTCCCTGTGGCCGGGTCACGTCGCCAGCAAACCCTTACCAAACCTGACCTGAACACCCGCCACCAAGATCGTAGTAGGTCCATTCTTGAACAACGCCCTTGAGGCGTGTGACGGACAAATATTTTTGTATTATATACGTGCTGGAAGTGATAGTAGGGAATGGAGTCCTCCGATCACCTTGTGAGTAAAGATTTAAAAAAAAATGATATGGGATCCCCATGCATTGCATGAGATTGTTGAATAAAGAGAAAGATATCATAAACCAACTGCATCATGCATCATGCATCATTTCGTTGCATTGTATTTTGTTTTAATTCTTATCATGAATGCCATGTATATTTATATAGTTGCTATGGAAATTTGATTGTTTGTTCCTTATATGATTTGATTAAATCTTATGAACTCACCCTTTCTTTCTCTTTGTTTTCTTCTTTGTGGTGTATGTCTGTTTGTTTGGTGCATTGTGTAATCAATGTACAGATGGGTTCTGAAATGATAAAGGTGACGGTACTCCCAACCGATGATGACCTGTGGATCTACGATGATACCACCCAGCAGACGATTTACAAGGGTTCGCCAGGATGACCCTTGGGTCAGTTGCTGAGGTGGGCTGGGAGACCCGTTGTATCACAGATATGCCCGTTGAGATTGTTTTTCCTCTACCTTTGTACGCTACCAGTATACCATTCCCTCTCATTCCACCTGTGGCTGCCCCTGCTCCCATGGATGCTGATATCCCCGTTCCCTTACCTATTCCAAACAGTAACCCTGATTCTCACGTACCTTGACCCTCCTCCCGTTGAGCCTGAGTGTGTGGATATTCAGGTGATTGAGTCATCCGTCACACCTCACCCTCCTACTCCACCCCGCCAACTGGCACCCATTGATGAGGTTGGACCCTCACACCGTAGTCCCTCACCACCCCTGTCCTCTACTTACTCTCGCATACCTCCATCTACTCCTGGCTGGCTGGAAGATGTAGACGAGGACCTGCCCAGTTTGCCTTCTGACCCAGACGCTACCCTCTCTACTTCGCCTGACTCTGATCCCTCAGAGGAGTATACTCCTCTAGATTGACTTAGTGTTATGTATATCCACGTGTGTGTACCCCCTTACTTTTTGCATGATGGGAATTTTGGGAGAATTAATTTGGGGATTGTTAGTTACTTTTTGAATGCTTTGGACGATATGTAGTTTTGTTCTCCCGGGGGTGTGACATGTGTTAGGATCTCTTTTATCTTTTATTAGTCTTCAAATGAATTATGTTTGTGACCATGTATGGTAAATTAGTCAATTTTAAATTTCGCCTGACAAATAAGTTTAACCTTTAAAATTACACTTAGATTGATTAAACGATAAATGAAAAAAAAAATGTTACGGATGATGTACACTTAAATTACAAGTAATTAAATGAATATTTGGTTATACACGTTAACTCCTATAATTACAAAATTGTGTGTGATATTACGATAAAATATGAGGCCTTTGATATACGTTTACCGTATTTGAAGTTTGTGACGTTAGGGTGTCACAGGTTGAAGCTCGGTGTTCATCCCCAATCGCTCTCTCACACTCTCTACACACTAAGAAACTAAATGGAAACAAAATATGAATAAAGGATCCAAAGATCTGGGCTTTTCTGTAATTTATAAGTTTCCCGCCATCTACGCATTATCACTTTTCTTCATAAGAGTAGCCACGCAGAGGCTTATCTGGTGTTATGTAAGACTAGAATGATCACTTTCCTTCATAAAAGTGGCAACGCTGGAAGTCGAGTTATGCGCGTGGTCACTTTCATGAACAAAAGTAGCCACGCACAAGTTGCAATGCTAAAGGTCTCTCTAGAACAATCACTTTCATCAATGAAAGTGGTAACACGCAATTCTGCTATGATTGAAGTCCTTGAATGTTTGCTTTCACCAACGAAAGTGAAAAAGCGCATCTGTGTTCTTCTGAGAAACTCCTTGGAACGCTTACTCTTGTGGATAAGAGTGATTACTGATCAATTGGATTTTTATAACATTATTTCCTCTAATTCCTAGCTCATTAATCCTCTTTTGTGCCTAATTGGTTGAATTGGATCATTTTATGATGTTTGGATTTTATTTGGGCTTTATTTAATTTTTCCAGTATTTGGCAAATTCTGATACTGTTTTGGTTTCTGGACCATATCTTGAGTTGTAGAACTCCTTTAATTGTGATTCTTGATTTGTAGGAAAGCTAAGAGAAAGGTGCACAATTCCTATGAGAGGTCAGAAACCAATTCCGATGAAAAGAAGCTGAAACTGGGCCTGGAAAAAGTTAGAACGCTGCAGTCGTGGATCCTGAGCAAGGTGCAGTATTTGGGCCATATCTCAGTCCACAGATGTCTGATTAAGCCCATTCTAGTGGCATTTTGAAGCTAACATCCAAGGCTACAATTGTCCTTCAGGACACGAACCAAAAAGAGTCCGTTTTCATAGCCAAAAAAGGGGAACAAAAGGACGAACGGAAATTTTGAATTTGAAATTTTGAATTTGAAGTTGTTTTTGGCACCTCTCCTTTCTTCTTCCTCTCTTCTCTCTCTGTTTTCGTTTTTTTTTCCTCCCCTTTCATGAATTGTTTCCCTCCATCCATGGAGGCTTAGGTTCCCATCTGATTCAAGGATTAAAAGAGACGTGACACTCTTGAGGATTGATTGATCGCACATTGGCATAAATTCAATAACAATTTCGGGTTTCATCTATTCCTTATTCTCTCCCTTTTGCTAATTATATTTTTGAATTGAAGTTATACGTTTGGATTGATGATTATGCATGTGGTTGATTACGTATTATTCGATTGATGTATGTAATTCAGTTTTAAGGAACATGAATTGGATTTTCAGGTTTGAAAACTACGATTAACGGCATTGGTAAATTAAATTGGCACAATTCAATTAGGTTTTAGAGTTTTCTGAATTTTAATTAATTATGTGCTAATCGAATGCATGAAGGTCTTCATGTGAATGCTGAGTTTGAATTGAGGTTTCATTCGGATTCATTGTTAATTACCAAATTGTTTGTTGATGTGCTCTCTTAAAAATCCGATGATAAAGTAGTCGTTTTTCTTCTTAATTCTTGGATTGGAATTTCAATTTCTGTTCACTCTTTATTCTAATTATAATTAAGTGCGTTTTTGTTTCCTTTACAAACAAACCCCACCCGTCTTATACACTCTCCAAATAGATTAATTTGCCATTGTGATTCTTTGAGAAACGACCCTAGTTGCTTACCCTGTACTATAGTAATTAGGTTTATTTTGACCCGTGTACGACCCCGTGTCAATTACGCACATATTTCACTTCACTTTTAAGCTCTGCATCAATCACTTTCACCAGCGATAGTGATCACGCCCAACTTAAACTCTATTAACCTTGTTTCTTGAGTCCAGTTTTGCTACTTTTTTTCTAGCTTTCTATTGATCTTCCATCTTCATGAATTTTGCTCAGATTTTCCTACAGAAACATGATTGAATTATTAATTTCTACACAAAAAAATTCTAAATTCTAAAATAACTATGTATTTAAAGAAAATCTTTAGTCATTCTATTTTTATGAGTTTTTCTGCTTTTTCCAATATATTTTCTTTATCAAATTGATTAAAACTACAGTAAAATACTAGTAAAAATATAGATTCATCAACTGGCCCACATTCATTTACCGCACGCAACATACTTGTCCATTTACATCATTCAAGGACACGCAAAAACACCTATTAACGCATATTAGACTCAACCATTCTGCTCATCATATTTAACATCAATTCCTCCTAGAAATTCACTCATAATTAGCTTTTACATTGTCAAAGTCGCACCCACTACACATTATCCATCAAAATACACAATTCTATACATCCAATCTCAATCACATTACAAAAGAATAGTAAATAAACAGGTTTTCAAGTAAAATGAGATAGGGTAGAGTCCCCTCTTACCTCAAATAAAGACCCACACACAAAATCGGCAATGAGAAAGCTCCCCACACGAACTTTTGATCTAAATACATGGAGGAATCCCATGAGAACTCAAAGAAACCGAGAAATCAGAGAATGAGGATGAAAAATCAAAACCCTAACCATTAAAACTTACCTCCAAGCATTCCCCACATGAATCCAACCTTCAATCTAGTTCTCGAACAGCTTTGGAGGCAATTTAATCGGTGGAATAGGGTTTGGGAGTGAAAGAATTGAAGAAATCTCGAAGGGAAAGTGAGAAATGAAGCTTCCCTAAACCTTAAACCCTTTAAATCCTCTTCTGGTCACGCCTCTCTCGCTACAGCGAAAAACTCAGACAAAGCTGCACTCTGGTTTCTGCATAATCTCGCTACAGCGAGACCCTCTCGCTACAATGAGACTGCACCAAAAAATGCAGCCTAAACTATGGCTTTGTCGCTACAACGAGAAACCTCTCGCTACAGCGACAAGATGCCAGTTTCATTCTTCTCTCCCAGTGCCTTCTTGCTACAACAAGAATCCTCTCGATACAGCGAGAAAGGCATAGTTTCATGCCTCACGCCCAGGGCCCTCTCGCTACACAAGAATGCCCTATAGCAGGATCCACACTTAGCCTGCACACACAAACACACACACACACACACACACACACACACATATATATATATATATATATATATATATATATATTCAATCTATTCCAGTCCAGTCATAATTCACATTACACTCCAACTATACTATATGGACTTTCCAACAATCATTTTCATACATGTCCACATCATTACACACATATATCCATCATCTTTATGTTAATCAACACATAAAATATATGTATATAGATACTTAATAATTAAACAATATTACAAAAATCCGGGCGTTACACCTAGAGGCTTCTCTGAAACAATCACTTTTGTGAACAAAAGTGATTACGCACACCTTGCTATACTTGGGAGCTCTCTGGAACGATCACTATCATCAGCGATAGTAATAAAGCACAGGTCATCCTTCAATGTTAGGCTCTGGAACAATCACTTTTGTTAGGAAAAGTGGTCATGCCCAACTCTTGCTTCATCAGACCTTGTTCTTTGATTCCAATTTTGCTACTTTTCTTCTATCTTTCCCTTGATCTTCCAACCTTATGAACTTAGCTCGGAGTTTCCTACAAAAATATAATTGAATCATTACTTTTTACACAGAAATTCATAAAATCTAAACAACTATGTATTTAGGAAAGACTTTGAACATTTATATATTTTTGTGTAGTTTTCACTTTCTAAATTACATTTTCTATAAAAAATAACCTAGAAAACTATATAAAAACCTAATAAAATTTGCATTTATCACCACCCCAACTTACATTTTTGCTTGTCCTCAAGCAAACCAGAACATACCAAGGGGAATTCAATGCACCATTAAAACAACAATGAAAATATTTTTACATAGACTTTATTTTCAGTTTGTACAGAATTCTTCATTCCACATCATTCTTGTCAATTATCCTTTCAACAAATCTTTCATGCATTTAGTCACAATGAAAGTCACACTCAAACAAATCTTTTTATGCAGAATCTTACAAATTTGAGCTAATGAACAACAAAGCTACATGTGAAATATCAATGAAAGATATCATTACCACTCACAAGAAAGTGTTTCCCTGTCACTCATAAGTGTTTAAGGTGAGTGTTTACCCTCAAGATCATCAATTTTTACCTCACCCTACCATATGTTTGCCCATATTCTCAATCTCATCTACTTAATACAGTTAATCACACATCAAGAGGACTTTTTTTAGGTTATAATAGGGCTAAGGTTAAGATAAGTATTGAACAAAAATGTGAAACAATACATGCAAATCGAAAAGAAAAGAGACATTTTGAGTGAATGAACATAAAACTATCATAGAACTGCATTACTTTTCAATAATACCCTCAATTATGCAGCAAACAGATTCAATATGTAGCAAAATTCCAATTTTTCTTTTCTTGCTTTCATTCACTATTTTTTTTTTCATTCCTGTGAATACCTAATTTTATCCGGGTCCCATCTAAAAAATAAATGAATAAATAAATACATAAATAATAAAAATAAAATACAAATTAGATAAGATTTTAAATTTTAGGTCTCTAAGAGATTAGGATTTTAAATTTTAAATTTTAAATAAGTAGATATTTAGGTTAGTGGATAGATTTTAAGGGAAGTGAATGAGATATTTAAGGAAAATGTGAGAGGTGGCCATCGAAAAATAGGAAGGTGGATCCTTTTTTTAAAATAAAAATAAATAAATAAAATAGGATCTAGGGTTAGGAGTTGTGGCTATAAATAGGAAGCTTAGGTCTTTAGAGAGGGACCTTGACACTTCATATTTTTGCGTGACACTTTGACAGCATAGGGAGAAAAGAAAAAAGAGAATCCTAGAGAGAGAGCTCGGGAAAGGAAGAAAAAAAAGGAGAGAGCTAAAGGAAAATCAACCGAGAGCATACCAAGGCACACCCGAGGTCAACAGAGATAATAAACCAAAAGAATTGAAGGATAAATTCTCTGAATCAAGTAAGATTTCCTTTTGTGGCCTGTTCTTCATCTATTATTTGCTCTTGTTTCTGCTTGTATATTTTGTTTATATTAAAAGTCTCGAGTTTTTGTTTTTAAATGAAATATCACTTCATCTAATATTTGCTCTTGTTTCTGCTTGTATATTTTGTTTATATTAAAAGTCTCAAGTTTTTGTGTCTAAATGAAATATCATTTCATCTATTATTTTGCTCTCATTTCTTCCTTCTGTTCATATTAAAAATCTAAACTTTTATTTCTAAACAAAAATCTCTTTGTTTTATTATGTGTACTTTGCTTGCATTTCTATTTTTTTCCTTGTTTTGTCTGTTCTCACTAAATGTATCATTTTTTTTAAATGAAAATTGTCTCTTTTTGCAAACCCTAATCTTCCCAAACCCTAAAAAAAACTTAAAAAAGGGCATTGTTTGCTTTGCCTTTTTACCAACCCTAAAACGTTTTCTACCTGATAACCACATCGCAATGGTATCAGACAAGCTAGATTTTCTCAACAATTTTGCAATACAAGGAGCGAACCTAGGTCATGTCACAAGGACATAAAATGCATTATGCTTTCGGTCCATCATACAGTTTACAGTTAGCTTGGGGGAGGATTTGTTTTGAATTCAATTGTAAACAACAGAAGAAGAATAAAGAACAATTCCAAAAAAATATGAACTTCAACCAATTCAAGATCTCAATCCCTACAATGCAATTCTCATTGTTCACACGAATACAATTCCAACGAAATTCCAATCAACACTAATTCAATTCGACATTAAACTCTGAAATCTAAATTTAGATTATGAATTTCATCAAAACAAGAACCGCAATCGCAAATCCAATATTCTAACGAAATTCAGAACAATTGATTGATTGAATTAGGTGCATTCAATTATTTCAAATCTAAAATTAACTCATTCTCTGTTTAGGATGCAAACGAAAATTCAATATCATGAAAAACGTAATTAACCTAATCAGAAAAGAGAGAAAAAGGAAGAAATTTGATAGAACCTAATCCGGAACTCGAATGCAATGTAGTTCTTGAAACCTTGAATCGATTGATGAATTAGTCTTGCTTCATAATCATGTTTGCTTGGCCAACCACAGGAGAGGAAGAGGAAGAGAAAGAGAGAAGAAGATGAAAATACAAAAATAAAGGAGAGGAGAAGAGAGAATTTAGTATGGAGACTTTTTGAATTCTGAAAAAAAATGAGGGAAAAGAATCTTTTACATGAAGTCATAACCTCTATTTAAAGATAAAATAATTGGGCTTAATTAAGGCCCAACTCCCTAATGAGGTTCCTAAACACCTAACTAAGTAATGTCAACAATACAATCAAACTTTGAAAATGTCATTGCAGGGCCGCAACATTGTGATGCAATTTTGGGCCTGAAGTTGCTTGAACCGGGATTTTCTCACAATAGAGAAGTTGTAGATCTCTCTCTTATCTTTCTAGGGACACAAATTTTGTTCAATTTCGATTAATGTAGCTTCAGATATGGTCTTTGCAAGAAACTGTGTCAAAACAAGAAATTATGACGGGAATTAAGAAAGATTAAATTTAAATCCTACATGACTTACCAACACAAATCTAAACTAATACATCAAAATAGTACACTAATGAGACTCAATTAAACCAAAAACATGGAGAGAAAGATGTACTAAAATATGACTATCAAATACCCCCACACTTAATCCTTTGCACTCTGGGGCAAAACTTTTAAAACAACAAGAAGTATTTACAAAATTCTCAAAACTTTCTAATTAATTTCCAATGCAAAGAATAAAGAAAGAGAATAAACATTTCTAGAATCAAGGCAACAAACAATCAATGAGACACAAATGACATTAAGAGTAAGTAAGAAGACAAGTCAAAATAAAGAAAGATTCAAAAATGATAGAACATCACAAGGCAGTATATAGCTCTTAACTCTCAAATATTTTTTTTTTCGGCTAGTATTTACATTCAACACAACATGAAAACTAGCACACTCAAGCTTTGACAAGCTTCTAATTTCCATAACTTGAAACACATGCTATTAAAGATCAAAAGGACTTTTATTTAGCTTGTAATGTGGCCAAGGTAAAGGTTAGATGAAAAAGACATTGAGGCTTAAACAACCAAAGAGAAAAGAGGAGCAATGGGGAATAAGTTCAAATAAGCAAAAAGATTACCCCTAGAAAAATCTCCTAAATCCTATGGTTTGCCACATTTTTTTTATATTTATTTATTTATTTATTATATATATATATATATATATTTGTTTTGTTTTGTTTTGGTTTTTTTTTTGTTTTTTTTTAATACCAAACAACTCAATATCCACAATATAGAAGTGATGAATTCACTTTTTATTATATTTTTACTTGCCTTTTTGGTGCTCCTTGATAGAAAAAATAGACTTAGATAGTGTAAATAATACAGAAATCACATTTTGAGTAAATATCATAGGTTTATTAATTTTTGGTTAATTTGCATTTAATTACATAGATATAGATTGCAATTTTAATTATCTTGATAATTTTGCAGAGTCCCTAAGCTAATTTTGAGAAATCTTGGCCCTTGGATGAAAGTTAACCCCAAAGTAGCCACTTTCAGGAGCAAAAGTAGCAACTACAGCAAGTCTGGGCATTAAAGGGTCCAAAGTAGCTACTTTCAACCTTCATAGTAGCAACTCTAGAAAGCTCCAGGGACGTCACTTGGGAAGCAATATGCACGTGGACACTATTACCTTTCATAGTGGCTACGCGCGTCCAAAGTAGCTACTTTCAGCATGAAAAGTGGCAACTCCAGAGAAGGAGATTAATTTTCTTTCATTCCCTTTGCCAAATTAGGACATTTTTTCTTGCCAGAGCTTTGGAGTCTTAGGTGACAGCCAGGGGTCCATTATAGGTTTTAATTTCCAATTTCCCTTTTATTCTCATTGATTTTACATTAATGTTGTTTACATTTCTGCATTCCCTTCTTTCATTTGTAAAGCCCATCCATATGGAGGGCTAAATTTTCTTGTAATTCCTAGTCAACTCACATGGTTCTTGAATTCTTGGGTTTAATGGCAATATTACTCTTTCTTTCCTTGGATTATTAACCCCAATCTCTGAATGAAATGAAATTTACATGAGGGGAACATTGCTTAATGAACCCTAAATTACCTAAACAAAATTCTAACCCAAAATTGCTTAATTTTGATTAATCTTTGAGATTGCTTAATCTTAGGGATAGAGATTGGAGCCCATTAAGATGCTTAATTTTAATTGGGATGCTAAAGTTAATTTTCGCTTGTTAGATTAACTTAATTCAAGGGAAGAAAAGGAGATTATTGAATCATTTGAAAGAATAAGGATAAAATTCATTGATTGACTAGGGATTACTCATTTTAATTGATTGAACTTCACTAGTTTACATTTCGCTCTTGATTAAAATTTGGAAATTGACAAACCTCCCCCCAATTTACTTGCTTTAAAATATATGTTTACACTTGTTCGATGTATGTTCCCAACCAAAAATTCCTTGGAGATGACCTAGGACAACACCCTAGTATTGCATTCATTTCTTTGCATATTTGATGAGGATTAACGACAATCTTTGTGCACAACGAGTAGCAAAAACTCATGCCATCAAATTGGCGCCGTTGCCGGGGACTTTTTGGTGCTGAACTTATGTTGAACATGATTGGTGCTCTGTTTTTGTGTTTTGCATGTTAGTGTGTTTGTTTCATTTTTGAGTTTTTGTATTGTGTTGATAGCCATACAAATTTTGTGGTCTGTTTCTGCATTGTTGTTGCAATATTTTCTACATCATTTCCTTCATTCGAATGCTGCAATTTTTCAATTACTCACTTTCAATTTTCTGCACTCATTTTGCTGCATTATACTTTGTTTTTCTGCACTTTTGCTGCATAATTCTGTAGAGAGATTTCAAATAGTTCTTGTTATTTCATTTACTTAATTTGCTTTCAATTTAGTTAGTTGATATCTAGTGCATGACCCGATCAAACCCTGGAGATTTGTATCCATTAGACCAGGAGATTGATAGGACTTTTCATAGGAACATTAGGAGACATAGGGATCACTCTGATCACTCTGAACACTCTGAACCATCATCATCTCGTACTGCACCTTTGCAATTAGTGACACTAATTTCTGTTTACTTTTCAACATTTTCACTTGACTCTAGTTTTGGACCAATGGCAGGTGATGAGAGGACTCTTAAGGAACTAGCTGCACCGGATGTCACATACCAAACGTTGTGCATCCAATATCCAGATGTGGACGCCCCTTTTGTTTTGAAAACTGGATTAATTCACCTTCTACCTAAATTCCATGGTTTTGCAGGTGAAGACGCTCACAAACACTTGAAGGAGTTTCACATTGTATGTTCCACCATGAGACCTCAAGGTGTTCCGGAGGAGCATGTCAAATTGAAGGCTTTCCCTTTCTCATTAATGGACACCGCGAAGGATTGGCTCTACTACCTTCCTCCCGAATCTATTACAAGTTGGGACAACCCTAAAAGACTCTTTCTAGAATTTGTGGAATTAGACAGCTAGAAAGAGAAACTCTATGAATACTGGGAGAGGTTCAAAAGACTATGTGCCAGCTGCCCCCACCACCAAATTAGTGATCAATTTCTGATCCAGTACTTCTATGAGGGATTACACCCAATGGATAGGAGTATGATCGATGCAGCGAGTGGAGGAGCCTTGGTAGAAAGGACCCCTGTGGCAGCCAGGAACTTGATAGAAAACATGGCTGCCAACTCCCAACAGTTTGCAACTAGACAGAATTCCTGTATTACTAGAGGTGTGCATGAAGTTCAAGCTGCAGAACCAAACAAATTGAAGCACAAGATTGATGAGCTTGCCTCCATGGTAAAGCAATTGGCTGCAATGCAAAAGAGTGTTGTCTCTGCAACACCTCCACCACCAGTTCCAGCTACGCTTTGCGGAATATGCTCAGCTGTGGATCACTACACAGACAACTGTCCTACATTACAGGAGTCAGACACTCCTGAAGGTAACCCCCAAGCCTATGCTGCAAATATTTACACAAACAAATTTCCTTTTCAGCAGCCACAGCAAAAACCAAGCTGGGATCTTTCATCAAACTGGTATAACTCGGGCTAGAGAAATCATCCAAACTTGAGGTGGGGAGGAAATTCCAACCAGCAAAATCAGCAAAGCAACAACTACCAAGCTGGTCAAAGCAGGCCACATCAGCGACGCCAATGGAATGATCAATAACATGGGCAACAGCCTCACCAACAGCAACAAGCGTCCTCATCCCAAGCCTCTTCATGTCAGAAGAATGAGCCTTCATTAGAGGAGCTTATGAAGCAGATGGCCATGAGCACCATTAACTTTCAACAGCGAACAGAGGTCAATATCAGAACAATTGAGAACCAGATGGGACAGTTGGCTTCCTCTATAAATCAGATTCAGTCCCAAGGTTCAGACAACCTCCCAGCACAGACAGTCACAAACCCAAAGAATGTCAGTGTAATTACTCTGCGGTCTGGGAAGGTAATGCAAAAGCCTGAAATGCCTAGGGAGAAGGAGATCCCACGCCCCTTGGTTGATGAAAGGAGGAAGAAAATGCACCCACCACTCAAGAAGTGATAGAAGAAGCTGAAAGGGCAATTCCACCACCTTTTCCTCAAAGGGTTATGGTCACCAAACCAAGTAAGAAAGCTGAGGAGAGTCACAAAGAAATCTTGGACACCTTCAGAAAGGTTGAGGTGAATATACCCTTGCTAGAGGCAATTAAACAAATACCCAAGTACGCCAAGTTCTTGAAAGATTTGTGTACACATAAAAGGTGTCTGAAGGGTAATGAAAGGGTCAACATAGGCAGGAATGTTTCTGCACTTTTTGTGAAACAGAGAACCACAATGCCTGAGAAGTGTAAAGACCCACGAACATTTACTATTCCATGCATCATTGGTAAAAATAGGATAGACAATACCATGTTAGAGCTAGGAGCATCCATTAATGTTATGCCATTGTCTATTTTTATCTCTCTATCTCTTGGTCCCTTGCAGCCTGTTACTTTTACAACTGCTGTTGCACTGAAAGTAAACTGACTAGCAAGTATACTAGTGTTGTTGTAGCAAGTTATAAAAAATCTTAGAATCAACATTTCCATTTCAGATTCACAGTTCCTAACCACAAAGAGTTTAAGCAAACATTACAAAAAGAGAAGAGAAGAGAAGAGAAGAAGAGAATGAACAAAGAAGAAACATCTTTAAGCCAATCTCCAATCTGATCCCTCAAAAAATGAAGCTTAGTGTTCATCCTCAATCTCCCTCTCTGACTTTCTCAACAACAAAAACAAATGGAAAATAAAAAATGAACCAAAAAACTCCTAAATTCCTGAGCTAACTGCCTTTTATAGAATTCCCGCTCTACTGGCATGATCACTTTTTCCAGCAATAGTAATCACGCAGAGGCTAATTCTTCATTTCCACTTGCGCGTGTTCACTTTTGCTGGTGATAGTAGCCACGCACGCTTCAAAGTGTTCACTTTTATTGAAAATAGTAGCCACGCAGAAGCTTCCCTTACTGATGTCATGCGCGTGTTCACTTCCGCTAGAAATAGTGAATACGCAAAAGCTACCTTCTTGCGCATCTTCACTTTTGTGGATAATAGTGAACACGCACAACTACTCTTCTTACAGGACTCTCTAGAACACTCACTTTTTCCAGAAAAAGTGATTACGCAGAAGCTCTTCTCATTGCAACCTCTCTGGAACGATCACTTTTGGCAGCAAAAGTGATTACGCAGAAGCTCTTCTTCATTTTATGGTTCTGGAGTGATCACTTTCATCAGCGAAAGTGATCACTCAAAGGCTATTCTTCAATTATCAACTTCTTTCCTCCAATTTTTGCTACTTTTCTTCTATTTTTCCTTTGATCATCCAATCCTAATGAACTTAGCTCAGAATTCCCTACAAAAGCATATTTGAAATGTCACTTTTTACATAGAAAATCAATGAATTTTAAAATAACTATGTTTAAAAGTGACATGCAACATTTTATTATTTTTTTAAGGGTTTTCTACTATTTCTAGCATATTTTCTTTATTAATTACACTAAAAACTATTGTAAAATACTAGTAAAATATGGATCCATCACTACCCCAAACTTGAATTTTTGCTTGTCCTCTAGCAAATTAGAACATATCAAGGGTGTAAATTCTTATTAATTGGAATCCAAATTTTTTTTACATTTTTCAGAAAAATTCAGATTAAAAATCCATTTTACTTAAATGCATTCTAATTGTTTTCTCACTAAGTCATTCACCAATTCTTCATCATGATATTCACACTTGACTTATCTGTTTGCTGCACAATCTCATTCATTTCAATCAAGCAAATCATTAAAGCTACATGCAAACAGAGTTGAGAAACATTATCACAGCTCTCAGAAAGTGTTTCTCTAACTCAATCATTGTTTAAGCTTGTGTTTGCTCTCATCATCACCAAATTCATCAAACTCTGCCATAAGCTTGCCTATATTCTCTACCTCCTTTGCAAATTTACAATTAATCACATATCAAGAGGACTTTTTAGGTAATATTAAGGCTCAGGGATAGGTATGATTTCAATGAATTCAGGATATCAATGCAGCTAATTTCAAACAGAAAAAGATGCAAATTGAGTAGATAAGCTTTTAAACTTAGTAAGGGCTGCGTCAACTGTTTCTATTCTTAATCAACTTTCAATCACAGTTTAAATTTTTGCAGAATTATCTACCAAATTCCTTTTCCTTTTTGATTTGCTGATTTCTTTTTATTTCTTTTTCATTTTTCTATTTTTACTTGCAGCTTTTTACTTCTTTTTCATATTTTCTCTGCATGACTTTTTCTTACTTTCTTAATTCATTTCAATCCTTTTCTCAATCCTTTTTTACCCCAAACTTAGAACATTGCTTGTCCTCAAGTAATGCACTAGAAACATGATGTTACCCCAAACTTAGTTTTAAAACTTATCTTTGATTCAACTAAATTTGCCTCTTTTCTATTTGAATAGGTAAAATGGTTTTTCTAGAAAAGCTTGTATTGAGGTTAATCAAAGAAAGACTATCAGCTCAAAGGGGCTACTAGGACATTCAAGAATGAAAGGCAGTCTATTTGGCTCACTAGGTAAATCTGAATAATGGCCTCCATCCTTTATGTGATTAGTGCACTGCATATTCAGCTAAGAAACAAAGCAAGTTCTAGAGAGTAAATTAGAATTTGAGATCAGTCACACATCAATGAATGAAAAGGTTCAAGTCTCACTGAGGAAGTAAATAGATAATATTCATCAACTCAGTTCACTATTTACTTCAAGAATTTGCATGAATAAAATGGCAAGACTGCTTTATTTTTAAAAAATACAAGTATGACAATCATGTTAAGAATGAGAAAAACAACTTATGTAATTTAATAATCAGAATTTCAATCAGGTGAAAATCAGGTTTATTTATCAAGAAAACAAAATCTAATGCAGTTTAATATTTTTCTAACTTGTGAATATTTTATGCAAAATGTAAGCTGTACACATGAAATAGAGGTACAGAATTAAACCCCCCTTTCATGGTAGCTGTGCATATTTCAATCATTCCATGCGTTCCTTGTTCAGAGTTTGACAGCATGGTCTGCACAAAAACATCACAAGTTGTTCATCAATTATCAGATAAAAATTCAATAAAATTCAAAGCTAGTAGATATTTAAAATAGAATTGTTCATAACCAAAATAAAACTAAAATGTAATTACAGTACTCAAAAGTCTGAAATTCTAATTACAATCTTTTGACAAAAATTAAACTAATGACAGAAATTTAAATCCCTAATCTACTCTTCATCTTCATCCTCATCTTCATCTTCCAAATCATCATCTTCTTCATCATCTTCTTCCTTTTCTGCAGCAGCTGCTGATGGAGGAAAGTGAGTTCTGTAGATGGGGAGGTCTTTGAAGACAGTTGACCTCAGGCATTGGGCATTCTCTACTTGATCTGGAGTGTCGTACAAGTCTTCTTTGGTCATGCCCATCTTTTGACCAATGTTCATGAGAACACCTTCCAGAAGCATAATGCCAGCCTTCAGACTGCTGTGCAACTCATTCTGCCCCTCAGCTAAAGAGTTTTGTCTTTCAGCCATGAAGGCTATCTTCTCCTTCATTGTGGTTGGATTCTCTCTTTTATACTGGGAGGGAATTGGGGCTGCTGATGTGCAAGAGACAGTAGCATAAATCTCCTTCACCATAGCTACTGTAATTGGAGGTGCAACTCTAATTTTGATTTGATAATCTCCAATTTCAATACCTGCATCCTCACAAAGAATAGTTATTAACGAAGGGAAAGCTTAAGAATCTCTTTTCCTCTTAAGGATGTCCAGAATGCATCCACTAATCACTTCTCCTACATCTATATAAAAATCATTAACTATAGCATATAGGAGTTCAACTCTCTTCACTGCTAGAGTGGAGCTATGCCTAACAGGCATGAATGAACTCAAAATAAATGTGCTCCACACTTTTGCAAAGGGCAAAAGGTTCTTGGTTGTGATGCATTTGGGCTTTTCTGATAGATTCAGCTCCCAAGTAGTCCCTGGTTTCCCAATCCTCTCAAGGACTTGAACATAGTCCTTGTCTTCAGCATCCCTGAACGCTTTAAAGTCTTGTTGCCCATGTCGTTTTTGAGTCTTAATGTTAAGAACTCTATTGATGTTAGCAGCAGAAAAATCAATTGTTGTCCCCTTGACCATTGAATGGTATTTAGGTAGTTGATCTCCCTTGAATCTCATGGCATTGGCATAAAATTCCTGTGTAATGTCTCTCCAGCCAATGCCAGCCATCATGCAGAAGGATTCCCATTCTCTTTTCTGAATTTCCTTCTTGTATTCTGAATAATGGTCTTCAGCTATCTCAATTTCTCTATCTTGGACAATCTTTCTTCTCAAGATATTAGCTCTAAAATAATTCTCATGAGCTATGCTCCTGAACCTTGGATCATGTTGAGGATTTGGCCTTGATGAAGAGACTCCTGCTAATCTTCCTCTCTTTGTTCTAGGAGTACCTCTAGAAGAGCCAACTGAAGTGTTGTCTGATGTCCTTACCATTTTTTTTTAAATTTCCTGCATAAAAAGAATATTTCAATACACTGAAAGACATGAATGCAATGCAATGCAGGACATTTTCAATTTCAGAATAGCAGAATATGAATAATGCAGAATTTAAGAATATCATAACAATGCAGAATATAGTTCCTTGAAGCATTTAAACTCAGATATTCATGATTTTGAATACAAAATGCTAGAGTTCAAGAGTTACATTTATGCAGAAATTTCTTCCTAACTATTTTTCACTTTAAGTCCTAAGGTTAACTCATGCAATCTGTCAATGTAGGTCTTTTTCCATCTAAAAATCTATCAATTGAAGTGAGAATTACTCTACGTTGCCTTATAATTGCATATTCAGATTAGTTATTAATAAGAAAATTTCTATTTTTCCATTACTCAGTGTTTTCCACAATTCTGCAAAATGAAGAACCCTAATTTCTAAATTAGAGAAGTAGAATACTGACCTGGATTTGGAGAAATGTGTAGAATGAACTTCAATTGATTGCTTAAAAACAAATTTCATTCAGCAAAAGGTCAGAAAGATCAAGAATTTGAGAAATGAGATGAAGAAATGAAGATTTAAGATTCTAAAAATGGCTCTGCGTGGTTCCTTTTATGCATTTTAATGGACACGCTTACTGCACGTGGCCACTTTTTTCAGAAAAAATGGAAGTTGTAGAGATGATGTTGTGTGCGTGTTCACTTTTTCTGGCAAAAGTGAACACTTTGAGGGTAAATAGCATGCGCGTGTTCACTGTTGCTAGAAATAGTGAACGTTCCAGAGGGCTTTGCATTGAGTAATTTGAAATGAGTTGCGCGTGTTCACTTTTTCTGGAAAAAGTGATCACGCGCAGGTAGTATCCTTCTGCGTGATTACTATTCCTAGAAAAAGTGGTAACGCGCATCAACCTTAACTTGTAACTACACATTACTCATGCGCGTGATCACTATTATTGGAAAAAGTAACTACGCGCATCACATTACCTCTATTTAAGCCTGGCGTGGTTACTTTCACTGGGAAAAGTGATTGTTTCAGAGAAGGGTGTCTTCCAAAGGGTTCTGCGTGTTCACTTTCATCAGCAAAAGTGATTGTTCCAGAGAAGGGTGTCGTTCCTTGCTCCTCTGCGTGATCACTTTCATCAGCAAAAGTGATTGTTCAGAATGGAACTCTGTAATTGAAGCTCTGCGTGATCACTTTTCTGCAAAATAGTGACTCCTTTTGTTATTCAAAGCTCCTTAGAAACTTAATTGCCTCATGCATTCAATTTCAATCATCTCATTTATGCATCCACAGCATGAGCCTTCATTGAATCAACATATTATTCCTAAAACACATATAAAACAGAATCTAAAATCAAAAAATTGCAGAAATTAAAATAAAGAATTAACAAAAGTTTAAGTAAATTGCAAATAGAGTAAAAATGGTTCAGAAATGTGAGTTACCTCTCACAAAGCGCTCTTTTAATGTCACTAGCTTGACGTTAAATGTTCCTCACTGCTGAGAAACCAAGTTAATGCAAAAAGTGTTCCTATTGAATTCTCCTCCATTGTAAATCTTCAGTCTTTGGCCATTGACTTTAAACTTTCTCCCTTCTCTTTGATCTTTAAGTAACACAGCACCAAAGGGAGATACTTCCTTTACCATAAAAGGTCTTGACCATCTAGACTTGAATTTTCCAGGGAACAACTTCAATCTAGAGTTGAATAGTAGAACTAGCTGCCCTGGTCTGAATTCTCTCTGCAGGATGAATCTGTCATGTATTCTTTTAGTCCTTTCTTTATACAGTTTTGCATTTTCATATGCAATTTGTCTGAATTCCTCTAGTTCATGTAGCTGTAACACTCTCTTTTCTCCAGCCTTGGTTGAATCAAAATTTAGCCATTTAGTAGCCCAATATGCTCTATGTTCAAGTTCCACAGGAAGATGACATGATTTCCCAAACACTAATTGATATGGTGACATACCAATTGGTATTTTGGATGCAGTTCTGTATGCCCATAATGTATCATCAAGCTTCCTTGACCAATCTTTTCTTGAGTTACTGACTACTTTCTCTAAGATCCTGATTTCTTTGTTTGAAATTTCCACTTGTCATCTTGTTTGAGGATGATAAGGAGTTGCTACTCTGTGTTTTACTCCATACTTATCCAGAACATTATCAAGGTATTTATTGCAGAAGTGTGATCCTCCATCACTAATCAGAATTCTTGGCACTCCAAATCTTGAAAAAATGTTTTTCTTTATGAAGGAAATCACCACTTTGGCTTCGTTCGTTCTGGTTGGTATAGCTTCCACCCATTTAGACACATAATCCACTGCCACAAGTATGTATTCATGAGAAAAAGAAGTTGGAAAGGGTCCCATAAAGTCTATTCCCCATACATCAAACAGTTCCACCTCCAAGATATTGTTCAAAGGCATCTCATGTCTTTTGGAAATGTTACCAACTCTTTGTCATTTATCACAGTTTTCTACATAAATTTTTGCATCTCTGAACAATGTAGGCCAGAAAAATCCAGTTTGTAATACTTTGGCAGCTGTTCTTGATCCATCATGATGGCCTCCATAATCTGAATTGTGGCAATGCCATAGGATATCAGCTTGTTCTTTCTGTGGAATACATCTTCTCAAAATGCCATCTACTCTAATTTTGAATAGATGAGGATCTTCCCAAATATAGAACTTGCTGTCATGAAGAAATTTCTTTCTTTGCTGCCAATTCATTCTCTTTGGAATGTGCTGAGTGGCCTTAAAATTCGCTATATCAGCAAACCAAGGTAATTCATCCACAGTTAGCAACTTTTCATCAGGAAATTCTTCATTAATATCCAAATAATCTGATGGCAATGTGTCCAATGGAATTCTGGATAGATGGTCTGCAACACCATTCTCTTTTCCTTTCTTATCTCGAATTTCTAACTCAAATTCTTGAAGTAGTAGAATCCATCTCAGTAGTCTTGGTTTAGCATCCTGCTTAGAAAACAAATATTTCAGAGCAACATGGTCAGTATATACCACAACCTTGGACCCTACTAAATAAGACCTGAATTTATCAAAAGCAAATACTATAGCAAGCAACTCTTTTTCAGTGGTTGTGTAATTAATCTGTGCAGAGTTTAGGACTCTACTAGCATAGTAAATCACATGTAGTCTTTTATCTTTTCTTTGTCCTAATACAGCACCCACTGCATTGTCACTTGCATCACACATTAGCTCAAATGGTACAGTCCAGTCAGGTTTAACAAGAATTGGAGTAGAAATTAGTTTTTCTTTTAAAACAGTAAAAGCATGCATACAAGATTCATCAAATACAAATGTTGCATCCTTTACAAGCAAGTCACTCAGAGGTTTGGCAATTTTAGAAAAATCTTTAATGAACCTCCTATAAAACCCAGCATGGCCTAAGAAACTTCTAATTCCTTTCACATTCACAGGTGGAGGTAATTTACTAATCACTTTTATTTTAGCTTGATCAACCTCCATCCCTCTAATTGAAATCTTATGGCCAAGCACTATTCCTTCTTGCACCATAAAGTGACATTTCTCCCAATTCAACACCAAGTTGGTGTCTTGACATCGCTGCAAAACAATGGACAAATTAGATAAACAATCATCAAATGAATTCCCAAAAACAGAAAAATCGTCCATGAATACCTCAATTACACAGCCCAAAAGGCATTCTTCTATATGCAAATATTCCAAAGGGACAAGTAAAAGCAGTTTTTTCTTGATCAATTGGATCTACAGCAATTTGGTTATAGCCAGAATATCCATCTAAAAAGCAGTAAAATGCATGTCCAACTAACCTTTCTAGCATTTGGTCTGCAAAAGGTAGAGGAAAATGATCTTTTCTGGTTGCATCGTTCAGCTTTCTATAATCTATACACATCCTCCATCCTGTGACAATCCTTGTGGGTATCAACTCATTCTTTTCATTTGGTACTATAGTCATTCCACCCTTTTTAGGTACTACTTGCACAGGACTTACCCAATTACTGTCTGAAATAGGATATATGATCCCTACATCTAGTAGTTTAATGACTTCCTTCCTTACCATTTCCTTCATGGCAAGATTTAATCTTCTTTGAGGCTGCACAACTGGTTTAAAATTTTCTTCAAATAAAATTCTGTGCTTACAAAAGGATGGATTTATACCTTTCAAATCTGAGATGTTCCACCCTATTGCTAATTTATGGGTTCTCAAAATTCTCAGCAACTTCTCCTTCTCTTCTTCCTTGAGTTCATTGCTTATGATAACTGGATTTTCATGTTTATGGTCCAAGAATGCATATCTCAAGTGAGATGGAAGTTGCTTTAATTCCAGCTTCTGACTTTTCTCTTCTTCTCCTTCATTTTTCAACTCCTCTTTGATTGATTCTTCTATGGGTATTAAAATAGGTAGAGTTTCCAATTGTTGCTCCATTTCAAATACGTTTTCATCTTCAAAATGCAGAGATTTAGTATTTCCTGCAGCTATGGTTTCTCTCAACACAGAAATTT
This sequence comes from Abrus precatorius, assembly GCF_003935025.1. Taxonomy (NCBI): domain Eukaryota; kingdom Viridiplantae; phylum Streptophyta; class Magnoliopsida; order Fabales; family Fabaceae; genus Abrus; species Abrus precatorius. The sequence continues at coordinate 220,071 of NW_020874406.1, forward strand.
CATCAAATCCATTCAAAGAATAAGGAGTGATCATAGAATCCAATGTATCTACTCTTATACAAGTGTTATCATCAATTGGATATTTCAAAGCTTCAAATACATTAAATATTACCTTTTCCTCTTGAATTCTAAGCATTAACTCTCCTTTTTTCACATCAATGAGAGCTCGTCTAGTTGCAAGGAAAGGTCTGCCCAAGATTAATGGTATGTTTGCATCTACCTCCATGTCTAATATGACAAAATCTGCAGGAAAAATAAATTTGTCAACCTTAACCAACAAATCCTCTACTACTCCATATGGATAAGTATATGATATATCAGCTAATTGGAATGTAATGTTGGTTGGTTTCACTTCTTCTATCCCCAATTTCTTCATAATGGCTAATGGCATCAAATTAATGCTTGCCCCCAAATCACACAATGCTTTTCCCACAGTACAATTTCCTATTTCACAAGGCATGCTAAAGGATCCTGGGTCTTTTAATTTTTGAGGAAGTTTTCTTCTAAGAATAGCACTGCATTCCTCTGTCAAGGGTACAATCTTATCATGTTCTAACTTCCTTTTCTTGGAGAGTAGTTCCTTCATGAATTTGGCATAAGATGGCATTTGCTCTAAAGCTTCAGCAAATGGGATGTTAATTTGCAGCGTTTTGAACACGTTTAGAAACCTCTCAGACTGCTCCTCTTGCTTAGGATTTTGCACTCTTTGAGAATAAGGCAGTCTCTTATATTTTTCTGGATCAATTGGCTTGTAAGTGTCCTCAAATAATTGCTTCTTTGTCTTTCTTTCAGGACTTTTATGAACTTCTTCATTCTTTTCTGAATGTTCTCTCTTTAGTAGATTGAAGTTCCCTTCCTGCAATTCTTCTTTTAAATCTCTTTCCTCTGCTGCATTTTCTACTTGCTTTTCTGCTGCAACATTATTTAGTTTATTTTCAGCTGGTTTCGGACTGGCTACAACAACTCACTTCTTGTAACTATAGCTTAACATTGTTCCTTTGGATTCACCACTGTGTTGCTTAGAAATCTTCCTTTATCTCTGCTTGTTAATTGTTCAGCCAGCTGTCCAATTTGATTTTCTAACTTCTTCATAGAAGCTTCTTGATTCTTGATGCTGGATTGAGTGACTTTCATGAATTGTAACATTGTTTCCTTAATCTCGTTCATTCTTTCACTCATTGGTCTAGCTGAATGTTGACTCCTTTGAGGTTGAGTAGAAGAATTTCCTTGAAAGTACTGTTGTTGTTGGTGATTTCCTGCATTTGAAAATGGAAGAGATGTATTAGTGCTTTTCATTGCAGAATTCTGAGGATTCCATTTATAAAATTGTTGATTCCTATTATTAGAATACTGAAATCCAGGAGGAAATGATTGTTGAGGATAAGATTGTTGCTGTCTTTGATAATTCCCCATATAATTGACTTACTCTTGTGGTTCAGGGGTAGGTACATCACATGTACCATTAGCATGACTCTTTCCACAAAATCGCATGTCAACTGACTTGTTACCACATTTCCAGTCTGTAAATTATTAATCTGCTCTGAGTCAAAGCTGCTATTTGATCAGAAAATAATTGGTTCTGCAGCTGATTCTGTGCAAGAAAAGTTTCCATCATCTTTGCTTCATATTCATTGCCTCTTCTTGTATTCCTCAAGTTGGAATTCTGATACATGGATGAAGCCATCATCTCAATGATTCTTTGGGCTTCTTCCAAGGATTTCATGCTCAAAGATCCTCCTGCAGCTGCATCAATCATAGTTCTAGTTACTACATTCATTCCATTATAAAAAGTTTCCAGCTGCATCCATTCTGGAATACAATGATGTGGACATCTTTTCAACAACTCTTTATATCTTTCCCATGCTTCATAAAGTGATTCTCCTTCCTGCTGCAGAAAAGATGTTATTTCTCCTCTCAGCTTAGCAGCTTTTGAGGGAGGAAAATATTTTGTTAGAAATTTATTCACAAGTTTAGTCCATGTGGTGATACTTCCCTGAGGCTGTGCTTGTAACCAACATTTGGCTTTGTCTCTTAAAGAAAATGGAAATAGCCTCAGTCTTATAGCATCTTCACTTACTCCATTCATCCTTATAGTATCACACAACTGCAGAAAATTAGAAATATGCAGATTAGGATCACCAGAAATTCCACCAGAAAATTGGTCCTGCTGCACTAGGTGAAGTAAGGCTGGTTTTATCTCAAAATGATTGGCTTGAATGGTTGGTCTAACAATTGAAGAATTATAGCCTTGCATATCTGGAATTGCATAATCTCCTAGTGTTCTCAATCTATGTTGTTCTGCCATTTCAACTTTTGGAGTTGGTTGTCTAAAAGGTGAATGTTTCTTATTTGCAAAAGGAGTGACTTGAAATTCTGGAGAATGTATAACCTCTAGATCACTGTCACTTCCTAAAGATCTCTCTGCTCTAGTCTCTTTTCTTAATCTCCTAAGAGTTCTATCAATGTCAGGATCAAAGACAAGAGTAGATTTATTTTTGTTTTTGCCACGCATATACAACTAAATACAGATATAGTATAATGAAAACAGAAAATTGCACATGTAATGTAATATTTGCATAAAATTTAAAGAAACAAATGCTCAATCTAGTTATTTTCCTGTTACTAATGATATTGAAACAAATTATTCCCTGGCAACGGCGCCAAAAACATGTTACTTTTACAACTGTTGTTGCACTGAAAGTAAACTGACTAGCAAGTATACTAATGTTGTTGTAGCAAGTTATAAAAAATCTTAGAATCAAATTGAGTTCCAAGTATCGTCCTCAGGGAATAAAGTTCTCAATTACCACTTCACAAGATCACAATTAGTTGAGCTTTACAAATTTCAGATGCATTTGGTATGAATGTATCAAAAACGAAATTAGAAAGTAAAATAGAACAGTTAGTACAAAAGTATATAGTAAACAGATGTAGAAAGAGTAGTTAGGAAATTGTTTCACCAAAACTTCAACATTGAATTAATAAAGTTCTGAACTTTCAAGCATTTAGATGGAATGACAATCAGTTTCACGTTATATTAATCAAAGGACAATCCCTTGCCTCAATGAATCTAACATCTAATCAAATCACTCTAATCCCTTAGATCTAATCCAATCAAATGCTACATTAAGTTTGAGAAACCAAAAGATTGCAAGATTAAGATATCTTATCCCTAAGAAACCAAAATAACCTTGGCAATTAATTCAGATTTGAGAAACAAATTCAATTCCCATTGATAAGAGTTCCTCTATGATTAGTTGATTAAATTTCCATTCAATCACTACTTTAACAGCAGAATCAATCACTCAATCCAATCCAAAACGCAAAGTTCAGATCCAAAATCAATTCAACATTTCCATTTCAGATTCACAGTTCCTAACCACAAAGAGTTTAAGCAAACATTACAAAAAGAGAAGAGAAGAGAAGAGAAGAAGAGAATGAACAAAGAAGAAACATCTTTAAGCCAATCTCCAATCTGATCCCTCAAGAAATGCAGCTTGGTGTTCGACCTCAATCTCCCTGTCTGACTCTCTCAACTACAAAAACAAATGGAAAATAAAAAATGAACCAAAAAACTCCTAAATTCCTGAGCTAACTGCCTTTTATAGAATTCCCGATCTACTGGCGTGATCACTTTTTCCAGCAATAGTAATCACGCAGAGGCTAATTCTTCATTTCCACTTGCGCGTGTTCACTTTTGCTGGCGATAGTAGCCGCACGAACTTCAAAGTATTCACTTTTGTTGAAAATAGTAGCCACGCAGAAGCTTCCCTTACTGATGTCATGCGCGTGTTCACTTTTGTGGATAATAGTGAACACGGGCAGCTACTCTTCTTGGAGGAGTCTCTGGAACGCTCACTTTTTCCAGAAAAAGTGATTACGCAGAAGCTCTTCTCATTGTAACCTCTCTGGAATGATCACTTTTGCCAGCAAAAGTGATTACGCAGAAGCTCTTCTTCGTTTTATGGTTCTGGAGTGATCACTTTCACCAGCGAAGGTGATCACTCAGAGGCTGTTCTTCAATTATCAACTTCTTTCCTCCAATTTTTGCTACTTTTCTTCTATTTTTCCTTTGATCATCCAATCCTCATGAACTTAGCTCAGAATTCCCTACAAAAGCATACTTGAAATGTCATTTTTTACATAGAAAATCAATGAATTTTAAAATAACTATATTTAAAAATGACAGGCAACATTTTATTATTTTTTAAGGGTTTTCAACTATTTCTAGCATATTTTCTTTATTAATTGCACTAAAAACTATTGTAAAATACTAGTAAAATATGGATTCATCACAGCCCACAAGTGTAGTAATTCAGTTCGCCAATAGAAGCACAACACATCCAGCTGGACTTGTTGAAGATGTGTTAGTGAAGGTGAATGACCTCATCGTTCCAGCTGACTTCTACATCCTTGACATGCAAGAAGAGGAGTCACTCAAAAATTCCGCACCAATCATTTTGGGAAGACCGTTCTTGAAGACTGCATGAACGAAGATTGATGTACATGCTAGTTCACTCACCATGGAATTTGGGGAAAGCATTGTGCACTTCAACTTATTGGATGTCATGAAACATCCAATTGAAGAACATTCTGGCTTCCATATTGATGTATTTGATGCATTAGTGGATGAGAGTTGGACCAAAATTTTGAGAAATTCTTTCCTTAATTTTTCCCATTGTGTAGATGCTTTTGTTTGTGAATCATATGAAAATTCTTTGTATGATACTTGTGCTGAAAGTTTTGATTGTTTGAATGAAAGTTCTGAAATTTTTAATGTTGATGAAGTTGATAATTCCATAGGGGTAGAATGTGAAGTATTGGATTTAGCAAATACAGTTGAATCTAACCCCTTTGATTTGAATGTTGCAGAGATTTTGTCAAATGAAAATGCTAAATCACTTCCCTCTATAGAGCAACCTCCCACATTGGAGTTAAAGCCTCTACCGGAGCATCTAAAATATGTTTATTTGGAACCAAATGAGAAGCTCCCAGTTATATCTCCACCAAGCTTGATAGTGATCAAGAGGAGAAGTTGCTAGAAGTGATCAAGAAGCACAAAAGAGCCATTGGGTGGACACTTGCTAATATACCAAGAATTAGCCCCTCCATGTGTATGCACAAAATTTTGTTGGAAGAGGATGCTAAACCGATGAGACAACCTCAAAGGAGGGTGAATCCCATCATCCTAGATGTGGTGAAGAAGGAAGTCACCAAGTTGCTTCAAGCTGGGATCATATACCCAATCTCTGATAGCACTTGGGTTAGCCCTGTGCAAGTGGTCCCAAAGAAATCTGGACTTACTGTGGTCAGGAATGAGAAGAATGAAATGATACCTACCAGAGTCCAGAACACATGGAGAGTCTGCATAGACTACAGGCGGCTGAACCAGGCCACAAGGAAGGACCACTTTCCACTACCTTTCATTGATCAAATGCTTGAAAGATTGGCAGGTAAATCCCACTATTGCTTTCTAGATGGTTACTCTGGTTATTTTCAAATTTGTATTGCCCCTCAAGACCAGGAGAAAACCACATTTACATGTCCCTTCGGCACCTTCACTTATCGAAGAATGCCTTTTGGCCTATGTAATGCTCCTGAACATTCCAGAGATGCATGTTGAGTATTTTTTCTGATTTAGTGGAGCATTGCATAGAGGTCTTCATGGATGACTTCACAGTTTATGACACATCCTTTCATGCCTGTTTAGTCAATTTAGAAAAAGTCTTGAAGAGGTGTATTGAAACTAACCTTGTACTTAACTTTGAGAAATGTCATTTCATGGTAGAGCAGGGTGTAGTTCTAAGACACATAATCTCTGAAAAAGGCATTGAGGTTTATCCTGCAAAATTGGATGTTATTTCACAGCTTCCTTACCCCTCATGCGTGAGGGAGGTTCATTCTTTTTTGGGCCATGCAGGATTTTACAAGAGGTTGATCTAGAATTTCTCCAAGATTGCAATTCCTCTTTCGAAGCTACTGCAAAAAGATGCTGAATTCAACTTTGATGAGGACTGCAAGGAGGCTTTCAACTTCCTTAAAAAAGCCTTAACCACCACACCAATTATCCAACCTCCAGATTGGTCAATACCCTTTGAGCTAATGTGTGATGCCTAAAATTATACAGTGGGAGTTGTCCTTGCACAGCGGGTTGGTAAGGTCCCTCATGTCATTTATTATGCTTCTAGGACCTTAGACACTGCACAATCCAATTACACCATAACTGAAAAGGAATTGTTGGCCATAGTGTTTGCATTAGATAAATTCATATCATATTTGTTAGGATCAAAAGTTGTGGTGTGTTACTTTTACAACTGTTGTTGCACTGAAAGTAAACAGACTACCAAGTGTACTAGTGTTATTGTAGCAAGTTATAAAAAAATCTTAGAATCAAATTGAGTTCCAAGTATCGTCCTCAGGGAATAAAGTTCTCAATTACCACTTCACAAGATCACAATTAGTTGAGCTTTACAAATTTCAGATGGATTTGGTATGAATGTATCAAAAACAAAATTAGAGAGTAAAACAGAACAATTAGCATAAAAGTATATAGTAAACAGATGTAGAAAGAGTAGCTAGGAAATTGTTTCACCAAAACTTCAACACTGAGTCAATAAAGTTCTGACCTTTCAAGCATTTAGATGGAATGACAATCAGTTCACGTTATATTAATCAGAGGACAATCCCTTGCCTCAATGAATCTAGCATCTAATCAAATCACTCTAATCCCTTAGATCTAATCCAATCAAATACTGCATTATATTTGAGAAACTAAAAGATTGCAAGATTAAGATATCTTATCCCTAAGAAACCAATAAGCTTGGCAATTAATTCAGATCTGAGAAACAAATTCAATTCCCATTGATAAGAGTTCCTCTATGATTAGTGGATCAAATTTCCATTCAATCACTACTTTAACAGCATAATCAATCACTCAATCCAATTCAAAACTCAAAGTTCAGATCCAAAATCAATTCAACATTTCTATTTCAGATTCACAGTTCCTAACAACAAAAAGTTTAAGTAAATATTACAAAAAGAGAAGAGAAAAGAAGAGAAGAGAAGAGAAGAAGAGAATGAACAAAGAAGAAACATCTTCAAGCCAATCTCCAATTTGATCCCTCAAGAAATAAAGCTTGGTATTCGTCCTCAATCTCCCTCTCTAACTCTCTCAACAACAAAAACAAATGGAAAATGAAAAATGAACCAAAATCTCTTTAATTCCTGAGCTAACTGTCTTTTATAGAATTCCCGCTCTGCTGGCGTGATCACTTTTGCAACAATAGTAATCACGCAAAGGCTAATTCTTCATTTCCACTTGTGCGTGTTCACTTTTGCTGGAAATAGTAGCCACACGTACTTCAAAGTGTTCACTTTTATTGTAAATAGTAGCCACTCAGAAGCTTCCCTTACTACTATCATGCGCGTGTTCACTTCTGCTAGAAATAGTGAACACGCAGAGACTACCTTCTTGCGCGTGTTCACTTTTGTTGAAAATAGTGAACACGCACATCAACTCTTCTTGGAGGACTCTCTAGAACGCTCACTTTTTCCAAAAAAAGTGATTACGCAGAAGCTCTTCTCAATGCAACCTCTCTGGAACGATCACTTTTGCCAGCAAGAGTGATTACGCAGAAACTCTTCTTCATTTTATGGTTCTGGAGTGATCACTTTCACTAGCGAAAGTGATCACTTAGAGGCTGTTCTTCAATTATCAACTTCTTTCCTCTAATTTTTGCTACTTTTCTTCTATTTTTCCTTTGATCATCCAATCCTCATGATCTTAGCTCAGAATTCCCTACAAAAGTATACTTGAATTGTCACTTTTTACATAGAAAATCAATGAATTTTAAAATAAATATGTTAAAAGTGACATGCAACATTTTATTATTTTTTTAAGGGTTTTCTACTATTCTAGCATGTTTTCTTTATTAATTGCACTAAAAACCACTGTAAAATGCTAGTAAAATATGGATTCATTATGGTGTTCACTGATCATTCCGCTTTGAAGTTTTTGCTAAAAAAGACAGATTCTAAACCCAGGCTAATAAAGTGGATGCTCTTACTTCAAGAATTTGACTTTGAGATTAAAGACAGAAGTGGAGCACAAAACTTGGTAGCAGACCATTTAAGCAGAATAGAGGGAGTCCCTGAACTCATTCCCCTCAAAGATGATTTTCCTGATGAACAACTCTTAGAGTTGTGCACATCACATGTACCTTGGTATGCTGATTTGGTTAATTTTTTGGTTGCAGGAGTTTTCCCAACAAATGCATCAAAATTTCAAAGGGACAAGATCAAGAGCGATGCCAAGCACTATGTGTGGGACGACCCCTACTTATGGTAGTTCTATAATGATCAAGTGATCAGAAATGTGTCCCTGATGAAGAGATCCCATCTATATTGCAGTTTTGCGACAATTCAGTTTTGGGAGGACACCTTGGACCTCAAAGAACAACAAGGAAGGTGCTGGACTCAGGATTGTACTGGCCCTCCATTTTCAAAGACTCTTGGCGAACATACTCTGTCTGTGAGAGCTGCCAGAAGTCAGGAGGAATGATCACTCAGAGACAGGAAATGCCTCAGCAACCTATCTTATACTGTGACATCTTTGACGTTTGGGGTATTGACTTTATGGGCCCCTTTCCCTCTTCTTTTGGTTTCTTGTACATTTTACTTGTTGTTGACTATGTTTCAAAATGGGTAGAAGCTAAAGCCACCAAAACTAATGATGCTCGAGTTGTTGCAGAATTTGTTCGCTCCAACTTATTTTGCAGGTTTGGCATCCCACATGCCATCATTAGTGACCAAGGAAGTCATTTTTGCAACAAGACAATGGAAGTTCTGCTGAGAAAATATGGAGTTCTGCACAAAGTTTCCACAGCCTACCACCCTCAAACGAATGGCCAGGCCGAACTCTCCAACAGAGAAATTAAGAAAATACTTGAAAGAGTTGTGCAGCCCCACAGAAAAGATTGGAGCCGCAGGCTAGATGATGCCTTGTGGGCACACAGGACTGCATTCAAAGCACCTTTGGGCATGTCTCCTTATAGAATAGTCTTTGGCAAACTTTGCCATTTACCAGTGGAGATAGAGCATAAGGCGTATTGGGTAGTGAAGGCTTGTAATTTGCACTATGACTCAGCTGAAGAGCAAAGAAAGCTTCAATTGCAAGATCTAGAAGAATTACGTCTAGAGGCATATGAAAATTCCAGAATTTATAAGGAGAAAACCAAGAGGTACCATGACAAGTTGATAGCCAGGAAAGAATTTTGTGTTGGTCAATAGGTGTTCTTGTTCAATTCTCGCCTCAAATTTATGCCTGGAAAGCTTTGCTCAAGGTGGATTGGTCCATTTATAGTCACACAAGTGTTTCCTAATGGTATAGTGGAAATCAAGAGTAACTCCACTAACAAATGTTTCACAGTGAATGGACATCGCCTGAAGCATTTTGTTGAGAACTCAGTTCCATCGGAGGAGATTGAAGAGGTGGATGTGTACTCCCCCATCATTTCCTTCAACCAAGACCCCTGTCATGAGTAAATTACTTCGCACGTCAAGCTAGTGACGTTAAAAAAGCGCTCTATGAGAGACAACTCACACGTGAATAAGAAATTTTGTTCTTTTCCTTTGCATTCTTTCAATTAAATTTTTGTTTTCATTTGAGCTATGATGAGCAGAGAGATCTCTTTCACAATTCAATTTTGTGTAAATAATTTTTTTTGTGGACTCAGAATTTTTGCAGGGACTTTGGCAGCAGCAAAAACTTTGGGTACTCATTCATGCTCGGTACAATTCGTTCTTCGTGAAAGTGGACACTTTCATAGGCCATAGTGGTCACGGCTCAAGGTAAGCATGTTTCTCTCTGTAGTTCCCACTTTCCTGTCCAATAGTAACCACGCGCAAATTTGCCTTACATTTTGGCCTCACTGTAGTTGCCACTTTCTTAATTGAAAGTGGCCACGTGCACTTGCCCACAAAAGGAACCCACTATAGTTGCCACTTTCAAACTCAAGAGTAGCCACGCGCACTTGCCCACAAAAAGGAACTCACTGTAGTTGCTACTTTCTTAATTGAAAGTGGCCACGCGCACCATTTCTTGGGCCAGCCTATTGCGCGCTGCCCTTAAATCCCTTGAAAGTCACAACGCCCAACTCACACACTCACAACATCCACTCACGCCACCCACTCACAACGCAACTTCCGACGCAACTCACGACACCATTCCTCCACCTCCCAATTGAATTTTTGCATCCCCCATTCTCACATTTCCACTTCTGCCGCCACACCCAAGGCTCCAAGCAAGGTAAATCTCTCAACCTCTCTTAATTCATGGGTTAGGGTTCTTGGATCCCCCAATTTGGAGCTTTTTAATTTTTCCCTTATATGTTGCAATTGATGTAAATTTCTTGTGTAATTAAGCATTCTTGTATGAATTATAGTGGGTGAGGTCCTTTAATTGCACCCAATGGTCATGTGTGGCTGCCACCATGTTCTACGTCCCCACTTTTGTCCCCAAAAGTGGCCATGCCCATTTCCCCTTTGCTTTGACTCCCATTTGCTGTTTTTGTTATGCCCCTCCCCTTATTTTTATGTTTTCAAACATACCCATCGTGCCATCCCTTTTCATGTTAATGCATGTTGATGTCTAAATTCGGTTCATGTCCATTGACATTAAGTTCTAACCTCTCCATTTTGCTATTTTTCTTCTCACTTCCATGATATTTTGTTGTTGCTGCACTTGATTCTCATGCACCTTCTATAATTAGCTCTGTTTGCTGGCCTTTCTGGGTGTTGAACATGCTTTTCGTGACTTTAATTTCACTGTTGCTATGTTATGGCCCTTGAACTTAGAAGCTACATTGTGTTCTACAATCGATTGCTATACATGGTGAAAGTTTACCACACCATTTCTTTGTACTTAATTGCATTTGTATGTCTTATTTGAGATCTATGCTTTGCCCACATAATGCATCTTTTATTGAATGCAATGTGTTTTTACTATGTACCATGATCAACATTGAATGCTCTTTGAGTCATATGTGGCACTATACACCCTTTATGCGTACAAGTCATTTAGGATTGCATCCAAATAATTTGCAACCCTTTTCACTGGTCTAATTGCTTGATGTTATTCGTTACCATGGAGGGTTGACCCAATTTTTCCTGCACTACCCATTCACATACTCTTTCTTTTCTGCAGGATAATGTCTAGCACTCCCAGAAGGAACACCCCAGAACCAAGAGGAGCAGGCCAGCTGAAACCTCTTCATCTCAACCCCTTCCTACCCATGACCCCAGGTTCAGGTCCCCAGAGCACGAACAGTATTTCAAGGAGAACATCATGCGGCGCCAGATCGTCCAAGACAGGAATTTTGAAATTCAGCAGGGGAAATTTCAACAGTTTCAGGAGGAAATAGACAGGCGTGGCTGGGGACTTTTCACTTCCTGTGCAGACAATGGGTGGAAGGACATCACCCAGGAATTCTATGCTAATGCCCTGTGCCTGGAAGCTGACACTTACCCCCCAGGCACACCATGGTTAGGGGTAAGCAAGTTAGTTTCACTCCAGCCACCATCCAGAGGGTTTTAAACATCCCTCCTCTGCAGAAGCAACCTGGCCAGCTGGATTTCACTGCATTCTGCAAACAGAAGGAAAAAGATTACCAGCCTATACTTCAAACTATCTGCATTGAAGGAGAAAATTGGGAATTTGATTGTAAAATGCATCCCAAGAATCTGACCACCAAACACCTTCTCCCTGCTGCTAAGGTGTGGAGTATCTTCATTGTCAGCTCATTCATGCCAGTCATCCACACCTCCACCATTGCAGTGAAGAGGGCAGAACTCATCTATGCTATTCTCACTGGCATGCCCATCCATGTTGGGGAGGTCATCAGTAGCGCCATGCTGGAAGTCCTTAAAAGGGGCAGAGATTCTCTAGCTTTTCCCTCTCTAATCACTATGTTGTGCCAGGATGCAGGTGTTGATTTTGGAGACTACCAGCAGAGAGTTAGAGCACTTCCCTCCATTTCCACTGCCTTGGTGAAGGACCTATTTAAGCCAAAGAAGTCTTCAGACCCAGGCCTCACTCTGCCAGCGGAATACAAAAAGGAGACCCCTGCAACAATCAAGGAGCAGCTGCAGCAAATAGCAAAGAGGCAGACTGTCATCCACTCTGGTCAGAACAACATGCTCCTTCTTATGGAGACCATGATGCTGAACATTGGCAAAAAGATGGGGATGACTTCAGACCAGATCTATTATGCCCCCCGTTTCCCTGCCCTTTTCCTTAGAGCTGTTGTTCAGAATGACCTACCTCTATTCAATCCCAATGTTCCCAGAGATGCCCCCAGCTCTAGTTCCTCAGAGGAAGCAAAAGAAGCAGAGGAAGATGAAGGCGCCACCTCATCCACCTCTGATGAAGATGCCACTTAGTCCACCTTTCATGTTTTCTTTTCTTTCTCTGCTTAGATGCCCTCAGTTCCATCAAGAGGAGCATCATTGTGCCCCTGAACTTTGAGTACATCATCTATAAAAGGGGGTGAACTCTTTGTCCCTGTTTTGCATTTATTTGTAGCTTACTTTTCCTGCACCGTACTAGATAAAATACAAAAATATTTTCCTCATTTCTATTCTTCTCTTTTCCGTTTAATCTAGTTCCCTTTTGTAATTTTGCTTTTATGCTCTGATTGCATTTCCCATCCAACTCTTACTCATTCTCATTTTTGTACATATTTACTGTCCCTACCATTTTGAGCATATTTTCTTGTCGGGTGAATTGTACTCTCATTTTGTAAGTTATTATCACTTTTACCACGGTAGTGAATTGGGCCTTTTTACTTCTTTTCTGTGTGCATATTACATGTATTTTTACATTCATCTTCTAGAACTTGCCTTGTTTCTTAATTAAATATGCATTGTGCAATTTTCCATCTAGATGATTAAGGCCTTCTTTGCACATACCCTTCCCCCCACCCTTGCACTTCATTTCCTTATTCCCTACTTCTTGCTTTTGCAAAACTTAGTCAACAAAAATAATAGAGGTATTTCTTTTGAGTTGCCTCAAGGTTGAGTGCAAGAAACTAAGTTTGGGGTGCTGATTATGCTTGTAGTTGCTTGAGGACAAGCACTGTCCTAAGTTTGGGGTGGTAGACAGCATACATGTTCATAATCCACATAAAAAAAATGATTGTCAAAGTCCATGACATCACAAAAATATGAATAAATGAATGAAAAAAAAAAGAAAAGAAAGAAAGAAAAATATAGCAAGGCATTTGAGTTGAAAAAGGATTTCCACATAAGGCAAATTAAAAAAAAAATGTGGTGAAAGAATGCTTGAACCTCTTAAGCTACATCATTTAAGGCATTCCACTCTAGTTGTTGTACTAAATCACCCAAAAGAACTCCCTCCTCTTGAGTACCCACTTGATCTTGTGACCCTCCTTGATTAAATTTGAGCCTATCCTAACCCCATTTGTGACTAACAAAGCCCTCATGACAGGTGGTTCATTGTGTCTAGGCAAAAGAGATTGAGAATATGAGCAAGCCTATGGTAGGGTGAGGCAAAATACATGGATTGAGGGAAAACACTTAGCCTGAATTGTTCTTGAGTGATGAGTGAAACACCACCTTGTGAGATGGATAGTTTCTTTGCATTATGTGAGTCACATGAAACCTTGCTTGATTCTTTTGTTTCAATTTAGTGGGACTTTGCATGGAATATTTGACATGAATATGATTCTTTTGTTGAATGAGTCTATGGTTGTGAAGATGTTGGAAGTGCTAATTAAAGCATGAAGTTGAAATGAAAATTTTTGAAAAAAAAAATTGGATAAATCCAACCCTCTTCATTTAATTTGCTTGAATTTTGATTTGCTTGAGGACAAGCAAAAGTTTAAGTTTAGGGTTGTGATGAATCCACTTTTTATTATATTTTTACTTGCCTTTTTGGTGCTCCTTGATAGAAAAAATGGACTTAGATAGTGTAAATAATACAGAAATCACATTTTGAGTAAATATCATAGGTTTATTAATTTTTGGTTAATTTGCATTTAATTACAAATATATAGATTGCAATTTTAATTATCTTGATAATTTTGCAAAGTCCCCAAGCTAATTTTGAGAAATCTTGGCCCTTGGATGAAAGTTGACCCCAAAGTAGCCACTTTCAGGAGCAAAAGTAGCAACTACAGCAAGTCTGGGCATTAAAGGGTCCAAAGTAGCTACTTTCAACCTTCATAGTAGCAACTCTAGAAAGCTCCAGGGACGCCACTTGGGAAGCAATATGTGCGTGGACATTATTCCCTTTAATAGTGGCTACACGCGTCCAAAGTAGCTACTTTCAGCATGAAAAGTGGAAACTCCAGAGAATTTGCAAGCCAATGTAGATACGCGTGGACACTCTCAAGAGCCAAAGTAGACACTTTCAAAGGCAAAAGTGGGCACTTTGCTGACATGTCCTCCACTATAAATAGATTTTAGGAATTAGGGTACGGGAGCTTAGACTTTTAATTTTCTTTCATTCCCTTTGCCAAATTAGGACATTTTTTCTTGCCAGAGCTTTGGAGTCTTGGTGACAGCCAGGGGTCCATTATAGGTTTTAATTTCCAATTTCCCTTTGATTCTCATTGATGTTACATTAATGTTGTTTACGTTTCTGCATTCCCTTCTTTCATTGGTGAAGCCCATCCATATGGAGGGCTAAATTTTCTTGTAATTCCTAGTCAACTCACATGGTTCTTGAATTCTTGGGTTTAATGGCAATATTACTCTTTCTTTCCTTGGATTTATTAACCCTAATCTCTGAATGAAATGAAATTTACATGAGGGGAACATTGCTTAATGAACCCTAAATTACCCAAACAAAATTCTAATCCAAAATTGCTTAATTTTGATTAATCTTTGAGATTGCTTAATCTTAGGGATAAAGATTGGAGCCCATTAAGATGCTTAATTTTAATTGGGATGCTAAAGTTAATTTTCGCTTGTTAGATTAACTTAATTCAAGGGAAGAAAAGGGGATTATTGAATCATTTGAAAGAATAGGGATAGAACTCATTGATTAACTAGGGATTACTCTTCTTAATTGATTGAATTTCACTAGTTTACATTTCGCTCTTGATTAAAATTTGGAAATTGACAAACCTCCCCCCAATTTACTTGCTTTAAAATATATGTTTACACTTGTTCGATGTATGTTCCCAACCAAAAATTCCTTGGAGATGACCTAGGACAACACCCTAGTATTGCATTCATTTCTTTGCATATTTGATGAGGATTAAAGACAATCTTTATGCATAACGAGTAGCAAAAACTCGTGCCATCAAGAAGCATTTCCTAGAGGCACCCCCACACTTATTAAAGACCCATTCCCAAAACAATTCCAAAGCTCTTATAATCCCTAAGGTTATGGAACATCATGATTTTTCACTATATGGCCTATAATGAGCTAAAATCAAGGAAGGGTTATAAAGGCCCAAAGGGGGGTAAACAAGAGGAATCAATGCAAGGTAAGTCAATTTGGCAAAGTAGCTACAATTTCAAGAAAGGCCTAAATCATATCAATAATGCATGTGACAAGAAGTTTCAAAAAGATACAAGGCAAAACCAAAGGTAATCTAGCAACATGAGTGAAATCACACAAGAAAGAAGATGGTATTGTATGAGATGTTCCAACCAAAATATGCTCAAAATCCTTACAAGGTTCATACTCTATCATTAATGAATCAAACTCAAATTTTTTAAGCAACTTGCTCAACTAAAAATGTAAAAATGACTCATCAAGTATTACAACCTATCAACAAGAAATGGTGCAATAACTTTCACAATTCCTACATCTAGAAATTAAAAAGAAAGAATGAAAATTTGTGTAACTAAAAATAGAAAATAGAAAAATGAAAAACAGAAAACAGCAGAAAAATAAAAAACATAAAACAGCAGAAAAATGAAAAACAAAAAACAGCAACACAATTATGCATACAACTCCCCCCCCCCCCACACTTAAAAGTTACATTGTCCTCAATGCAGCCACACAACAAAGACAATTTCAAAGAGTACAGAATGGGAAAGAACTCCCTCAAGGTCCAAGAGTTGGTGCTTCCAAGGACATGTTTTCTATATTTTCCTCTTCCAACTTTAGACTTTGATAAAATTCCTTGAGTTGATGTCCATTGACCTTGAAAATGCTACCGGTGACTTCATTCTTAATTTCAACTGCACCATGGGAAAACACATTAGTAACAACAAAAGGACCATCCCATCTAGATCTAAGTTTACTAGCTATAAGTTTTAGGCAGGAATTGAACAAAAGCACTTGTTGGCCCACTTTGAACTCCTTTCTCAAAATATGTCTATCATGAAAGCATTTGACTTTTTCCTTATATATTTTTGAGTTCTTATATGCTTCCAAGCGAAGCTCCTCAAGTTGTTGTAA
Source organism: Abrus precatorius (assembly GCF_003935025.1). NCBI lineage: Eukaryota > Viridiplantae > Streptophyta > Magnoliopsida > Fabales > Fabaceae > Abrus > Abrus precatorius. The sequence continues at coordinate 236,506 of NW_020874406.1, forward strand.
TTGAAGCTTCCTTTCCATACCCGCTTGTTCAAACTCCAAGTTACAATGTCTCATTGCCCAATATGCTCTATGCTCAATCTCAACAGGCAGATGACATGCTTTACCAAACACAATCCTATAAGGAAACATCCCAATTGGTGTCCGGTAAGCCGTCCTATGGGCCCAAAGAGCATCATCCAAAAATTTGCTCCAATCTTTTCTATTGGGGTGCACTATCTTCTGCAAAATCTGCTTGATTTCCCTATTAAAAACCTCAGCCTGTCCATTAGTTTAAGGATGATAAGCCTTAGACACTCTATGCATAACCCCACACTTATGAAGCAAAGCCTGCATTCTTTTATTGCAGAAATGGCTTCCCCTGTCACTAATAATGGCTTTAGGCACACCAAACCTACAAAAAATGTTAGATCTAACAAAATCCATAACAACTTTAGCATCATTAGTTTTGGTGGCCTTAGCCTCCACCCATTTGGAAACATAATCAACAGCTAGTAAAATAAATGTGTAGCCAAAAGATGCAGGAAATGGACCCATAAAATCAATACCCTAAACATCAAAAACCTCACAGAAAATGGCCATCTCATGCCTGTGTGTAATGGCCATCCCTGCTCTCTCACATTACTCACAGGTGTTGGAGATCTGATTTGCATCTCTGAAAATGGTAGGCCAGTAAAACCCACTCTCCAACACCTTTCTAGTTGTCCTATATGATCCATAATGTCCTCTAACAGGTGAACTATGACAAAATTGAAGCACAGAATGAATCTCCTGATCTGGAATGCACCTGTGAATCACCTGGTCACTGCAAAATTGCCACAAATAAGGGTCATCCCAAACATAATATTTAGCCTCACTTTTCAGTTTAGCTATCTGTGCTCTAGACGCATCTGTAGGAAAGACACCTGCAACCAGGTAATTCACAATATCAGCAAACCAAGGAGTAATATCTTGTAACTGCATCAACTGCTCCTTAGGAAAATCATCTCTAATCGGAAAGGGATCAACATCCCCCCTCAATCTTACTCAAGTGGTCTGCTACCAAATTCTCTGCACCACTCTTATCTCTGATTTCAATATCAAACTCTTGAAGGAGAAGCATCCATCTGATCAATCTGGGTTTAGCATCGGGCTTCTTCAACAAGAATTTCAAAGCTGCATGGTTAGAAAATACAATAATCCTAGAGCCTAGCAAATATGAACGAAATTTATTTAAAGCAAATACAATAGCTAGAAGCTCTTTTTCAGTAGTGGTGTAATTAACTTGAGTTGCATCCAATGTGCAAGAAGCATAAGCTATAACATGAGAAACCCTCCCAACCCGCTGAGCTAAAACAGCTCCAAGTGCAAAGTTGGATGCGTCGCACATGAGCTCAAAAGGAAGCTCCCAATCAGGTGGCTGAACAATAGGTGTGGTGGTAAGCTACCTCTTCAGCTCTTGAAAAGCTAGTTGACAAGGTTGATAAAAAACTAACTCTACCTCCTTCTGCAGAAGCTTGGACAATGGTAATGCAATCTTGCTGAAGTCCTGTACAAATCTCCTATAAAAACCTGCATGTCCAAGGAAGGAACGCATTTCTCGCACAGAAGTGGGTTAAGGTAAAGAAGCAATGATATCAATTTTAGCCTTATCAACCTGAATACCCTGACTGGAGACTAAGTGACCCAACACTATACCCTGTGTGACCAAAAAATGACACTTCTCAAAATTTAACACAAGGTTAGTTTGGATGCACCTATGCAACACCTTAGATAAACTCTCTAGGCATGCATCAAATGAAGAACCATAGACAGTAAAATCATCCATAAAAGCTCCATGCAACTCTCCAAAAGGTCAGAAAATATACTCACCATACACCTCTGAAAAGTGCCTGGAGCGTTGCACAAACCAAATGGCATCCTGGTGTAAGCAAATGTGCCAAATGGTCAGGTGGATGTGGTCTTGTGCTGGTCCTCTAGTGCAATATGAACCTGCATGTACCCAGAAAATCCATCTAAAAAGTAGTAATGGGATTTACCTGCCAGCCTCTCCAAAACCTGATCGATGAATGGGAGAGGGAAATGATCCTTACGAGTAGCCTGATTAAGTCTTCTGTAATCTACACAAACTCGCCAACTATTTTAAACTCTGATTGGAACCAACTCATCATCCTGATTCTTCACCACAATCATCCCAGTCTTCTTTGGGACCACCTGCCTAGGACTAACCCACTTACTGTCAGAAATGGGATAAATAATACCTGCTGCTAGTAACTTTGTGACATCCTTCTTCACAACATCTAAAATAGTAGGATTGAGTCATCTATGTGGCTGTCTCACAGGTCAAAACTCATCCTTCAATAAAAATTTGTGCATACAAATAGCAGGACTAATTCCAAGAAGATCAGTAAGAGTACAACCAAGGCCTTCCTATGATCTCTCAAAATCTGCAGTAATCTCTCCTCTTGATCAGATTTGAGATCACGAGCTATAATGACAGGAAGTCGCTGGTTATCCTCTAAGTAAGCATACTTCAGATGTGCAGGCAAAGGCTTAAGCTTTATTGATAGAGGTGGAGATAAATCAACTGCTGGTGGTGAAACATCTACTGGTGTAACTATATCTGCTACACCTGCACCTACAACATCAACACTACAAACAGCACAAATAGATGAATCATCACAAGTACATGATGGGTTAGTGGAATCTATGAAGTCAGCAAACAAATCATATAAATTTGTGCAATCACCAACAAGTAAATCAATAACATCCAAACTAAAAACAGAATGGTTCTCTATTGGGTGTCTTATTGCCTCAAAAATGTTAAACTGCACCAAATTGTCACCAAACTCCATAGAAAGGTCCCTGCATGCACATTTATCTTTATTCGTGCCGTCCTCAAGAATGGTCTCCCGAGGATCAATGTAGCATGGCTGGGCATGTCATCCTCCATCTCTAAAATATAAAAATCAGCAGGAAAAAGGAGGTCCGGCCTCCCAGCTGGCTATGCACCATCTATGGCTCAAGAGGCACAATTTTCATACAATAATGCACCTCCAGCTGTAAGTGATTCATTAATCACTCAACAACAATCTACCCAACCCCAAGGCATGCCCTCAAACATCACTGAAAACCCTCAAACCCTTCCAATATTGCCAAAGGATACTATTCCTAACCCACAGGTTATCCTCTAGCCACAAACTATCAACCTGAGCACCCAAGGGAATCCACCTACCCCCATTGGTATTACCAACACATCCTTTCATCCCACTATTGAAGAGTTTCAGCCAAATAAGGATGATCATTCTAAAGGAAAGTTGCAACTCTTGGAAGACAGGTTACGAGCTATTGAGGGTAATAGTTATGGTATTAGAGATGCAGTTAACCTTTGCTTGGTGCCAGACCTAGTAATTCCTCCAAAATTTAAAGCACTAGAATTTGATAAATACAGAGGCATTACATGTCCAAAGAGTCACCTAACCATGTACTGTAAGAAAATGGCGTCACATGCCCGTGATGACAAATTGTTAATCCATGTCTTCCAAGATAGTCTAACTGAGGCAGCTTTAAATTGGTACATGCATCTGGAACGTACTCATATTCGTTGCTGGAAGGATCTAGCTGATGCTTTCCTGAAGCAATACAAGTGCAACATTGACATGACTCCTGATAGATTAGAGCTTCAAACCATGATGAAGAAGGACCATGAAACTTTAAAGAATATGCTCAAAGATGAAGAGAGACGGCAACACAGGTTGAGCCACCCCTTTCAGAAAAGGAAATGGCTTCCTTATTCATTGATACTCTTAGATCTCCCTATTATGACAAGATGATTAGAAGTATCTCCGCAAATTTCTCTAATGTTGTCATTATAGGAGAAAGAGTAGAAAGTGGCATAAGAAGTGGAAAAATTGCCTATGCTGCGGGGGCAACTAGCATCAAGAGGCCATTGAGCGGACCTGGGAAAAAGAAAGAAGGGGAAGCCAATGTAGTAACGTTTCACCCCTCTATAAAAGTTCACCCTAGACCAGCTCATACCCCCCATAAATCTTACCATCCCAACACACAAAACCAATCCTCCACACTCCCCATACAACCACCGCAAACCAACCAAGCCCATCACACTTATCCCAAGCAAGCAAGACCCCAAACCTATTAAGACCAAAAATTAGTTCACTTTGACCCCATCCCTATCACCTATACAGAACTGTTACCTCAATTATTGTAGAGCTCAATGGTGGTGTGTTGTCCCATGAAACCCCTGAACCCCCATATCCCAGGGGGTATGATCCCAATGCCAAGTGCGAATACCATGCGAGTGCTGTTGGCCATTCCACAGAAAATTGTAAGGCACTAAAGTTTAAAGTGCAAGATTTGATTAATGCGGGGTGGATAAGTTTTGAGGAGAATAATCCCAATATCGGAAGCAATCCTTTGCCAGGTCATCAGGGACCATCTGTCAACCTTATTGATGAAGGCAGGGAACAATTCTTGAGGAGGAAAGTTGAAGATGTGAAGACCCCATCGAAGTCCATTTTTAGAGAAATGTGTGAATTTGGACTACTTGAGCAAAATTCGAAAAGAGAAAATGCTTGTGAGTTTCACCCTAATGCAACCTACACATTGGAGGAATGCATTGAATTTACCCACACTTTGCAAGACCTTATGGATAAGCAATTAATCCAAATTGGTTGCTCCAAGATTAATCAAGAGGTGTTAGCAGTAGACAAGTTGACCTTAAATAGTCCAAAACCTTTGGTCATCCATTACACCAAGAAAAGAATTGCATCAGTATCTACTCTACCAAAGCCCATCACTTTACGAGTCCCTATGCCTTTCTCATATAAGGACAATAAAGCGGTACCTTGAAAATACGATGTGAAAGCTTACACTAATAATCATGAAGAGAGTCAATCAGAAGACATTGATTCCCATGCTGTTGATGTTACAAATATCGCTGGTGTCAAAGGTATAACTCAGAGTGGTCAAATTTATACTCTTGAGGAATTGAGGAATGAACAATTGATAGAAAAGAGGAATAATTGTGAAAAGGAGGGCACCAAGGCAACTGACTCAATAGCTAAGGACAGAAAGGAGGAATAAAAGAAAATAGTCTCTCATGAAGAGGCCTATGAGTTTTTAAAGCTCATAAAACAGAGCGAGTATATGGTGGTGGACCAACTAAACTGAATGCCTGCTAGAATATCATTGCTGTCATTGATGATGAACTCAGAACCTCATAGAAAACCATTGTTGAAAGTCTTAAATGAAGCTGATGTTGTCCATAATATCTTAGTGGACAGGCTAGAAGGTATTGTTGGCAACATCACTGCCAATAATTATCTTACATTCACTGATGACGAAATTCCCGTGGAAGGAGCAGAACATAACAAAGATTTGCACATTTCTGTGAAGTGTATGGATCATATTTTGGCAAGAGTCTTAATTAATAACGGCTCTTCACTAAATGTAATGCCTAAAATGACCCTAGCAAAGTTACCATTAGATGGATCATACATGAAGCCAAGCACCATGGTGGTTAAAGCATTCGATGGCTCCCGAAGAGAAGTGATTGGGGAAATAACTTTACCGGTGATAATTGGACCAATTATCTTTGAAGTAACATTCCATGTGATGGATATCGCACCGGCCTATAGCTGTCTCTTGGGTAGACCATGGATTCACTGTGCAAAGGCTGTACCTTCTACGCTTCACCAGAAACTGAAGTTTATTATAGATGACAAGTTAGTCATTGTCTCAGCTAAAGAGGACCTGCTAGTGACTAAGCCTTCATCCACCCCTTACATTGACGTCACTGAAGAGGCTCTGTAGACCTCATTCCAGGCACTTGAGATTGCTAATACGACATATGTGGGGGAGGGGACATCTATCATAAAGCCACAACCATCAAATACAGCTATTATGATAGCGAGAGTTATGCTTGAAGAAGGTTACCGGCCTAGATGCGGGTTAGGCAGGAATGAGCAAGGATTGATTGAGTTGCCTAAACCAACTAACAATAAAGATCGATTTGGACTTGGTTATAGGCCAACAAGGGCAGATAAAAGAAGGATAATAGCAGAGATAAGAGAAAAGAGAATGGCCAAATTAGAAAATAGAGCGCCTGAAACTGGAAGGATCCCTTTTTGTGATCTCCTACAAAGCTTTCAAAGTGCAGGATTTGAATTTGCAGATCCAGTGGCTGCTGCTGAGGAAGACACCCACAGAGATGAACATGTCAATTTAGTTAGCACGTGCTCGCCGAATACAGAGATCGGCAATTGGGAGATCATTGAGCTTCCTGTGATTTTAGATTCAAAATTCAAGTAATTTGTAATGTTGATTCTATTGCTCTACCCAAGGTTTTAGGATATTTGTTCTTCTTTATTTTGTTTTATTGAATTGGGCGTACATGTTTCCTTCTGATATTATCAATAAAATGCATTTTGAATTTTCCAATAAAATTTCCTTCCTTTCTTATTATTAGACCTTTCGCTATCTTCTTATCTTTTTTGTTATTGCAAACTATAAATTGTGCAGACCTGATGATGATATACTCAAAAATGTCAATGTTAATATCGCTCTGAATAATGTTGACTGCCTCATTAATCAAGCTAGCAATGAAACTGAACATGAGCACGATCCTTCTCCTGAACTGCTAAGGCTAGTAGAGCAAGAAACTAAAGAAATTTTGCCTCACCAGAACCTATAGAGATGATTAATCTAGGCCTCGGAGAAGAGAAAAATGAAGTCAAAATTGGCACTTTATTGAAAAAGAATAAGCCCCACAAGTTGATAGAACTCCTCCATGAATATAAGGACATCTTTGCATGGTCGTACTAACACATGCTTGGCCTCGATGCAAATATTGTGGAACATAAATTACCACTAATGCCAAAATGTCCCCTGATCAAGCAAAAGTTAAGACGGATGAAGCCCGAAATGTCCTTAAAAATCAGAGAAGAAGTGAAGAAACAACTTGATGCTGGCTTCCTAATTGTTGCAAAATATCCACAATGGGTTGCAAACATAGTGCCTGTTCCTAAGAAAGATGGAAAAGTCTGAATGTGCTAGACTATCGAGATCTAAACCGAGCTAGTCCTAAAGATGATTTTCCACTGCCCCACATTGATATGCTTGTAGACAACACAGCCCAACACCAATTCTTCTCCTTCATTGATGGTTTCTCAGGATATAATCAGATCAAAATGGCAGAAGAAGATAGGGAAAGACTACATTCATCACACCTTAGGGTACCTTTTGCTACAAAGTTATGCCGTTCGGGTTAAAAAATGTCAGGGCAACATACCAAAGAGCAATGGTGACCTTATTTCATGATATGATGCATAAAGAGATTGTGGTGTATGTAAATGACATGATTGCAAAATCTAAAAGTGAAGAGGATCATATTGTTCATCTTCAGAAGCTATTTGAGCGACTGAGGAAGTTCAAGCAGAGATTGAATCCAGCCAAATGTGCCTTTGGCGTGAAGTCTGGCAAGCTACTTGGATTCATAGTTAGCCAGAAGGGGATAGAAGTGGATCTTGACAAAGTTCGAGCAATTCTTGAAATGCCGCCACCCAACACAGAAAAAGAAATTCGAGGGTTCTTAGGGAGACTAAACTATATTGCCCGATTCATATCCCAATTGATCGCTACATATGAACCGATTTTCAAGTTATTGTGCAAAAATCAACCAATGAAATGGAATGATGATTGCCAAGAAGCCTTTGAGAAAATCAAGCAGTATTTACAGGACCCTCTAGTTTTGATTCCACTAGTTCTTGGAAGACCCTTAATCATGTAACTGACAATACTCGATGGATCAATGGGTTGTGTGTTAGGGCAACATGTTGACTCTGGAAGAAAGGAGCATGTCATTTATTACTTAAGCGAAAAATTCACCAATTATGAAGTCAATTACTCGTTGTTGGAGCGAACTTGTTGTGCTTTAACTTGGGCTGCCCGCTGATTGAGACAATATATGCTTAGCCACACGACCTGGTTGCTATCAAAGATGGATCTGATCAAGTATATCTTTGAAAAGCCCACTCTCACTAGGAAAATTGCTCGTTGGCAAGTACTTTTATCTGAATATGACATTGTGTATGTCACTCAAAAGGAAATTCAAGGCAGTGCTCTAGCAGACTACCTAGCCCACCAGCCAATAAATGACTACCAGTCAATGCAGTGTGAATTTTCTGATGAAGACATAATGACTTTGTTTAAAGAAGAAGGGTCAGGAAAGAAAAAATGGATCATGCTATTTGATGGGGCCTCTAATGCATTGGGACATGGAGTTGGCGCTGTGTTAATTTCCCTAGAGAAACATCATATCCCAATCATAGCAAGACTATCTTTTAATTGTACAAATAATATGGCAGAATATGAAGCATGGGTCCTAGGGATCCAATCAGCTATAGAATCAAAGGCCAAGATTCTTGAAGTATACGGTGATTCGGCCTTGGTGATTCATTAATCGCGAGGTGAATGGGAGACTAGAGATGGTAAGCTAATCCCTTATTAGGCTTTTGTGAAAGAGTTGATAAAGCAATTTGAAGAAATCACCTTTCATCATATCCCACGGGAGAATAATCAGTTGGCAGACGCATTAGCTACCCTAGCATCCATGTTCGAATTGAGCAACGAAAAAGATATGCCACTTATAAAGATTCAACATCGCGATCAGCCAGCCTATTTCCAACTAGTAGAAGAAGAGTTAGATGGACGACCATGGTACCATGATATCAAGCAGTATATCCAAAATAAAGAGTATCTATCAGGAGCTTCAGAGAATGACAAATGAACTCTAAGAAGATTGGCAATGAGTTTCTTTTTCAATGGTGAGATACTCTACAAGAAAAATCATGACATGATACTTCATAGATGTGTGGATACCAATGAGGCACAAAAGATTATCAGAGAAGTCCATGAAGGCTCCTTTGGAACCCATACAAATGGACATGGCATGGCAAGAAAGATTTTAAGGGCTGGCTATTATTGGCTAACTATGGAGACTAATTGCTTCAAATATGTGAAAAAATGTCACAAATGTCAAACTTATGCAGATAACATCCATATCCCACCAACAACATTAAATGTCTTGTCATCACCATGGCCTTTTTCAATGTGGGGGATGGATGTCATAGGGCCCATTGAGCCTAAGGTATCAAATGGACATCGTTTCATCCTAGTAGCAATCGACTATTTCACCAAATGGGTTGAAGCCACCTCATACGCCAATGTGACTCGAAATGTAATAGTGAGGTTTATCAAAAAGGAATTAATATGTCGGTACGGCCTACCAAATAAGTTGATCACGCATAATGCCACTAATCTCAATAACAAAATGATGACAGAGTTATGCGCTAATTTCAAGATTCAGCATCATAACTATTCTCCATACCGTCCAAAAATGAATGGAGCAGTTGAAGCAGCTAACAAGAATATTAAAAAGATTATTCAGAAAATGGTGGTGACGTATAAAGATTGGCACGAAATGCTTCCCTTTGCCCTACATGGATATTATACGTCTGTCCACAAGATGAATCCACACTTTATAGATATTTTGTTTGGCTTTTATAAAGTTTTAATAGAAAAAAATAGACTTAGAGATTGTAAATAACATTAAAATCTCATTTAGGTAAAAAAAACAATAGCTTTTTTAATTTTTTCTTATTTCCATTAATTTTTGTGAATATATTTTGCAATTTTGATCATTTGAATAATTGTGCAGGAAATTCTAGACAAACTTCATGAATTTTTGGCTCTTTGGAAAAATATGAACTGAGAGTAACCACTCTCAGATACCAGAGTAATCACTCCAGGGAGCTTGTTTCAAAGGATAGACCAGAGTAACCACTTTCAGATATCAGAGTGATCACTCCAGAAGCCCCAGACCCTAAATCCTTACGCGTAAACACTCTCAGAAATGAGAATAATCACTCCAGAGACGCCCAGAAGGAAGTGCCTTGCGCGTGTTTACTCTCAGAAGTGAGAGTAATCACTCCAGAAAGGGAAAAATCTAAAGTTGCTGCGCGTAAACACTCCTGTTTACAGAGTGATCACTATGGGGCCATGTCAGACTTAGTATATATACATTTTTAGAAATTAGGGTACAGATCTTTTGCATAATTTTAGATTTTTTGCCACTTTTGGGAGCATTCTGCAAAGCTTGGGATCCTTGAGTGACAGTCAAGGGCAATCTTAGGGTTTGATTTACAATTTCCTCTTAAATTTCCTTTAATTCTTGCATTGTTGTCATTGAATTCCTTTATCTTTCATCTTAATTTTGTAAGACCCATCCTCATGGAGGGCTAAACTTTCTTGTAATCCTTAGTGAGTTCATGTATTCTTGAATTCCTGGGTATGAATGTCAATATAATTTCCTTTCCCTCATGAATTTACATTTCCCAACTCTTTGAATTGAATTAATGTTTTAATGAGGGGGACATTGCTTAATTAACCCTAATTCATTTTAATGAAATTCATAACTTAGTTTGCTTAATCCTAAGTTAATTTCTAAGGTAACGTTATCTTGGGGATGAGAGATTGGATCCCATATAAATTGCTTAATTCGTATGGAATCTAAGGTTAAGTCATGCTTTTTGAGTTACCCTAATTCAGAGGAAGAGGAAAAGTATTGAATCTTGAGAGGGATAAGGATAGAATTGCATGAACAAACTAAGGATTGCATGTTGCATTGATTGGATTCATTAATTTCATCACTTGCCTTTACATTAAAATTGGAATCACACAAAACCCCCTGTTTTAATTGCTTTCATAGTAAATGTTCACAACATTTTCAATGTATGTTACAAACTAAAGTCTTTGGAGACAACCTAGGTTTGCACCCTAGATTACATAAATTTTTCTGCAAATTTTGATGAAGGTTAACGAACAAATCTTTTTGCAAATGAGAAAATTTTTCGTTCATCAAATTGGCGCCGTTGCTGGGGACTTTGGTGTTAATTTTGCATTGAACTTGTTAGTTGCTCTGTTTTAGTGCTCTGTTTTGCTGTTTTATCTAGTTTACTTCTTTTCATTCCTTATAGTCAGTTTCTAGTGCATGAGCAGATCGAATCCTGGAGACTTGTATCCACTTGACCCAGAAATTGATAGGACATTTCATAGTAGCATTAGAACACATAGGAATAGTTCTGAACATTTTGAGGAACCTTCATCTCCCTCATCTATCTATTCATCACCTCATTCTTTAGAATCTGAATTTGAAAAAATGGCTGAAAATGAAAGAACATTAAAGGAACTGGCTGCACCGGATGTAACATATCAAACTTTATGCATACAGTATCCTGACATTGATGCTCCTTTTGTTCTAAAAACTGGACTAATACACTTGTTGCCAAGATTTCATGGCCTTGCAGGTGAAGATCCGCACAAACACCTCAAGGAGTTCCTTATTGTTTGTTCAACCATAAGGCCACAAGGTGTGCCCGAGGAGCATGTCAAATTAAAGGCTTTTCCGTTTTCTCTTATGGATGCAACTAAGGATTCGCTCTACTATCTCCCCCCAGGATCTATTACTAGTTGGGACAACTTGAAGAGACTTTTCCTGGAGAAATTTTTCCCAGCATCAAGAGCTGCATCTATAAGAAAGGAAATATGTGGGATAAGGCAACTCGAAAGAGAGATCTTCTATGAATATTGGGAAAGATTCAAGAGGTTGTGTGCTAGCTGCCCTCACCACCAAATTAGTGATCAATTGTTGATACAATACTTTTATGAGGGACTGCACCCTATGGACCGAAGCATGATAGACGTCACAAGTGGAGAGGCGTTGGTTGACAAAACTCCAATTGCAGCCCGAAATTTGATAGAGAATATGGCTGCCAACTCACAACAATTTGCAACAAGGCAAAATTCTTGTGTTACCAGAAATGTGAGTGAAGTCCAAGTTGCTGAGTCTAGTAAGATAGAACACAAGCTTGATGAATTGGCATCCATGGTGAAGCAATTGGCTTCCATGCAAAAAAGTGCTGCTGCATCTTTACCTTCTCCACCATCCATTCCAGCCATGCTGTGTGGCATTTGCTCAGCTACAGATCATTACACTGATAGCTGTCCTACATTGCAAGAGTCTGATACTATAGAAGGTAATCCTCAGGCCTATGCTGCAAATATTTATACTAATAAATTTCCTTTTCCAAATTCGTAGCAGCAGCCTAATTGGGATCTATCTTCCAATAGATATAACCAAGTTGGAGGAACCATCCAAATTTGAGATGGGGGAACAATTCTCAACAGCACAACCAGCAGCAAGGCACTCAATATCAAGCACATCATGCTGGCCCAAATAGATCCCATCAATCCCAACATTAATCCCAACATCTATCTTAACAAGCCCAGCACCATCACCAACCATCTTCCTCACAACCAAGTGTATCCTAGAAAAATGAACCATCACTGGAGGAACTCATGAAGCAATTGACCATGAACAACATCACTTTCCAACAAAGAACCGAGGCTAGTATCAAGACTTTGGAGAACCAAATGGGACAACTAGCCTCATCTCTGAACCAGATGCAATCTCAAGGTTCAGGAAACCTCCCTGCACAAACTGTAGCAAATCCTAAAAATGTGAGTGCAATCACTCTGAGGTTTGGAATGGTGATGCTAGAGCCCACAATGTTCAGAGAGAAAGAAGACCCAAAATGTGCTCCATCTACAGTTGATCTAAATGGAGAGGAAAAAGTTCAAGAACAACTAGAACCTACATCTGCCCAACCAAAGGTGGCAGAAAATGTTGATAGGCCAATTCCTCTACCATTTCCTCAGAGAGTTATCCAGCCAAGCAAGAAGATTGAAGAGGCTGAGAAAGAGATTTTGGAGACCTTCCGAAAGGTAGAGGTGAACATACCTCTACTAGATGCAATCAAGCAAATACCCAAGTACGCCAAGTTCTTGAAAGACCTATGTACCCACAGGAGGCGTCTTAAAGGTAATGAGAAGGTAAATATGGGTAGGAATATTTTTGCACTCTTTGAAAAACAAAGGTCCACAATGCCTAAGAAATGTAAGGACCCTGGAACATTCACTATCCCATGCATTATTGGTAATAATAGGATTGAGAATGCCATGCTAGATTTAGGAGCATCTATAAATGTCATGCCATTGTCCATTTTTACTTCACTGTCTCTTGGTCCTCTACAGCCTACAGGTATGGTTATTCAGTTAGCCAACAAAAGCATAACAAACCCAGCTAGGATTGTTGAAGATGTATTAGTCAGAGTGAATGATCTCATCTTCCCAGCCGACTTTTACATTTTGGACATGCAAGAGGGAGAATCAGTGAAGGGTGCTACACCAATCATTTTGGAAAGACCGTTCTTGAATACCATAAGAACGAAAATTGATGTGCACGCTGGGACGCTCACTATGGAGTTTGGAGACAGCATTGTGCACTTCAACATTTTGGACGCCATGAAGCATCCATTGGAAGAACACTCTGTTTTCCAAATTAATTTGTTGGATGATTTGATAGATGATCAATTTTCTAAATTTTTAGAAGAACATTTTGCTCTTAATTTTCCTGATTTTATAGATAATTCCATTTGTGAATACTGTAATAATTCTTCTGTATGTGATAATTGTATTTCAGACTTCTTGAATATAAATTCTGCAACTTCTATTATTGAGGAAATTGGAAAATCAATAGGCGAAGAATGTGATGTTTGGAGTTCAATAAGTACAATTGAATCTACCCCCTTTAACTTGAATGTTGCAGAAACTTCTTCTATTGAAAGTGCCAAGTCACTTGCCTCTGTGGAGCAGTCTCCTACACTTAGAGCTTAAACCATTGACAGAGCATCTGAAATATGCCTATTTAGAGGAAAATGAGAAGCTCCCAGTGATAATCTCCATCAAGCTGAATATTGATCAAGAGGAGGTGCTCCTAGAAGTGATAAGGAGGCACAAGAAAGCTATAGGCTGGACCCTTGTTGATATTCCTGGAATCAACCCCTCTCTTTGCATGCACAGAATCAACCTCAGAGGAGGGTAAATCCCATCATTTTAGATGTGGTGAAGAAGGAAGTCACCAAGTTGTTGCAAGCTGGGATTATCTACCCTATATCTGATAGCACTTGGGTCAGCCTGATCCAAGTGGTTCCCAAGAAATTTGGACTTACTGTGGTGAAGAATAAAAAAGATGAGTTGATACCCAGAGTCCAGAATAGTTGGAGAGTCTGTATAGACTACAGGAGGCCTAACTAAGCGACCCGGAAGGATCACTTCCCATTGCCTTTCATTGATCAGATGTTAGAAAGGTTGGCTGGTAAGTCTCACTATTGTTTCCTTGATGGTTTTTCCAGTTATTTTCAGATTTGCATAGCACCTGAAGACCAGGAAAAAACCACTTTTACATGTCCTTTTGGCACTTTTGCCTATAGGAGAATGCCATTTAGCTTGTTCAATGCTCTAGGCACATTTCAAAGATGCATGCTCAGTATTTTTTCTGATTTAGTGGAGCATTGCATAGAAGTCTTTATGGATGATTTTACTGTATATGGCCCATCTTTTTCTACATGTTTGGTTAATTTAGAAAAAGTTTTGAAAAGATGTATTGATACTAACCTTGTACTAAATTTTGAAAAATGTCATTTCATGGTAGAGCAAGGTGTAGTATTAGGCCATATCATTTCTGAAAAGGGAATTGAAGTAGATCCCGCAAAACTTGATGTTATTGCACAATTACCTTACCCCTCTTGTGTTTGAGAGGTTCGTGCTTTTCTTGGCCATGCAGGGTTCTACAGGAGATTCATTCAAAATTGCCATTCCTCTATCTAAGCTTTTGCAAAAGGAGGCTGAGTTCAATTTTGATGAAAAGTGCAAAGAAGTGTTTAATGTGCTTAAGGAAGCCCTGACTACCACACCCATTATTCAACCTCCAGATTGGACCACACCATTTGAATTAATGTGTGATGCATCCAATTTTGCAGTGGGGGCTACATTGACACAGTGGGTTGGTAAGTTTCCTCACATCATTTATTATGCTTCTAGAACTTTGGATCCAGCACAATGTAATTACACCACAACTGAAAAAGAATTGTTAGCCATCGTTTTTGCATTAGACAAGTTTAGATCATATCTGTTAGGGTCAAAAGTTGTGGTTTTTACTGATCATTTGGCTTTAAAGTACTTACTGAAAAAGATAGATTCTAAGCCTCGGCTTATAAGATGGATGCTTCTACTTCAAGAGTTTGATCTAGAGATCAAGGATAGGAGCGGAACACAAAATCTGGTAGCTGACCACCTTAGCCAGATAGAGGGAGTTCCTGTAACGCCCCAATTTCCGTAAATTAGCTAGTAGTTATTAGATTTTAATTATTAGCTGGTTCCGGCTTGCTAGCGTCGAAATAATTAGAAAAATGCTGAATTTTAATTTTTAGAATATTGATTTATTTCTGAGTTCGGCATTTTAGGGTGACTGCATGCAAAATACTTGGTTCCAATATCGTCCAAGAATTCCCTGATATTGTTCAGCAGTATTGTCTAAAATATCCTCGAGAGATTTATCTGAAAAGTTAAATTCTGTCTTATTTGAATAATTGTCAAATCATAAGTATCCGTCTCGAAAAACGTGAGATTTCCTAATCATTACAAAGATTTAGTAATGATTTCTTAGCCGTCAAAATCATTGCATAAAATTCCGTGAGATCTAGCAATCATTACCCGGACATTTCCAAATCTAGTGTCGGCCACTAGATTTTCATGCAAACAAACCTTGTCCCCCATTTTACAAACATTGTGATTGCCCGAATATTCTGAAATCTAGTATTGACCACTAGAATTCCATGCACGAGATTTTGTCTCCTGATTTACCGGCAAAAGTCATTTCGGAACTTTCTTTTCATGTCTTCCAAATTGCCAACATCATAATTATTCTAACCAATCACATTCTCTCGAACTTAGCACCACATCAAAAGTCTCGTCCAAGTGACAACCTAGTCATGTCGTATTTTCATGCATTGCTGCCCCAAAATCTTAGCATTGGTATTTTGTGCCGATTTTGGGATTTGTGATATCCAAACCGTGTGCATGCAGCCTAGGGTGTTCCATGCATTTTGCTTGCTGAATTTTACTAACTTTTCCTACAAGCTTTCCCAAAATTCACTATTCATGCACTAAAAACCGTGACACCTCTTTCCTTGCACCAATTTACCAAATTCACTTCAGCTTTTACTCAATTAAAACCGTGTGCAGTTTTTCAATTTGGAAGTCTTGCCAAGCAAGCCAAAATACAAATGTTAAGTGACAATTGGTCACTTAAAGCTTAAACCCTCCATATAAATAGAGTTACTAAGTGAGGTTAAGCCTTTTGGAAGCCAAAAACCGAGAATCTCTCTCTCTTTTCTCTCTACCTTTCTCTCACACTTCTCAGCCTCTCAAAGTCTTAAACTCTCTCAAATTCTCTCAAGAAAACCGAGAGCTTGCAACCCCTCAAACACCATCACTCCTCCATCCAAATCACTCAAACACTTTACCTCACCATCACAAACTTCTTCCTCCTTCATCCTTTCAATTTTCGTGTGGAAGGAGCCAACTTTGGAGGAGAACTTTGAAGAACTTGGCTGCTATTTTCTCGGTCCAGCAAAGCTTTCCTTGGAGATCCATCTATTCTAGCCCTTTCTCCATTTCATTTCACACCTAAAACTCAAGGCAAGGGGGAGTTCTCATCCTTTGTTCCTTTGTTTGCCTTCCTTGGTTGAAAACTATGTAAAATCTTGTAAAAGTTCCATCTTTATTTCCAATAACTTTGATCAAGCTCATTGTACCATTTGCATGTTAAGTTCTACTTGATTTCTTCACTTTATTTACCTCCAAGTTTGCGGTTAATGTGAAAAGGAGGTAATCTCTCTAAAAGCTTGCATTTTGAACATTTGCATGTTGTTTATTCCTTGTGAATGTCTCAGTTTTTCACTTCTTTGAATGAGTTTGTTGTTTCAATGATGATCCACCCTTGATATTAAGTAACCATGAGCTTGGATGGCAATATCTTTCATTTGCATGTTGAGTATTGGTCTTGTACTCCACTTTATCGCTTTGAAATTTTCGGTTTCATGCTTAGATGTTTTGATTTCTCTCAAAGCTTGAAACTTTATTTGGTGCTTGCAATTTCTTCCTTGAAAGTATTTCGGTTTTGCCTTTGCATGTTTGAAATCCTTGATTTCTATGATGATCCACCTTCAAAGCCATGATCCATGAGTTTACATGTTGTATTCCTTAACTTACTTGTTGGATTTTCGCTTGAAAATTACTTGATTCACTTTCAAAGTTTTGGTTTTGGTTTTGTGTGAAGAGATTCTTTAGAAAGTTTGAATTTTTAACCCTTGCATGTGACATCCAACCTTTGTACGAAATTTTGGACTTGAAAATATGTTGGAAACCTTTTGTACAAGTTTCGGTTTAGAGGTCTTCTTGCCAAATCTCTTGAATAAATAAAAATCTACCCTTGAGACCTTGGAACCGTGAATTTGCATGTCTTGAACACTTTGTTACCAAACCTAATTTCATAAAAAGAACTCCTTTAGTAATTTTGAGAGCTTGAACACTAAATTGCCCTTGTGTTGTCTCGGTGTATCCTTTTAAAACATATTCCTTTGCTGAAAATTAAAATACTGCACTTAGATAATGGAATCTTGTGTTTGTATGTTGATTTTCCCTAATTTGCTTGTTAGTGACTTGTCAAATGATGAGATTTTGGAAGCTGGACAGTTCTGAAAGTTTTGAGGAAAAAGGTTGAAATTAATTGATTTGGAACTTGAAATTATTTTGAAAAGTTTATTAAGAGTAATAAGAAAAAGAGTTATGAAAGAAATGTGGAAATGGACTTGGATGGTCTCGGTTTTGACATCCAAAAGTGTGGCAAAATTTCAGAAAAATATCTTGTATGTACCTTGCATTTTAAGGAAACTAAAACTGAATTTGAAAGTGTGTTGTCTTGATTTGAATGCCTTGAACTGTGTGGGACTTGGTTGAGTGTGTGATTGAATGATTGATTGTAAAATTGGTTGTGATTGACCTTGATGTTGCTTGGTATTAGTACTTGAAATTAGTGATGTTTGCTTGAATAAGTTGCTGAAAAAATATAAGTGATGTGAAATAAGGTACTATTCATGAATGATATTATTCCTTGAAAAACCGTGAAGAGGTTGAATTGACACTTGGCTGAAAAATTTGAATGACTCACTATTTGTTATGGTTATGCCAAGAAATGTCTATATTGACAGTGCTACATGCATCATTTGCATCTCACCACAAAAGACTTGATGAATTAAGAGATTGTGCAGCAAAAATAATTATACAATGATATATTGGTATTGATCTAGTGCCCTTGAGGGTTGAATTATCAAAAAGGACCTTGGACCTAAATGGAATTATTGGGAATATCATGAATTTGAAATATATTGAGTCGTTGAATAAAGAGAGTAAGGAACCACATTTATCTTATAAGAAAAAGTGTGAAAATCTGAGAGGATAGAACTTAGAAAGAATAGTGAATGAATTGGTTTAAGTTAATAGCATGACAAGGACATAAGCTTGAATTGTTTTCCCTAAATAAAAGTAAGAAAATAGAGAGGTAATGCCTTTAAATCTAGTGTAAGTTAAATTGTTTGGTTGATGGTTTAGGCAGGAGATAAGTTTAATAATTATCCATTTAAGGAGAGAAAAACCATGAGGAAGAGATGGAGAAAATAAGAATTTGAATTAAGAGAATTATGGAGAATCAGGGGATAGAGGTTAATAAGCATAATGAAATGAATAGGATGAATTTGAATGGTGAAATTACAAGGATTGAGAAATGGGATGGTGCTGAATTTTAAAAGAGAATGAAGTGAGAAAAAGAAATGAATTATGAAGGCTTGAATGATTTGCCTAAGTTAAGGTCCAAAGATGTAACATGCTGCACTAAAATTTTCCATGAGTATGAAATTGTAAAACCATGAGATTATGAATTTTGATGAGAAATTATATGTTATGTCCTGAGTTCCTGAATTATATTATCTTGAGATTATTATTATGAACTCAGTGAGAATTATTATGAGACTCATGGTATCTATTTATCCATGCTGAGGCATGTGACTCATGGAGATTATCTATCCATGTTGCTAAGTCTATGATGACTTTTAGCTTGATGCTATATGCTATGATTTTAAGTCCGATGTGACTTCTATTATATCTGTGCAACAGCCAGAATGGCTGGATGATATGAGTTGAGAAAACAATCACAAGAAAACTGAAAATGCTATTCATGCATCATATATAATCTTGTGAAACGACTTGATGGCATTACAGAGGCACAGCTGTAGGTATTGGAAGTTCGGTCCAAAGTAGATCTTCTGGGGATGGCCAAAGGGGGAACATCCGACCTAAGTGGCACATGGCAGCTGAGCTCCCTGTAGCTAGGTCGTGACCCACTTGCAAGACCTTAGCCAAACCTGACGTGAACTCCATAATACTAGGGTCGTAGAGGTCTATTCCTGAACGTGCCGTATGGCCTTTCACATCAATGATGTGCTATTATTATTTTTCTATCTATTATATCTGTGTAGAGTAGGGAATGGAGTCGTCCAATTGCCACACGACTTGAATTTATCTATCTATCTCTATTGTAAATGCTGGGCAAGTCGCCAGTCATAGAGAAATGGGATCCCCATGCATCATTGCATGCTAATAACACATGAGTGACTATATGAGAGAGGTGGAAACTTACATTCATGCATCATATGCATTATTATTAGGGATGGTTGAATGCTTGTGAAATTGACTATAATTGTGATTACATTTATCTCCCTGTTATATGCTTGAACTTTGTATGGTTGAATGGATTTATGACTGTGATGCCGCCTTCCTTGGGGTTTGGCTATGATTGTTGTTTGTGTTTGGAGAACTCACCCCTGTGTTTGTGTTGTTCGTATCGTTTTTCTTTTACTTATATAGATGAATAGGAACAAGGTGAAGGTGTTCATCCTTCCTTCTGAGGATGACATATGGGTGTTTGACTCTGCAGCCCAGCAGAGCGTTTTCTGCGGATTTGCCTGAGTGATTCATGGAGTCGATATTTGAGGCTCATGGATTACCCAGTATACTGCCGACACACCCATCGACGCTGTCTTTTCTGTACCTCCTGGTGACACTCAGTTACCTTTCCCTGCCTTGTTTGCTGCTCCCACACCCATGTCTGTAGACCCCCGTACACCTACTGCGAGACCTACTACTGCACCTGCACCATTCTCTTTTATGTCCCCCACTTCTCCACCTGTGCCAATGGAGAGGGATATCCATGTGGTGGAATCCTTCATTAGGTATACCACCATGCCCTCTTACATGCATCCTGCACACCCGTCTACTTTGGTTCCACCTGCTGCTACTCGTTCATCCCCTCACCCTGTTGGATGGATAGAGGAGGATAGTGGAGATTTTGTAGTTGCAACTCCTAGTTCCGCTTCCCCGACATCATCTGAGGAGTCTGACCCTATTGAGGATTATTCTCCTCTTGATTGATGTTATTTTTAGTTATGTTGTAGTGGAACTGCTCTTAGGGAGTTGAGTCTATTTCTATCCTACTTATGTTGTATCCGAACCATGTTGACCGTACTGTTGAACTATGAACATATCGTTTCCGCACATTATGTTTAATATATTTGAGGTATCTTCTGATGATGAGTTGTGATGAATTGATATGAGTATATTATTGATAGTGAGTTATAGATTGATGAAATGAGAAGATATATGCATGTTAACTCTCTTCTTGAAAGAGAACTATTATTGCAAGCTATGTATGTGTAAAAAAAAAAAAAAAAAAGAATATTCCAGATTTTGGTGTTTTCTGAATTATCATGTTATAAAGTAGTATCAATAAATGTAGTGAATTCGGGTCGCTACAGTTCCTAACCCTATTCCAATCTTAGATGACTTTCCTGATGAACAACTCTTAGAGTTGTATGCTTCACAGGCACCTTGGTCAGCTAATTTTCTTGCTACAGGAGTTTTTCCAGCAGGTGCACCAAAAGCTAAAAAGGATAAGATAAAGAGTGATACCAAACACTATGTTTAGGATAACCCTTATTTATGGAAATTCTGCAGTGACCAAGTCATTAGAAGATGTGTGCCTGATGAAGAGATCCCATCCATATTACAGTTCTGTCATGCCTCAGCTGTAGGAGGTCATCAAGGACCCCAGAGGACTCCAAGAAAAGTATTGGATGCAGGACTGTATTGGCCCTCCATTTTTAAAGATTCATGGCAAGCATAATCCACCTGTGAAAGATGCCAAAGAGCAGGCGGAGTAATTACCTGGAGACAGGAGATGCCCCAGCAACCCATCCTGTACTGTGACATCTTTGATGTCTGGGGTATTGATTTTATGGGACCATTCCCTTCCTCTTTTGGTTTTCTGTATATACTTCTTGCTGTTGATTATGTCTCAAAATGGGTGGAAGCTAAAGCCACTAGGACTAATGATGCTAAAGTTGTTGCAGATTTGTCCGTAGCAATTTGTTTTGTAGGTTTGGAATCCCTAGAGCCATCATTAGTGATCAAGGAAGTCACTTATACAATAGGACTATGGAAGTCTTGTTGAAGAAATATAGAGTTGTGCACAAAGTTTCCACTGCCTACCACCCACAGACAAATAGGTAGGCTGAGCTCTCTAATAGGGAAATCAAGAAAATACTTGAGAGAGTAGTGCAGCCCCAAAGAAAAGACTAGAGCTGCAGGCTTGATGATGCCTTGTGGGCACATAGAACAGCATTTAAGACACCCTTGGGAATGTCACCATACAAGGTGGTCTATGAAAAAGCCTGCCATCTGCCAGTTGAGGTGGAACACAAAGCTTATTGGGTAGTAAAGACTTGCAATATTCATTATGACTCAGCAAGAGAGCAGAGGAAATTACAGCTGCAAGAGTTGGAGGAACTACGTCTGGAGGCCTATGAGAACTCCAGAATTTACAAGGAAAAGACCAAACAATACCATGACAAGAAGATTTCAAGCAAAGAGTTCTACGTTGGTCAAAAGGTTCATTTGTTTAATTCTCGTCTTAAACTCATGCTTGGAAAGCTCAGATTAAGGTGGCTTGGACCCTTCACTGTTACAAAGGTATTCTCCCATGGTGCAATAGAAATCATAAGTGACTCCACTAGCAAAAGCTTTATGGTGAATGGACACCGGTTGAAGCCATTCTTGCAAAATTCAGTTACCTTGGAAGAAGTTGAGGAGATTAAACTGCACTCATCGTGCACAAATCTCTCCTACAACCTATGGCCTGAGTAATTCACTTCATACGTCAAGCTAGTGAAGTTAAAGAAGCGCTGTGTGAGAGGCAACTCACAATGATCTTAGGAATTTTAGTTATTTTTTCTACAATAACTGCTGGTCTTACATTTGAGCCTCTCTATTTTGATACTTCCTTATCTTGGTACCTTGTTGCATCAACTAACATGGTTTTTTCTGCATAATTCCCAATTTTTTTTCCAGAGTGAGATTGTGATTGTGGGGGCTAAATGCTGCACAAAATCAAGGAAGTTTGGATGCAGTAGGATGGTAAATATTTTTCAGGCTTAAGACAATCCCCTTGGTAAGAAAACAAAAGATCATCTTGAAAGTAAGCACTTTCCTGAACAAAAGTAATCACTTTCAATTCTAACTTGCATACTCACTCTCTGTAGTAAGCATTCTCACATTTAATAGTGATTACTTTCATTTCATGTAAGCCCAAGGTGATGCGCGTGTTCACTCTTAAAAAGTCATAGTGAACACGCCCAAACACTTTAGCATAGCGCCCAGGGTGAAGCCTCTAGAGTGTTTACTCTTGAAAAGTTGACAGTAAACACGCGCAAAGCTTGTTACTCACTTTGACCTTGGGTGCCTCTGAAGTGTTTACTCTTGTAAATGGTTGTTTACATATGTAGTTATTTTAGCAATTGTAGAAATTTTGCTTAGAAATTAAGTTTTTAATCTTGTTTTTGAAGGAATAAATTGAGCAAGGATCATGGAAATGGAGGCTTGATGACAAGGAAGAAGAAAGAAGCAAGTCTGGACTCCAAAAACACAAGACCGAGAAAATGCAGACTGGGTGTGATCACTATTTTCAGTAAAAGTGATCACTCCAAAGTTCAAAGAAGAAGAAAGCCTGGGCATTATCACTTCTGCTAGGAAAAGTGAGAGATCCTGTGAAGTCTCAGACTCAACATGCTGGGCGTTATCACTTTTATCAGTAAAAGTGAGCGTTCCAGAGAGGCAAATATCAGGAAAAGCTTTGCGTAACCACTATTATCAGCAAAAGTGAACGTTCTAGAGAGCCTTCAACCTAGCGAGTTGCACGTAATCACTTTTATTCATAAGAGTGATCACGCGCAACCACTTGAGCTCTGCGTAATCACTTTTATCAGCAAGAGTGATAGTTCCGGAGAGCCCTCAATATCAAGAAAGTTGTGCGTGGTCACTTTTTCTCATAAAAGTGTTAACGCGCAACCATAGACCTTCTGCGTGGCTACTATTTCTCATAAAAGTGATAACGCGCAAATTTGGGAAATTCTATAAATAACAGAAACGTGCAGATATTTCAGGAGTTCAGTTTTATTTTCAGTTTTGTTTGTTAGATTCTCGTTAGAGGAAGTGAGAGAGAGGAGTGGGGATTCGAATCTTGGAGCTTCACGAAGACGAATTGGAGTGGAGCAAGCTTCCATGGCGTTTCTGAGTTTCTTCTTCTCTTCTTCTCTTTCTTTTTCTTTCTCTGCTATCATGGCTGTGTAATTTCTTCATAGTTAGGGATTGTAGATCTGAAACGAACATGTTGAATTGATTTGGATCTGAATTTCAAGCTTTGGAATAGATTGAGTGATTGATTCTGCACTTCACGTGGAAATTGAATGGAAATTTGATTAACTAAATTCAGAGGAACTCTTGTAAATGAAAATTGAATTTGTTCTTCAGATCTGAACCAATCACCGAGATTATAGTTTTCTTAGGGATAAGAGGCTTTGATCTTGCAATCTTCTGGTTTCTTACACTTAAAGCAATATGGAATTGAATTAGATCTAAGGAATTAGAATGGTTTAATTGAATGTTAGGTTCACTGAGTTAAGGAATTAACCTCTGAATAATATAATGTGAAACTGATTGTCATTCTTTCCAATTGCTTGTTAATTCAAAACTTTATTGATTAAACATTGGAGTTTTGGTGAAGCAATTCCCTAACTATGGTTTCTCCCTCTGTTATCACATAACTGTTTGTTCATTGTTCTGTTTCTGCAAGTTTCTTTTACTCCTAATTGTTCTGGTTTGTTATTATTACATGTTACTACTTTCCTTCCAATTTCGAAAAAGCTCAAATGTTTATAACTCTATGAAGTGGTACTTGAAACCTAAATTCCCTGTAGAGACGATATTTGGATCTTAAATTTACTCATTACTTGCTGCAATCCTAGTGCACTTGCTAGTGTTAGATTGCAAACAACAATGCTCACTCTCATACACACTCTCACCCTAATTCTGAACATTTCTCACTGCCATTCTCAAATTCCTCCCCTTCCCTCATTCATATTTGGTTTCTCACCCCAAAGGTTCAGTTTGCTCACATTTTTTTTTCGTAACCTGCACATCCAATTCAGGTAATTCTTAACTTTTATTTCCTGGAATTAGGATTCTTGCAGTGAATTAGGGATTTCAATTTCGCAATCTCCTGGACTGCAATTGTGTGTTTTAATTTGTAATTCCATAAGTGTTTCTGCATTTGAGACTTAATGGAACCAGTTAATTGCGTTTAATTGCTGCACTTTAGACATTTTAAAAGGGTAGTTGCCCTGTGCGCCCAGAGTACTCACTTTGGATGTTCTGAATTTGGCACTTTTGGACTGAAATTGTTAAATTGCAGAAGTTATTACTTGGATGTTTAGGTGATTGAAAGATGAATAGGGCACTTCATTTGATTGTTTTACTGAATTGAGAAGTGTTGCCTTAGGAGTAGCCACTCCCATTTGCAAGAGTTTTCACTTTGAGTGTTCTGTTGTGCTGATGTTTACATAGTTCAACTAGTATGTGTAATTTTTAATTTTTGATGTATTTCCTGAATTCACTACTAATTACACAGTTCCCTTGTGTTATCCTAGTTGTTTTGGCAGCAAATAAGCCCTATAGTGATAATTGCCATGATCGTGTTGCTGGAAATATTTCCCCCACCACAATGTGATATTTTGGGATTCTTTGCTGTCTTGAATGTGATAAATTGTTATCATTGCTGCACTTTTATTATACACATTCAATCACCCTTGCTGCATGATCATACACAGCATACACCTTATTTTTAATGCTCTGCACATTGAGAATGGTTACTCTCATGTCCACAAATATGCCCTGAGCTAGAGTAGTTATTAGATATTGCATTTTGTCTGCTTGAACTCATTGTTCTTGTTACCTGCTGCACCAATTCAACCTCTAATAAGCACATTTTTCTGCATTTTCATTCACTCTTGTCATTTTCCATATTGTCACACTCTGTTGGATTGCTGCTGAGTAACACTTACCAGAGTTAAATCTCAAAGTAACTACTGTCTATCATTTCTCATATTGGGCATTTAGGTGCATAATCCTCATTTTGCAATTGCATAACACTATCTGTTCACTCTTATGCTCAAATGCATTCGCTGACTATATGTACAATTTCTGAAGTAGGAATACTCACTTTGAACCTTCATCCACATGCTTAGCCTAGTTATTTTTGAAATCTACTGCATAATACTTGTCAGGACTAGGTTCTAGAGTGATTACTGTGTGCCATGATCATCATTTTGCCATGTTCTTCACTGCATATGTATAGCATATCTGCCACCACACATGCAACAGTTGTTCTACACATTATTTCTTGTTAAGTCTGCCTTTTTGAACTAATATGCTTTAACCTTTCTGCATAAATTGTTGTTGCCCTGTATCCAGAGTAGTTACTGTCATTCTGCATAGTGAACACTTTGGCAGCACAACACCTCACAGTGAACACTCTGACATCACTTCAACTGTGAATCTGCTAAAGTCAAATTTAATACTTGTACCTGCCTCTTTCTATAACTAACTCACTATTTCTCTTTATTTTCCAGCAGCAATATGGCCAATACACCCAGGAAGACCACCCCTAGAAACAAGAGAGCCAGAACTACTGGAGCTTCATCAGCCAGACCCCCTC
This sequence comes from Abrus precatorius, assembly GCF_003935025.1. Classification (NCBI taxonomy): domain Eukaryota; kingdom Viridiplantae; phylum Streptophyta; class Magnoliopsida; order Fabales; family Fabaceae; genus Abrus; species Abrus precatorius. The sequence goes on from NW_020874406.1 coordinate 262,679, forward strand.
CTGCACATGACCCAAGGTTTCGATCATTAGCTCATGAAGAATATTTCAGAACCAACATCCTGCAAAGGCAGATAGTGCAGGATCATAATTTTGAGATCCAGGAGGGCACATACACTCAATTTCAGGAGGAAATTCAGAGAAGGAGCTGGGATCTATTTACCACTTGTGCTGGAAATGGGTGGAAGGAGATCACCCAAGAATTTTATGCTAATGCAATGAGGGTGAAAGGAGACCAGCTGGCCCTCAAACACACCATGGTGCGAGGTATGGAATTGATTTTTCCCATCCAACATTCAGAGGGTTCTGAACATACCTCCAGTGGAGAGGAGAGCTAGACAGCTTCATTTTACCACATTCAGCTATCTAGAAGAGAAGGACTACAAGCCCATACTCCAGGCCATCTGTAAACCAGGAGAAAATTGGGAGTTTGACATGCAGCTCATGCCAAAGAATCCGACCACCAAACACCTCCTTCCACCAGCCAAGGTGTGGAGCATCTTCCTGCTGAGCTCCGTCATGCCAGTATGCCATTCCTCTACATTGGCTATCAAAAGAGCTAAGCTTATATATGTCATCCTCACTGGTATGTCAATCCATGTGGGAGACATTATTAGTAACTTCATCATGAGCATCTTAAGCACCAAGAGGGACTCCCTTGCTTTTCCTTCCATCATCACCATGCTTTGCCAGGATGCTGAAGTAGACATGGGTGAATATCAGCAGAGAGTCAAAGATGCCCCTCCCATCACTACTGCCATGGTGAAAGATCTTTTCAATGCTAAATAGAAGTCTACTGACCCAGGTCTCTCCCTACTTGCTGAATATAGGAAGAGAAGCCAATTGAATCTTAGAGAACAAGTCAAGCAAATAGCACTGAGGCAGGATGCAATCCATGCTGACCCTCCTGGAAACTATGTCCTTCAACATAGGAAAGAAGCTGGGCATGACATCAGAACAGATTTATGACACCCCTACCTTCACTGCCCCTTTCCTTAGAGTAGCAGTTAACCAGGATTTACCTCCATTCACCACCACCCATGCACCTACAGCTGAGAAGGATAACAGCTCCAGTTCTTCAGAGGAGGAAGAGGATGATGATGAGGATGATGACAATCTTTCATCCTCCAGCTCAAATGAAGATCTTATTTAGCTCCGCTTTTCTTTCTGTCATTTCTATTTCTACAATTTCTAGTTTATTTCCCTGTATTTAGTAAATATTACTTTCCCTGTAATTATCATCTTTAGTACTATTTTCTCCTCTGTTTTCCTGCATCACCCCTTGAACACTCTTTGACGCTTTTATATATACTATTTGCAGTTTAATTTCCATTCTTATAATCTGTGCTGAATCCAGTGTGCGTCTTTGTGTAGAGAATGTCCTTAGTAACATCAACAGGAGCATGAAATTGATCTCTGAGTGTGACTCTGAAAGGGGGTGATCTCTTTGCCTCTGTTTCACATTGTTTAGTCTATTTTCCTGCATAGTTCATAGATAAAATACAAAAATAACTTATTTGTTTCTTTATTTTTAATGAAATTTAGTTTTCTAATTCTGATTTTATATTCTGATCGCACTTCCCATTCAACTCAATCATTCTCTATTTTGTAAATAATTATCATTCCTACCATACTGAACATAGTTTCCTGTAAGGTGAACTGTATTCACCTGTTGCTACGTAATTATCATCTTTTACCATGGTAGAGAATTGGGCCTTAAAATTCTTTTCTGTGTGCACATTACATGTACTTTTGCATTCATCTTCTAGAACTTTCCCTGTTTCTTAATTGAATATGCATTGTACAATTTTTTATCTAGATGATTGAGGCCTTCTTTTTACATACCCACCCTAGAACACCCTTCCACCAAATTTTCCTTGTTCTACACTCCCTTCTTTTGCTAAAATTAGCCTACAAATATAGTTTCCTTCCCTTAAGAGAGGCATTTCTTTTGAGTTGGGTCAAGAATGATTACAAGAAACTAAGTTTGGGGTGCTAATTGTGACTGTAGTTGCTTGAGGACAAGCAAGATCTTAAGTTTGGGGTGGTGAGCATTATACATGTCCATATTACATGTCAAAAAAATGCTTAAATTTGAAGAAAAGAATGATTGCCAAAGTCCAATGAATCGAAAAAAAAAATGAATGAATGGAAGTAAAAGGAAAAGAAAAAGAAAAATACAGTAAGTCATTTTGATAGAAAAAAGAAGTTCCACATAAGGCAAAATAATGAAAAACATGATGAAAGAATGCCTGAACCTCATAAATTGCATCCTTTAGTGCATTCCATTCTAGTTGTTGTACTCGTTCACTCAAAAGAATTTCCCTTTCTTAAAAACCCACTTGAGCTTTTGCCATTCCTTGATCAAAAATTGAACCTAATATAACCACATTTGTGACCAACAAAGCCCTTATGATAGGTGGTTCATTGTATCTAGGCAAAGAAGATTGAGAATACGGGCAAGCATATGATAAGGTAAAGCAAAATGCATGAATTGAGAGAAACACTGAGCCTGTAACATTAATGAGTGAGAGTGAAACACTATACTGTGAGCTGGATGATTTCTTTGCATTGTGTGGACTACATGAAACCTTGCTGGATTTTTGTTTCGATTTAGTGGGACTTTGCATGAAAATAGATGATATGAGTGTGATTGCTTTGTTGAATAAATCCATGATTTTGGAAATATTGGAAGTGCTAATTGGAGACTAAGATTGGAATGGAAATCTTTGAGAAATTTTTTTGGATAAATCCAACCCTTTACCTTCAATTTTCTTGAGTTTTGGTTTGCTTGAGGACAAGCAAAAGTTTAAGTTTGGGGTTGTGATGAATCCACACTTTATAGATATTTTGTTTGGCTTTTATAAAGTTTTAATAAAAAAAAATAGACTTAGAGATTGTAAATAACATTAAAATCTCATTTAGGTAAAAAATAATAGCTTTCTTAATTTTTGTCTTATTTCCATTAATTTTTGTGAATATATTTTGCAATTTTGATCATTTGAATAATTGTGCAGGAAATTCTAGACAAACTTCATGAATTTTTGGCTCTTTGGAAAAATATGAACTGAGAGTAACCACTCTCAGATGCCAGAGTAATCACTCCAGGGAGCTTGTTTCAAGGGATAGACCAGAGTAACCACTTTCAGATATCAGAGTGATCACTCCAGAAGCCCCAGACCCCAAGTCCTTGCGCGTAAACACTCTCAGAAATGAGAGTAATCACTCCAGAGATGTCCAGAAGGAAGTGCCCTGCGCGTGTTTACTCTCATAAGTGAGAGTAATCACTCCAGAGATGCCTAGACTCAAAGTGCCTGCAAGTGTTTAATCTCATAAGAGAGAGTAATCACTTTAGAATGGGAAAAATCTAAAGTTGCTGCGCGTAAACACTCTTGTTTACAGAGTGATCACTATAGGGCCATGTCAGACTTAGTATATATAGATTTTTAGAAATTAGGGTACGGATCTTTTGCATAATTTTAGATTCTTTGCCACTTTTGGGAGCATTCTGCAGAGCTTGGGATCCTTGGGTGACAGCCAAGGGTAATCTTAGGGTTTGATTTACAATTTCCTCTTAAATTTCCTTTAATTCTTGCATTAATGTCATTGAATTCCTTTATCTTTCATCTTAATTTTGTAAGACCCATCCTCATGGAGGGCTAAACTTTCTTGTAATCCTTAGTGAGTTCATGTATTCTTGAATTCCTGGGTATGAATGTCAATATAATTTCCTTTCCCTCATGAATTTACATTTCCCAAATCTTTGAATTGAATTAATGTTTTAATAAGGGGGACATTGCTTAATTAACCCTAATTCATTTTAATGAAATTCGTAACTTAGTTTGCTTAATCCTAAGTTAATTTCTAAGGTAGCGTTATCTTGGGGATGAGAGATTAGAGCCCATATAAATTGCTTAATTCGTATGGTAATCTAAGGTTAATTCATGCTTTTTGAGTTACCCTAATTCAGAGGAAGAGGAAAAGTATTGAATCTTGAGTGGGATAAGGATAGAATTGCATGAACAAACTAAGGATTGCATGTTGCATTGATTGGATTCATTAATTTCACCACTTGCCTTTACATTAAAATTGGAATCACACAAAACCCCCTATTTTAATTGCTGTCATAGTAAATGTTTATAACATGTTCAATGTATGTTACAAACTAAAGTCTTTGGAGACAACCTAGATTTGCACCCTAGATTACATAAATTTTTCTACAAATTTTGATGAAGGTTAACGACAAATCTTTTTGCAAATGAGAAAATTTTTCGTTCTTCACCGCACATCAACCGGGGCAACTCCATTCTCCTTGGTATATGGTATGGAAGCAATTCTTCCAATTGAAGTTGAAATCCCTTCACTAAGGGTGTTGATGGAAACTGAATTAGAAGAAGCGGAATGGGTACGAACTCGTTTTGACTAATTAAACCTTATTGAAGGAAAAAGGTTAAATGAAATGTGTCATGGTCAATTGTACCAGAAGAGATTAAAGAGAATGTTCAAGAAGAAGGTACACCCTCGAGAGTTTCAAGAAGGGGATTTGGTAGTCAAGAAGATATTCTCTATTCAAAAGAGTCATATTGGTAAGTGGACTCCAAATTATGAAGGACCTTACGTCGTAAAGAAGGCGTTCTCAGGAGGAGCCTTGATTCTTTCAAACATGGATGGCAAAGACTTATATCCTGTGAATTCTGATGCAATCAAAAAATACTACCCTTGAAAAAAAAAAGGGTGAAAGCTTGCTAGGTTGAAAACCCGAAAGGGCGATCTAGGCAAAAATTAGAGCAGCTCGTTGGATTGAAAACTCGAAAGAGCGATCCAAGCAAAAATTAGGGCAAGATAACTCACCATTAGGCTATGACCCAAAAAGGTAGTGTAAACGGACATTTGAAGCGTCATCCAAACCTTTGAAGTTTCAAGATGAAAAATTGAAACTCTAGGAAGCATATGCCTAGAGCTTTAAAGTGGGGCAATTTATGGTTTGCTAAAAGGGTGGTCAGGGTCATTCATAACTATGGAGACAGTCACGTGCTTGCAGCTATGGGAGAAACGTATGTCTGAAGCTCTAAACTAGGACAATTCATGGTTTGTTTAAAGAGCAGTCAAAGTTATTCATGTACGATATTAGCATTGTTCATCTAGAAAGTGTTCATCAAAACAACTATGTACTCTTACCCTCTCCACTCATCCAACAAAACTTGTTCATATAAATACATTCTCCTTATTGAGTAAATAAAGTTATCTTCTTTAACCTAACTATGGTTAATTTATTGTGCATTTTGTTAAACACATATCAAGAGGAAACAAAAAGAAAAACAAAAACAAAAAGGAATGAGCAGAGAAAGAAAAAGAGAAAGGGGCATCAAAGGTGTCTTGATAGATTTAGCATTTGCAGTAAGCTCATTGAAATCCCACAACTTTAACCCCCCTGCAAATTATTATTGTGGATCGTTAATTGCAGTCAAACTAGAATACACCTTGATAAGAATTCAAATAACAAAAAAGTTAGAAAGTCTAATCTCATTTCGAACGGGAAGACACACGATTCTGTAAGACAGATCCCAAATTCAAAATGAAAATATTATTGTAATTTTGAAAAGACTCACATCTTCATTACTTTCAAAAGTCTTGCATCATGCATCTTCATTGCTTTCAAAAGTTTTGCATCACGCATCTTCATTGCTTTCAAAAGTCTCACATCATGCATCAACATTACTTTTTCAAAAATCTTGCATTATGCATTATCATTACACCACCTTCATATGATGCATCATTATGCATGGGCAAACAATCTTGTCTAGAATCTGACTGGAATTCTTACTCAAAAATAGTCCAGAACTTGACTGGAACTCTTACTCTTTTGCTAAAGTCCAGAACCTGACTGGAACGTCTACCTTTTGTCCAAAGTCCAGAACCTGACTATCATGTTTACCTGTTGCCAAAAGTCCAGAACCTGACTGGCACGTCTACCGTTTACTTAAGTCCAGAACCTGACTGGCATGTTTACCTGTTGTCCAAAGTCTAGAACCAGACTGGCATGTCTATCGTTTGCTAAAGTTCAGAATCTGACTGGCACATCTACTCGTTGTTAAAAGTCCAGGATCTGACTGGCCCTCTTTTTCAGACCGCAGATAAAATTGATTCACTTCTTTACCCATTTCTTACCATAATAATAAGAAAATTTTTATTATTCATATCATTGAGTAAGAAATAAGTAAAGAGGGGCAACTGTGAATACCCAATTTTATCCAGGTCCCATCTAAAAAATAAATAAATACATAAATAATAAAAATTAGATAAGATTTTAAATTTTAGGTCTATAAGAGATTAGGATTTTAAATTTTAAATATGTAGGTATTTAGGTTAGTGGATTAGTGAATAGATTTTAAGAGAAGTGAATGAGATATTTAAGGAAAATGTGAGAGGTGGCCATCGAAAAGTAGGAAGGTGGATCCTTTATTTTTAAATAAAAAATAAATAAATAAAATAGGATCTATGGTTAGGTATAAATAGGAAGCTTAGGTCTTTAGAGAGGGAGCTTGACACTTCATATTTTTACGTGACACTTTGAGAGCATAGGGAGAAAAAAAGAGAGAATCCTAGAGAGAGTGCTCGGGAAACGAAGAAAAAAGAGGAGAGAGCTAAAAGAAAATCAGCTGAGAGCATACCAAGGCACACCCGAGGTCAACAGAGAGAATAAACCAAAAGAATTGAAGGATAAATTCTCTGAATCAAGTAAGATTTCCCTTTGTGGCCTATTCTTCATCTATTATTTGCTCTTGTTTCTGCTTGTATATTTTCTTTATATTAAAAGTCTCGAGTTTTTGTTTCTAAATGAAATATCACTTCATCTATTATTTTGCTCTCATTTCTTCCTTTTGTTCATATTAAAAATCTAAATTTTTATTTCTAAACGAAAATCTCTTTGTTTTATTATGTGTACTTTGCTTGCATTTCTATTTATTCCTTGTTTTGTCTGTTCCCACTAAATGTATCATTTTTTTAAAATGAAAATTGTCTCTTTTCAGAAACCCTAATCTTCCTAAACCCTAAAAAAATCTACAAAAAAAGGGTATTGTTTGCTTTGCCTTTTTGCCAAGCCTAAAATGTTTTCTACCCAAGAGAGTTATTTTTTTCAAAACCCTAAAAATAATTTTTTTTTTAAAATCCCAAGTATTTCTTTTTTTACAAAACCTAAAAAATAGCCTTTTTTTAAACTCTAACTATTTCATAAATTATAAATGTCTAAATTTTCCAAACCCTAAAAATTCTTTCTTTCTTTGTAAATCTTAAAAATTTCAATTTCTTTGCAAATTCAAAAAAACACTAATTCCTAAATCAAACAATAATTATTTTCTTGTTGTTTTTGTTTGCTCTTGTGTTTGTTTTTGTTGTTCTATATATTTCTTGTTTATTTCTTATTGTATATATATATATAATCCAATATTAATAAGACATTTTGGTTATAAAAAAAAAAGAGTCTCTTAAATCCACGCAACGGCCAAGTAATTTTGATAGAGTGGTGGATCCACCTTCAACATCGCTTGGATCGTAAGGGTTTATTGAGTAATCATGTACTAACTTGAACTCCGTGCAAGAATAAATTTACAAAAAATAATAATAAAGTAAAAATCAAGCTTAAAAAAACAACACTTTTAAAACTTATCCAAACCAAATTTTCAAAAGAACTACGTGGCAACTTTGATTCATACAGAGGATACGTAGGAGGAAACCTGACTCGTCAAGTCCAAAAAAAAAATTTATTTTTTTCAGGTTTCAATTATTTTAAAAAAAAATAAACTATGAGCAATTTAGAATAATAAAAAAGAAAACAAAATTTTTATGTTTATTTATAAAAAAAAAGGAAATAAGTAAATAAAATAAAAAAAATGTTTTAAGACTATTTTTATCAATGCAAAAAATGTAAAAAAAGAAAAAAAAATGAGAGAGGGGGCAATAATATCCTATGATTAACCCTTTCTCCCAATTCAAATTAAATTTTTATGTTTCTTTATAAAAAAATAAAAAAATAAATATTTACTAAAAAATCAAGTTAAATTTTGTTTAATATGAAAAATAAAAAAATGATATTTTATAAATAATCTATTTTCTGAATTTAAATTAATTTTTTAATTCTTTATTTAAAAATAAAAAAAATAAAAAACGAATATTTTACTAAAAAAGGAAAAATTAAATTAAATTTTGTTTAAATTTAATCAATTAAAAAAAAGAATAATATTTTGAAATAATCTATTTCCCTAATTTAAATTAATTTTTTTAATTCTTTATTTAACATTAAAAAATATAAAAACGAATATTTTACTTAAGAAAAAAGAAAATTAAATTCAAATTTTGTTTAAATTTATCCCATTCTAAAATAAAAAAAAGGAGAATAATATTTTGTAAATAATCCATTTTTTCAATTAAAACTAATTTTTTAGTTCTTTACAAAAAATATGGAAAAATGAATTTTTACTCAAGAAAAAAATCAAGTTGATTTTTATTCAAATTTATTTAATATGATAATAAAAAAGAATAATATTTTATAAATATTTCACTTTCTCCATTCGAATTAGATTTTTAGCTCTTTGTTCAAAAATAAAAACTACAAAAAAAGAAAAAAGAAATCTTATTTTAAGAAAAAATAAAAAAATCATGTCATATTTTATTTAAATTTATTTAATACAAAAATAAAAGAAAAATAGTATTTTTTATATATATTCATTCTTTTAATTCAATTTTTTAATTATATTTTTAAAAAATATTTATAAAATTAAAACTTAAAAAAATTGTTAAAAATGAGAAACAACATTAAAAAAAATGACAAATCAGAAAATAAAAAAAAAAGCATCAATAATTTTCTTTTAAAATGAAATAAATAATTTTTAAAAAGTTGAAATGATTCTTGCACAATTAATTAGAAAGTAACCGTTTTAGTCAATAGACGTTGTAGGGTGCTAATACTTTCCCTACGCGTAAATGACTCCCGAGCCCAAACATGGTTTCAAAGATTATTTTATTAAAAGTTTTTCTAATGTTTTTTTCTTTAATAAATTTGGTGACGACTTCTTGTCATAACTGTCCCGTCGTGCCCCCAGTTACGACAATTCCTTTCATTAATTTTCTTTTAGTTTTTTTTTCTGCAACACTTTGCTGTAGATCTTTCTTTTGAACTTACAACTTACTATTTATTTCTTTCTTTTTGAAACCAAAACTTAGATAGCTTTGCTATTCTCTACCGCAAACTTAGAACATTGCTTGTCCTCAATATGGATGCCACCCCAAACTTAGTTTTAAACTCATCCTTGATTAGACTCAATATGCCCCTTTTTCTTTGGAAGGTTAAAATGGTTTTTCATCAAGGCTTGTAATGAGAGAAAATCAAGGAAGGGATATTAAGCTCAAAGGGTTAAACTAGGACATTCAAGCACAAAGGGAGGTTCATTTAGGCTAACTAGGCACAATCAAATAAGGCCTCCATCATATATGTGAGAACTGTAAAATTGCATATTAAATCAAGAAACAAAGCAAGTTCTAGAAGGTGCAGCAAAATTATGATCAATCACACATAAAAGAATGTATTATGCAAAGCTCAAATTCTTACCATAGGAATAAAGGTGATAATATCAATCAATCATGCTCACAACTCATCTTACAAATCCATATGCACAAATGGTAAGAATCTCTTCATTTTTCAAAATGAAGTGTGACAATCACATGAAGAAGTACATAAACAAAATATTTACTCAAAATTTAGAAATAGAGAAATGGAAGAAGAATCTGAATTATTCATCACAAAATGGAAAAAGAAACGTAATACAGAAACAATTATGAACATGTAAATATTTTTTTTCTTTGTTTAGTTCAACAGGAAATATGATATAATTCAGCATTGAATTAAGAGGTAAAGAAAGAAATAACTCCCCTTTGCATGAAAGTGTTGTTCCAGCAAATCACAGCAAGCTTCATCATGAAACTTTCTTGTATGTTGATACTTTCACTGCCAAAAGCAATTGCAAAGCAACTAGAAACTCAGATCACACAGAAAAATAAAACTAAAAACCAGAAATTGAAAAGAAATAAAAAGGAAAGAAGTGTGAGTTGCCTCTCACAAAGCGCTCTTTTAACGTCACTAGCTTGACGCCTATTAATCTTTGGTTCTAAGAGATGATTTTGATGATAACAGCTCCTGCTCTATCTTTAAACCTTTTCCTCTTTTCTTACCAACTTGTAGCTCTTCATTTAATTCAGAACTTGAAAGAAATAGAAGTGGAGAGACTTCCAACAACTTGATATACTCTGCAAGCCTCTTTTCCTCCTCTTCATTATCTTGATATTTTACTGCAGCAAGGACTTTTCTCATAATAGAATCTTCATTTTGTTTTTCTTGCTTATTGATTCTTCCTTCTGGTTTAGTGCAGTTACTGTCCTCTAAATTTTCTTTTCTTAAGAGTGAATTTCTCTCTTTGCAAGTTGTCTTGAGCTTCTTCTTCAGTATTCTTTATAGCTATCTTCTTCTCCTCATCTTTTAGATTAGAAACCTCTTCTGCACTTCTTATTATGACAACATGGCATTGCTCCCTTGGATTCACTATAGTATTGTTAGAGAATTTATCCTCATCCTTATGTTCCAACTGCTGTGAAATTTGTTCTATTTGAGTCTCCAACTTCTTCATAGATTCCTCTTGATTTTTGAAGTTGGATTGTGCAACTTCTATAAATTGTAGTAGTGTTTCCTCCATTTCATTCATCTTTTCAGACAAAGGTTTTGAAAATTGTGGCTCTCTTGGAGGTTAAGATGAAGAAGCTTGACAATATGACAGGCTGAAAATAGGCATAGGGCAATATGGTGCTGCTGCAATATCACTTTTTGTTGCAGAACTTTGTTGATTCCATTGATAATGTGGTTGACTTCTATTGGCTTGATATTGAAAATCAGAATGGAATGCAAGTTGAGACCTCTGAAAATCACCTAAGTAATTAATATGTTCTTGATGTTCTGGTGTAAATACATCACATGCTCCATTCATATGATTTCCTCCACATGCTCTTGATGTTCTGGTGTAAATACATCACATGCTCCGTTCATATGATTTCCTCCACAAAAATCACATATCAAGTAGCTTGTTTTTGCAGCTCTAACTTGAAAAGTATTGATTTGTTGAGTCAAGGCTGCAAGTTGTTCAAAAAGTAATTGATTTTTCATTTGATTTTGGTTTATCAAAGTCTCAAGTGTCTTAGCTTCAAATTCTACCTTACTTGTAATATGTTGCTCACTAAAATTCTGATACATGCTAGTTGCCATCATGTCAATTAATTGCTGAGCTTCCTTTACAGTTTTAGTATCCAATGAACCTCCAGCTGTTGCATCTACCATGGTTCTTGTGACAACATTTATCCCATTGTAGAAAGTTTGGATTTGCATCCACTCTGGAATTCAATGATGAGGACATCTTCTTAGCAAATCCTTATATCTTTCCCATGCATCATAAAGAGATTCACCATCTTGTTGAACAAAAAAGGTGATTTCACTTTGCAGCTTGGCAGATTTTGATGGTGGAAAGTACTTAGTTAGAAATTTGTTCACTAAGTCATTCCAAGTAGTGATGTTTCTTTGTGGTTGAGCTTGAAGCCAATATTTAGCCTTGTCCCTAAGAGAAAAGGAAAATAATTTCAAGCGAATAGCATCTTCACTTACACCATTAATATGAATGGTATCACATAGCTGCAGAAAATTATAGATATGCAAATTGGGATCATCTAAAACATTTCCAGAGAACCGATCTTGTTGTATCAATTTTATCAATGCAGGTTTGATCTCAAAACTATTGGCTTCAATTATTGGTCTAATAATACTTGAATTATAACCCTGCATAGTTGGAATAGCATAATCTCCCAAGGTCCTTGTCCTGTTGTTTTCAGCCATGTTGTTCTATTTTGGTAGTGTTTGGGTCACAGTTGGTTCTTCAAAAGTGGATGTTATCTTCTGCACTTTCTTTTTCAACTTCCTTGCCTTTGCTTCATTATTCAATTGCTTAAGAGCCTTGTTTGTATCTAGATCAAACAATAAAGCAGCTTTATTTTTGGTTTTTCCTTGTATACAAAAAGAAAGTAAACAAAATATAAACGAAGCTATAAAATTATGGAGAAGTAAAAATGCATTATGCAGAAAATTATTGTAGAACATTGCAGAAAAGAACAACTAAATGCAGAATCAACAATGCATTATGCAAAGAAATTATACAGTTACGTGGAAAAATGCAAAACAAAATCATGCAGAATTCAACAGAAAATGATGCAAAAATAATGCAAAAAACTACAAATAGAACATGCAGAAAACATAGAAAATTATGCAGAATTAAATTTACAATTATGCAAAGAAATGAAAAATAAGATTATGAAGAAAAAAAATACATAAAAGTTATGTAGAAAACAACCAAAAATCAATGTAGAATTTATGCAGAAAACAACAAAATGTAGAAACAAAATTGAATTATGCAGAAAAATTAAACAACCATGCAGAAAAATGAAAAATGAAATTAAACAATATATGGGTTAAAGAAAGTCTAGTGTGTAAGTTAAAGAAATCAATATATGGGTTAAAACAGGCTTCCAGACAATGGTATCTTAACTTCAATGACACCATCACATCATATGGTTTTGTAGAGAACACCGTTGACTGGTGTATCTATATGAAGGTCAGTGGGAGCAAGTTCATCATTTTAGTCCTGTATATTGATGACATTCTTCTAGCAACTAATGATGTTGGGTTGTTGCATGATGTAAAGGAGTTTCTCTTTAAGAACTCTGAGATGAAAGATATGGGTGAGGCCCCCTATGTGATTGGAATAGAAATATTTTGTAATAGATCACAAGGATTACCAGGATTATCTCAGAAAAGCTACATCAACAAAGTATTAGAGAGATTTAAAATGGAAAAGTGCTCATCAGGGGTAGTTCTAATTCAAAAGGGAGACAAGTTTAGTGAAATGCAATGTCCAAAGAATGAATTGGAATGGAAAGCAATGAAATCTATTCCCTATAAATCAGTGGTCGGGAGTTTAATATATGCTCAGACATGCACTCGACCTGATATCAGTTTTGCTGTTGGAATGTTAAGCCGATATCAAAGTAATGCCAGAATAGACAGCTGGAAGGCTGCAAAGAAAGTCCTTAGGTATTTATAATGCACTAAGGACTACATGCTTACTTATAGGAGATCTAGTCAACTGGAAGTGGTTTGCTACTCGGATTCAGACTATGCTGGATGTGTAGACTTAAGGAAATCGACCTTTGACTACATCTTCTTGTTGGTTGGAGGTGCGATTTCATGGAAGAGCGGAAAGGAGTCCATTATTGCTATGTCTACCATGAAAGCGGAATTTGTGGCGTGCTTTGAGGCTATTATTCATGCTTTGTGGCTACGGAACTTTGTCTTAGGACTTGGTATTGTTGATAGTATAAAAAAGTCGCTAAGAATATACTTTGATAATTCTGTAGTCGTCTTCTTATCTAAGAATGATAAGTATTCAAAGGAAGCAAAACATATGGACTTAAAATACTTATTAGTGAAAGAAGAAGTGCGAAAACAGAAAGTGTCTATTGAGTATATTGGTACTGATTTGATGATAGTGGATCCGCTAATTAAGGGATTGTCCCCTAAAACGTTTTTTGGCCATGTTGATAGAATGGGCATTATAGACAAGTCCTTGTTAGCATGATTGTGTGATTCATATATATGTGTATAGATTGTTTTGCTCATATTATTGTAGACATTTTTGGAAATTCAATAAAAGTATTATTTTTATTTGTTTACTTGTTATCTGAATTATGTTAATGTACATGTATAGTTTAAGTTTGATAATAGGTTGAGTGTTAAAAACACATCAAAGTTGCAGTATGTAGTATGACTAATTAAAGCTATCTTGATTTGAGTTGATTCTGTGATACTTGGAAGGAATCATGTCGTTAAATGACTTGTGACCACCATGATCTGATCAATTTAAATCATTGAAAGATGATGACTTGATATTATCAATTATATGCACACTTACAATTCATTGAATCTTCAAGTCGTCACATAGGCCAAGTGGGAGATTGTTAGATTATTTTAATAATCTTATTATAATGGCCTATGTAACTTATACTATGACTCTAATTAATGATTAAATGTGATAGTGGTTAAATATAAAATATAGAGTCATTGAGGGTATAATTGTAAATACAGTTATAAGGAAACCCTCACCTCTCCCCTCAGATAAATAAAAGAGTAGTTACCAAATAGAGGTTATGACATTCTTTACTCTATCACTTTCATGGTCTCTAAGTGTGCTCACAGAAAAACGCAAGAAAGGAACTTTCTCTCAACCATCCGAGAGGAGCTAAACGAGGAAGGAAGAGTTAGGAAAAATACAAAGGGATCAACAACATCAAAGAGAGAAGTAACATTAAGGAACAATGGATTCAAGTTAGTGCTTTCTAAACCCTTAATTGTGTGAGAACCATATACTGTGCTGTGAGAACAACGTAATTTAAGATCAAATGGGAAATGGTAATTTCATAATAGCTAAATCAAATAGAAATTACATAATGGAATAAGAAAATTCTAACACTTGTGAGTCCTCAATGAGAGAAATAATACCCACGATTATAGATTTTCCATACTAAACAGTGGTTCCCACTTGGATGGGAAAGAAATTCAATCTTGAGAAGGTTTTCTCAAAAGTAAGGTGTTGAAAGAATAGAGAGAAAATAAGAGAGGAAACTTTCTGATGAAAAATGAATGTTTCTGGGCATTGAAGCCTCTTAAATACCCTTTAAGATCCGCATGCACTCGCTTGAACAAGCTCTGTTCTTGCTTGGGCGAGCTTATTCTTGCCTAGGCGAGAAAACCAAACAGTGGAACCTCTCAGATTTTTGCTATTCTCGCTTGAGCGAGTAACACGTCGCTTGAGTAAGCTATATCTCGCTTGGGCGAGCAGTGTTCAGAGGGCAAGTGTACCCATCGAGAAGTAATAAAGGGTTCTTAAATTAAGTTCCTGATCGTTCCACAAGGATTGTTTTCCAATTACTAAGAATTTCCTAATTCAATTGTTTAAGCTTCAAAGATATGAGATTAATTAAAACAAGAATTTATAAAATTAATTATAAAACTAAGGGCAAGGAATACAATGCTCGTCTTGGTTAAACTTATCGGAGAGGAACCTAGGGCATATAGGTTTTCTCATTCAATCCTTTATGTTATTTTTCTGTTTAACTCTAAATTCGATTTCCTTGGGATTACTAATCATTCATACGAATACTATTAATACCCAATGGTCATGCAATATTACTATTCTTTTCTCTAAATCAACATTCCCAATGGTCATGCAAGACATTAATTTAAGAAAGCTTAAGGAGCTTATGAACTTGTTAATTTAATAACGATTAGAAGAGAAAGATTGGTTTGGTCCACCTAATCTTTTGTCTCGTTTTACCCTATAGATCTATTAATTAACCGAGGTACAGTCGTCTGACAATATAATTAATTAAGATTAAGAAAGAAACGCAATAGGATAAAAACTAATCACAAAACGGAAATTAAATTTAGATTCAAACATCAAAATTCCATAAATTCATGAACAATAGTTTTCATAGCCCTAGCTATGGACTTAGTTACTCAAGCTAAAGAAAAGAACTAAAATAATCATAAACAAAGCCATAAAGAAAAGCAAACTAGAATGAGATGAGTTTCCGGTCTTCAAGTATGATCACTCGAAGCTCCAAGTCCCGCAAAGCATGTGCCAAGGATCCCGTGCACTAGAAAGGAGATGAGAAGTGTCAAAGACTAGGTGTCAAAAATGGTCCCCCTTTACGATGTTTGAGATCTCCCTTTTAATAGGGTTTAAAAATCCTAAAGACTCTTTATAATTGGACTTCCCGCAGATGAGCATAGTCGTGCAAGGCCTTAGGCACGACCGTACATGGGCTCGAAGCACCCCCCGTGCTTGTTGGAAGGGTCTGGGCGTGCTGACTGCTATGAAACTCTAATCTTTTATCAATTTGGGCCCAAAAATGCACCTAAAGTATACTTACGGCCTCTTTATACCAAATTGCATAATTAATATATAAATTAGTGTAAAAACCAAATAAAATAAAGGTCAAATATGAATATATAAGCTGTAAAATAGGGCCTAATTACAGACTTATCAAGCAGCATTCTCGCCTGGGCGAAATTGGGTCTAGAGAGTTACCTACTTTTCCTGCAACTCTTCGCTTAAGCGAGAATGTTCCAGAATGCCTAATTCTGCACGACAACTTCTCGCTTGAGCGAGATACCCTGTACCCAGAACTTCAAAATCTCTCTTTCATTGAGATAATATCAATTCTTAACCCTACTTTCTAGATTATCCTACGTACAACACATTTAGTAATCATTTTCGGCTCTTACTGCACTTTATATTCAACAACATCATCACATAGCACAATAATCACACTGCTCCTATTCCAACAAACGTATAACTCATATATATACACACACACACACACATTCCAACATATAAAAATTTGTACATTTTAGGTATACACGACACATTTCAAGGGAAATAATAAACAGATAAATACATTGATCTGACAGGATGAGAGGCTAGGCTTTAGAGATTTGCACTTGCTGAATAAGGCGTATTTAATGAAACTCTGTTGGAGATAAATAGATTTCTAATTTTTGGTGGTGGTTAGACATAAATATAAGTTCACCTTAGGAAAGCATCCTAGCTCTAATAGTGGTTAACAGTGCTCTTATCTTTGGAGAGTCTTACTATTGTTTGTACCTTTTTCTCTCAAAGTCTTAGTTGGGTGTTAAGGTATAGAATGACCACAAAATTTTGGATGGATAGGTGAGTCACCCAATTTGATAATCTTAGCACAATGGCTGTTTCGCTAATATTAAACAAAGACCTTGATCTTCCTGTTAGTTTTCTCACTAAAAGGGATAATTGGGATTGGGATAGAATCAAAACTATGCTCCTTGAGAATGTTTGGCATTGTATTGCTTAGATTAGTCTCCTTAAATTGAATAGGGGTCAGGATTTATTCTATTGGCATCCTAATAATAATGGAATGTTTTCTATTAAATCAACCTACTAAATGATTACTAGTAAGTCTCAGCTAGCTAATCCATCAATTGATATTTTTAGCCTTGTTTAGAAATAGGAAGGCCCTCCTAAAATAAACCCTATATGTAGAAATTAGCTAGTGGCAAATTATTCACTAATGAAGAAAGATTTAGGAGAGGAATGACTGAAAGTCCTACTTGTCCTAGGTGTGGTGATGCTATGGAAACTATCATGCATGTCATTAGAGATTGTTTTTATTTACCACTGTCTGGAATATGTTTATTCTGCTTAGCCAATTAGTTCCTTTCTTCAGTTATGGATTATCTAACTGATTGAGATTAAATCTGTCTACTTCTAGTTTTAGTAAGTTGCATGGTTGGAATAGATTGTTTGGTATGATTATTTGACATATTTGGAAGGACAGGAATGTTTTCATCTTTCAAAGCTGCTTTGTCTAGCCAAATATTTTGGTTCAGAAAATAAATTTTGATTTTGGTTTTTATTCTTTTTGCTGCAAGAATAGGTCTAAATCCATTTGTGGGTTAGTCTCTATTCGGTATCACATAAAGTGAATCCCCTCTCCCCAATTCTGGTAAGGTCAAAATTAATGTTGATAAGGTTGTTTCCAACTTCACAAATTCTATTGTGTGTGGAGACCTTGCCACGCACAACTATGGACATCTCTTAGTTGACTTCTACTCTGCTATTGAATACTATCCTCCTCTTGTTGCAGAATTGAGGGCTATCTTGTCAAGGGTTCAACTAATCCTAAAAAAAGGCTTCCAAAATGTGTGGATTGAACATGATTTCAAAGAAGCAATCTCCCTCATTATTAATGTTCAAGAGAGATCTCATCCTCTGTTTTTCTTGATAATTAAGATTAAAGATTTGTTGAAAAATATTCTATTTATTAAATTTATTCATGTTTGCAGAGAAGCTAATAGATGTGCTAACAATAAATTAAAGTAAATCATTAATAAAAAAAATTAAATTTACTTAATATGTTTGAAAATTATTAAAATTAAATTTACTCAATATTAAAATTACCATTTATTTTTCAATTATTTTTGAATTAAAAATTATTAAAATTAAAGTAAACCATTAATATTAAATTTACTTAATATATTTGAAAGATATTTCATTTATTAAATTTAATTAGATACCAATTATCAATTTTCAACAATAAAATTAAAGTAAACTATTAATATTAAAATTCAAAATTGCCCTAAACTTTACTAGAATAAACTCATTAATATTTTCCAAGTCTAATCAATAAAGCACATTAATTTAACATCACTTTGACAAATCAGAATAATTCGCTTTTATTTAAAGTGTTTTGTTAAAAAAAAAAAAATACATGCTGAATTAGGAAAGAGAAAGTTACCAAAAAAATGTGTAAATATATAAATTACACTAAATTAATGTAGTTCAAAAAATAAACTTTTCTCCAAAATTTATCTACTTTTATATATATAAAATAAAGAAAAAGATATTAAAAAATAAGTTTAAAAATTGTAATGCAAAAGTTTAAAAAACATACGCATGCAATCAAAAATTTTATTGTTACGATTAATATTATTTAATATAACAAATTTTTTTATTTTAATAATTTTTTAATTAAAAATAATTTAAAAATAAACATATTGAATAACATTATTATATTAATAATTTTAATGTTTTAAATAATTTAAAATATATTTTAGAAAATAAATTTAAAAATTATAATACAAAAGTTTAAAAAGTATACAGATGCAATAAAAAATTTGTTTGTTATAATTGATACTATCTAATATAACAAATTTTTCATTTTAATAATTTCTTAATTCAAAAATAATTTAAAAATAAATGTATTGAGTAACATTATTATATTAATAATTTTTAATATTTTAAAGAATTTAAAATATATTCTAACAAATAAGTTTAAAAAAATATAGGATACAATAAAAAATTTTATTGTTACAGATAATATTATCTAATATAATAAATCTTTTATTTTAATAATTTTTAATTCAAAAATAATTAAAGAATAAACTTATTGGTAACATAATATATATTTAAATACAATGTTATTTTGTTGTTATAATTTAAAAATAAATGTATTGAGTAACATTATTATATTAATAATTTTTAATATTTTAAAGAATTTAAAATATATTCTAACAAATAAGTTTAAAAATTGTTATACAAAATTTTAAAAAAATATAGGATACAATAAAAAATTTTATTGTTACAGATAATATTATCTAATATAATAAATCTTTTATTTTAATAATTTTTAATTCAAAATAATTAAAGAATAAACGTATTGGTAACATAATATATATTTAAATATAATGTTATTTTGTTATTAGAAAGACATGAAATAGTGATTAAAGTTTATTATATATATATATATATATATATATATATATATATATATATAAAAGGGTCACTGTGGTGTGGCTGAATGTAGAGCAGTCTGCCCGCGTTTGATCAGTAAATTCTGGATAAGTTTGAAAGATGGTCAAGGTAGCTTACTTCCAAGCCATTGCACTAGATGCGCATGTAGTCGTAGTAGTCGGCTCAGAATGCCTTTGTTCTATACTAAAATACTACTTATGATGAATGGATCGTTCTCTTACCTGACCATGGCATCGCCAACATGAGTCTATTTTCAGTGGTTGATAAGCTGCTAGTTGGCTTTTTATTTAGGGCTTGTTATTTCCTTTCACTTTTCCCAACGAGGTGGAGGCCATCGCAAAAAGTAACCTATCCCCATAGTTCTGAAGATAGGAATTGGGCAGACAATACTCAATTATATACATACATATATACATATATATATATACATATATATATATATATATATATATAATTGAGTACTATTTTGTGGAAAGTTTGATGAGGTGTTAGCACCTCATGAAAAGCTTCTTCAGCACTCTTCTTTATCCTTTTCTATTTTCAGAAACTTTATTCTACTTCAGATTTTAAATTTTAAATTGTAAAAAAGTAATAATTACATACTGACAAAGTCATTTATTATTTGCCATTTTCTATACTAGCATGTTATCTTAGCATGCTATATCGAAACCCATTCCAATAACTTACAGAGGAAAGAAAATCTAATGAACACCCAACAAAATAAATAAACCCTACCACTAAATAGTCTATTGAATATTTGAAATCGATTTTATGTGCTCTGTGGTATTAAAGCTCTTTCTGCCTACCCTTACAAACCTTTGTGAGTAAATAGAAATAGAGATAACTAGTGAGTTTTATTTCTTCTACCTTCATGTTTGGTTATCCCTTATTTTATTATGTCTTTATGTTTCGTTTACCCTTCTTCACATTGTTTTTACATATTAGGTTCTATAAAAGGATTTTACTATAGACTTTCCTTTCAACGTTTTCTTGCCTTCTACTTTTGGAAATAATCTTTCAAATGAAATTACAAGGTAACATTACGCATGATTCCTATATTTTTGTTGTTGTAGTATAAGTTTTATATGTTGATATCTGAATTAATTAATATACAGGATTTTAAAGAAATTGATTCCAGAATATCAAAAGTTGGTGTGAAATATATTTATGAGAGGAAGTTAACAAATCTCTCACATTTAATTTTGACAACCCACTAATATCCTTAATGCACAGAGCTTGCAGAGAAACAACCCTCAAATTATTTTATTTTTTTTATAATCTCATTTATGCCCATCCGTAATATGATTAAACTTCCCACTTCTTTCTTATTCATTTGGTTTTAGCATTTATCAATATTGTGTATAAATGAAACAATGCAATCAAAAGGTTGAAAACTGAAGAATCTATAGTTCTAAAAGAAAGTTAGGTTGGATATTATCTTCCTTTATCTCTTACTTCATTCTTAGTCTAACGTAATTTTTTTAGTTGTACATCATTCTTGGCTTTGGAAAAATATATGTATCTAATGATCTCTATTGTCTACAATTTTGGTTTGTGTAACGAAGCTAATATGGATGCTACCTTCAATATTCTTGATGAAACAAATTTTTGCTACTCGTTATGCACAAAGATTGTCGTTAATCCTCATCAAATATGCAAAGAGATGAATGCAGTACTAGGGTGTTGTCCTAGGTCGTCTCTAAGGAATTTTTGGTTGGGAACATACATCGAACAAGTGTAAACATAGATTTTAAAACAAGTAAATTGGGGGGAGGTTTGTCAATTTCCAGATTTTAATCAAGAGCAAAATGTAAACTAGTGAAATTCAATCAATTAAGGAGAATAATCCCTAGTCAATCAATGAGTTCTATCCCTATTCTTTCAAATGATTCAATAATCCCCTATTTTGCCCTTGAATTAAGTTAATCTAACAAGCGAAAATTAACTTTAGCATCTCAATTAAAATTAAGCATCTTAATGGGCTCCAATCTCTATCCCTAACATTAAGCAATCTCAAAGATTAATCAAAATTAAGCAATTTTGGATTAGAATTTCGTTTAGGTAATTTAGGGTTCATTAAGCAATGTTCCCCTCATGTAAATTTTATTTCATTCAGAGATTGGGGTTAATAAATCCAAGGAAAGAAAGAGTAATATTGCCATTAAACCCAAGAATTCAAGAACCATGTGAATTGACTAGGAATTACAAGAGAATTTATTAGCCCTTCATATGGATGGGCTTCACAAATGAAAGACGAGAATGCAGAAACGTAAGCAATATTAATGTAAATTCAATGAGAATCAAAGGAAAATTGGAAATTAAAACCTATAATGGATCCCTGGCTGTCACCCAAGGCTCCAAAGCTCTGGAAAGAAAATGTCCTAATTTGGCAAAGAAAATGAAAGAAAAAAAAAATGTTCAAGTCCCCGTACCCTAATTCCTAAAGTCTATTTATAGTGGAAGACATGTCAGCAAAGTGTCCACTTTTTCCTTTGAAAGTGTCCACTTTGGGCCTTGAAAGTATCCACGCGCATATTTACGTAAGCTTGCCAATTCTCTGGAGTTGCCACTTTTCATGCTGAAAGTGGCTACTTTGGATGCACGTAGCCACTATGAAAGGCAATAGTGACCACGCGCAAATTGCTTCCAAAGTGGCGTCCTGGAGCTTTCTGGAGTTGCCACTTTTCATGCTGAAAGTGGCTACTTTGGATGCGCGTAGCCACTTTGAAAGACAATAGTGACCACGCGCAAAATGCTTCTCAAATGGCGTCCCTGGAGCTCTCTGGAGTTGCTACTTTGGGGGCAACTTTCATCCAAGGGCCAAGATATCTCAAAATTAACTTGGGGACTCTGCAAAATTATCAAGACAATTAATATTGCAATCTATATCTATGTAATTAAATGCAAATTAACCAAAAATTAATAAACCTATGATATTTACTCAAAATGTGATTTCTATATTATTTGCACTATCTAAGTCCATTTTTTCTATCAAGGAGCACCAAAAAGGCAAGTAAAAATATAATAAAAATAGATTCATCAATTCTCTTGCCCCCTCCTTTAAAGGATCCTTCGAATGTTGTGAAATTAGAGGGGGAAATTATAAGATTTTGTGTATTTAACAAGCCTGATAAGGTAATGTCTTTCTTGTAAAAGAATATTTTTCTTTTTAATTAGCTGATCTTTTAATAATCAGTTGTGTCATATGCAGGAGTTTGTTGAAATTAATTAGAGAGTAATATCAAAAATTGGTGTGCAAGAACATGACTTATGGAAGTTAAGAGATCCAATTGGTAATGCTATGGAAGTAAGGACACAAATAATTGGTCACAAATTATGCTTATCGAATGGGTGGAAGGATTTTCAAAAATTTTATTGTTTAGATAATTCTTATTGGTGTGTTTTTAAATTTGTGAGTGATTTGAATTTCCACATTACCATTTTTAATCATCTCTCAAAGCAAATTCTCTATCAAAACCCAAATATGTTAGAGTATAATGATGAAGGAAATGTAGAATATGTTAGAGTATAATGATGAAGAAAATGTAGAACATCCAACAGTAGAAGGTGAACGCTTTTTTGTTTTTTTGACTCATTACAAAGCTACTGGCTGCCAATTGGTATGTTGTACCATTTATATATAAAATTTCCTATTTGGATTAATATAATACTGAATTAATTATATTTGTTTTGTAGAACCTATCAAAGGAAATGGCTACAAAAATCTCAAATGCTAGAATTCATATTTGCCAGTTGTGCAGTCTAAATAACATGACAATCAATTGTAAAATTCTCTTGCATAGAAAATGCAATGTCAAATTTGGAGGTGGGTGGAGTATGTTTTGGAAGATAAATAGATTGAAGAAGGGAGATATATGTATTTCTATGTTTGATAAAGCAAGTCTTGTAGTTGTTAATGTTTCTTTCACAATATCTTAGTTCAATGTATAAAGTTTTTTTTTTTTGGAGATTGTTATAGACTGAGTTTAATGTTCATTGGTAATATCTGAATACAAATTGGCTTTCTGGATACCATTTCAAAATGTAATATACTTGCGCACTAAGTGTTCATTAGTTTCAACGTTCGATATATATTTTCATTTTTTTATTTTACAATTGAACTTATAAGATTTTATATAAACACTATTAGAAGTTGTATACCTTAATCAACTTATTGTATATATGATAATATATTAGACATCATGGTAGAATTAGTCATGATTTGTTTAATTAATATATCAATTGTTATGAAACAAACAGAATACATGGAAAAAAAAAAGAGTAGAATTACACTATTTCATTATTCAAATCTGTGAAATCAAATATTAAGACTATTAGAGTACAACTTATTGATCAAGTTGTTAAAATTTTAATATCGTTCTTGCAAAGATACACTTGTTCATTGTAGCTTTATCATCTTGTATTGTTGTGACTTCCTTAAAGAATATTTCAGATTCCTCTTGTTCGTAGGGGGAGGATACTTGCAATGGCACTCCAACGATCAAGTAAGTATTTGGTATAAAGCAATAAATGCTATTAAATATTTTGAAGTCAACCCATTTACCTGTTCTTTTTACTTTCCTTTTATAGGCATCATATTAGGCTAGTAGGCTTGGCAAGTCAGCCCTGGTTATCATTTTGATAACCTAGATAATTATTCTTTTCTTTATTAGTTATTTTCTTTAATTAATTGTCATTTTACTTTAAGATGACCGAAGTGGTGTTAATACCCTTATGACAGATCTGAGAGGTTATTTGGTACCTCTCATCTAAGGATAGAGTCAAAGGGGTGTTGATACCTTTCGTCTAAGGATGATGCCAAAGGGGTGTTGACACCTTTCATCTAAGGATGATGCTGAAGAGGTATTTGATTTCCTTTTTCGTGAAGATGACCGAATAGTGTTCTGTCCAGTACAAATATTATTATAATCATTAATATGACCATTCTTTAGCACTGCAGTATAATTATTGAGCAATGCATTATAATTCACTGCTTAACCATATGTGCTTTAAACTTATTATATATATATGATAACATACTGGACACCATTATGGAATTACTCATGTTTATTTAACTGATATATTAATTGTTATGTAACAAATAAAATACCTAAAAAAAGTAAAATTATGCTATTCCATTATTCAAAATTATTATATCAAATATTTAAGACTATTAGAATACAACTTATTGATCAAGTTATTAAAAATTCAATGTTATTCTAATAACTTAGTGGTACAGTATAATCCACTATTTAACTAGATGTGTTTTAAATAAAGCATGCTTCAACATATCAATTCACTAGCACTCAGATACAATGCCTTTTCTACTTTATCAATAATTTGTATCCAACTTTTATCTAATCCCATACCTGCTACAACAAAATATATATGTTGAACAAAATAACAAGTAATTATTCATTAAAATTAAACTTATTAAATTAAAAGATAAATAATTACAGCTATAAATGCTCTTACTTATTTGGAAGAACTTTAAGATACTAAAAAATGAACTTTAACTATTCAGTATGGAAATATGAATTGCAATATTAATTAATTATTTAAATATAAATTAAAATTTAAAATTTTAAAATAATATTATCTAAAATAATAAACCTTTTATATTAAAAATGATTTAAAAATATACTGTATCTATAACGAACTATGTTAAATATACATTGTTATTTTATTATAAAAAACATGCAATCTTTCAATAAGATTTATTATATATAACATTATCTAATATATTTATTTTATATATAACTGTTTAATATATCTTACTTTTTTACTTCTAAAAATATGTAAAAAAAACATTTTAAAATTTTATTCTTATTTATATTATTTTTATTAAAATTGTTAATATTACAATAATTAAAAAGATTTGAAATTTTTTACTAGTTAAACATTTAGTAAAAAATATTTTAAAATTTTACTTTTTGATGCGAGTAAATAATAATAAAAATATTAAGTAATGTTTCATTTTTGTTAATAATTAATTTAAATTGAATATATTGTATAATAATGATATAAATTAATAAAATAATATTTTTATTTTAACAATTCTTTGATATAAAAATAATTCAAAAATGATAAAATATCATATAAAAATAAAAATAAAATAAAATGACCTACCGTAACTAACGTACTGATTCATTAGTTTGTTATTCTTTTATTGTATAAAACTTTAAAATTTAAACATAAAATTATTTAATATAACAAATTTTTATTTAAAAATAATTAAAAAAATATAGTATTACGTAACAGATGATATTCAAAATATATTATTATTTTATTATAAAAAAGACGTAATCTTATCTCAAGATTTATTATATATATAAAATAACATTATCTAATATATCTTATTATTTTTACCGATAAAAATATAAAAAAATATTTTAAAATTTTTATTTTATTTATATTATTTTTAATAAAATTGTTAGTATTACAATAATTAAAAAGTTTTGACATATTGCACCAGTTACGCATTTAAATTAGTAAAAAATATTTATAAAATTTATTATATGAGTAAATAGTAATAAAAATATTAAATAATATTTAATTTTTGTTTAAAAATAATTTAAATTAAATATATTGTATAATAGTGTTATAAATTAGTAAAATAATTTTTTATTTTAATAGTTCTTTGATTATAAATAATTTAAAATTATAAGAAATTTATATAAAAATCAAAAACTGCCTGTAGTTACGTAAATATATAGATGGAAAAATTAAGTTTATTTTTTTACGTGTATTTAAAATGATGGCTTTTGTCTCTTGAGGATTTAACTAAATCAATTTCATGAGTTTGGACTTTGGTTATCTTATTACACGAAATAAATGTGTTATTGCTAGAAGTTGTAACGAGTGATTATGCTCTTCAACAAACTCATTTACAACAAATTTATTGTTTGTCAAGATAATCATATCCTTGTAAAATAATTAGTTCTAATTTTCGATGTGTGCTTTGTAACTTATGCATCTCTTTTATCTTCCTCTTAATGTCTCTCATTACAATAAACATATCTGCTGGATGTAATAATACTATTTACATTTTACTTGTTAAAATATTATTTTCTCACTCTAAAGCCTACTATCCTTCGAGATTCACTCCAAAATTATCGTGCTTTTTCAAGACTTTCAAACTCTAACTCAACTCAAGACTTCCCTACAACATCCAAACTCATCATTGGGTTTTTGCTCCAACAAAATGAAAACAAACATTATAAGTATTAATTCTTCCATTAAATACTTTTAAATTAAAACAAAATGAAAAAAATGCTCACCTTTATGCTGACATAATTGTTTGGAATTCGTGTCTGTTTGAAGATGTTGTTTGGCATGAAGTTGCTGAGGACACTCCAAGGCGTAGGTGTTAAATAGGTCTTTTCCTTACCCAATATTCCTAAACCATATATTAGTTTATTGTTTCATAAAATATGAGCTTCCAAATGTATATTTCTTCACCAATATGTCACTACACTTAACTTTCACACCAAAGCATTATCAAATTTGCTTAAGCAAAATATTCTTTCTTAAATGAATTACTCACTTAAATGTTTTTCTCTTTAAATTTACTCGCTTAAGCAAATATTTGCTTATGCAGAGTATTCTTTAATTAAGCAAAAATTCTAATGGTTAGAATTTTTAAAAGTGAAATTGAAGAAGGAACAATTTCGCTTCATTTATTTCATAAACTCTACTTTCAAAACATACTCATTTCTTTCCAATCATAACCCTAAACCTAGAATCGCATCAAAGCCACATTGCATCCTTAGGTGCTTTTTCTCAAACATTGGTGATTTTATTTGTTGTTATTGTGTCTTTTTTAATGTAAAACTCCTTTCAAAACATGATAGAACTTAGTTTTATTTGGATTATATGCCTTTCGTGTCTTTTCATTTTAAACTACTTCCATTGAAATAATTGAAATAGGTTATTTAGATTATACGT
Source organism: Abrus precatorius (assembly GCF_003935025.1). Taxonomy (NCBI): domain Eukaryota; kingdom Viridiplantae; phylum Streptophyta; class Magnoliopsida; order Fabales; family Fabaceae; genus Abrus; species Abrus precatorius. The sequence continues at coordinate 290,119 of NW_020874406.1, forward strand.
GCATGTTGCTCCTTTCCCAACATCTTTTGTCTCTGCGCTAAGAAATTTGCTTAAGTGTAATGAGCTCGCTTAAGCAAATTTTGGACACAAGAGAATCATTAAGCGAGACAATTTTACTTAAGCAAATAATTTTTTCTTAAGTGAACCCTTTGCACTTAAGCAAATATATCAGACATACTATGAGCTTATTTTATTTTGAAATTGTGCATGTTATTTCAGGATGGCACCTAAGATGTCTATTCCTAAAAGAAAAAGGAAAAAACATGAAGTTGTCCAAGGTTCTCAACAACATGAGGAACCGATTGATGACCAACAATAGCATCACCAACATCTACACAAACACAAACACCAACCATTACCACAACCAAGCATGCATCATCATAGGATAAATGCTGGTTCAAAAACAAGGCAAAGGCTTAGAGATATATTGATTTGAAGACAAGGAAATTACTATCTGAGCGAAAGGTGGTCTTAAAGGAAGAAGAATAAGAAGAATTTATGTAAGAGATAATTTGAAGGAAATGACAATATTTGGCAAATCTCCCTAAAGAATTTTATGCAAATGTATGGTCATTTATGCAAGACAAGATGGAGAGAAAGTCTTGGGTTTGAAGGCACATAGTAGCTTATGATAAGGAGGCTATTTTTGCCCTATTAGGTAACCCTATAACCTTAGTAGAAAGGGAGTTTTCCCAATTCCAGTAACAAAAAAAGCGATTTACATGTTTTTTGGATGCAAAAATTAATTGAGACCTTGTGCATCCCTAAAAAATCCTATAAGATAAATGTTGTTGGCCAATGAGGTTTAAAAGGCAAAATTCGAATACTTTGACCAAAATATTGACATCCTTCATTGCCAACATAGCCCTTACTACTCACACCTCAAATATTCTCATGCCTCAAGCATATCTTATTTACAACATGGAGAAGATAATTGTTGACATAGCAACAAAACCTTTGGGATTACCAACTCTCGTCATTGCTTTGTGTGCTTCCTAAAGTGTTACCATTCCCGATTGCTCCAAATTAAAAATCAAATTGAAAAAACTCATCAATGCCCACTTCATTAAAAGTTACTGCAGCAATTTATTAGAGCATCCTATTGGACCTTCTTCTCAACCCTTCTCATCCACAACACCTACAACACGACCACCATTGTCACCATTCATGCCTAATATGATACTAATGGATTCTTGTATCATACAACATTTCACTTACATAGAGTAGCAAATGACAACAAACAATTGGGCATACACGAGGTCAATGAGTCCTTTTATAAGTTAATCTTATATCATTCATCATTTTAATTAGTATTTGAAATTCTTATTCTATCATAACTCTCATCTTCTCTTTTCCCAGATTTACGCTACACCAATATCATGAAGAGACTTCTACTTTTCCATGGCCTACACCAGAAGTCTTTGCAACATTAGTTATATCATAGCTTAGAGACAACCCTACTTTCTTATCTCAGCGAGAATCTACATAGGATCATGTAGTACTCCCAGAGGAGGGAGCCCATGAGGACATTGATGGAAATGAAGTAGAAAATGGAGAACAAGGTGAACAAGCAGGGGAATAAAGGGGACATAACGAGGATCATGCTAGAAACAATAAGGGAGGTCATATTCAACCTATGCAAGACAAGAAGTATATGCCAAACATGATCACTTTAGACACTTGATTTTAGAATTAGGACAATGCTTGTTCGTTATTTAAGTTGGACATTTGTTGTTTTTAATTTCAAACATTTGTTGTTTATAATGGATTACAATTGTAATTTTTATTTTGAACACTTATATTTTCATAAACAGAATGGAGTGAAATGTTTATCTAAAATGTTTCTTTATATTTCAATGACATCCATATTTTTTTCAACCTTACATATTGTCTGTTTCTATATAATAATCATATTTTCTGCATTATTCGCTTAAGCAATATCAAATTTGCTTAAGCAGATCTTTTTTGCTTAAGCGAATGATAAGATTTTCATTCATTACTCTTTGTCACAATTTACTTAAGATTAATTAACTTCGCTTGGAAGCGTTGAAGCAAATAATAAGATTTTTATTTATGACTTGATGTCCCAAATTCACTTAATTAATTAAATTTTCTTAGAAGCTCGTAATGGAATATTTAATTCACTTAAGCAAATCCTTTTTTAATTGAGCAAGATAACCTTATATCTTCTTTTATTTCATTTAGGTGAACTTCACATTATCAAATGAATTTTTATCATTTAAGTGAATTTTTCTTCAGTTAAACAAATATTATTTAATTTCACTCAAGTAAAATAAAATTGTCGTGAGTGATGAAAAATTCGCATTATTAATATTTATTTATATTCTAATATCATATAATTATTAAAAAAAAATTATGTTTGTTAAAATAAAATTAATTTTTAAAACATATACTAATTTTAAATACTTAAATTAACTTTTTAATACGATGATTGAATTAATAAAATTTAATATTTATAAAAACTATTACTTAAAATAAGTTAAACAATGTGCTCTTAGAGCATGCAAATCTCCGTCTGTAAGTAAGTTTATCTTGAATCATAATTTACACCAAATGACAGAAAATTCATGTAAGAAACTGAGTGTGGGCCATTGTGTGGTGCGGATAAAAGGGAGGAAGAGAAGTGAAGCCCAAAACAAACCTAACAACACACACACACTCTCTTCTTCTCAGAATCAGAATGTCTCGTCGTCACTCCGATTCCAAGCGACGCCATTCCAGATTCGATACCCAACCAAGGTTTGTACTGTGCACACAAACATCTTCCTCTTCTCTATTCTCTTTCCTCCGTTCAGAATTTTTTTTATAGAAAAAAAGTTAGGTTTTTGTTGCACCTTCATGATTCAATTGCCCATCCATTCTTATGATTCTTTTTTATGCGTTTAAGCCAATAATTCTTAATATTGTTTGGAAGAAGCTGTGTGTTGGATGCATTGTATTGAAATAACATGATAGTTGCAGCCCCAAGAGATATAGAAGCGATGGAAAACATGAAAGAGAGAGAGATACAGGAAATGGAGAGCATAGACAGCATCGGCAGATGAATGAGTCTAAGCAACAATCTGGTTCTGGGTCTCTGCATAAGGACACGGACAATAAACCAAATAATCATTCTGAAGCACCCAAACAGGCACCTGATCCTATCCAACATCCAAGATCTCTCTCTTATTTTCAGGTGTTGTGCTGATGTTGCGCATCGCAATTTTTTTTTTGTTTCTTCCCCTTTTAACTTGTTTTTGACCTTGTCGTTTTTCTGTACGTTTCTCTACTATACGTGGTGGGTGGCATTAAAGATTGCCGGGATTGCTATATTAGGTGAAACATGAGCCATAAATATTAAAAGAAAATGATTAAAGTTTGTTAAGTCTTTGTTTGGGAGTTTGGAGGGAGATGGAAGAAAAAGGTTTGAAGGTAAGGAAGGAGAGAAGTGAGGAGAATTAATAAAAAATCTCCCAACTTAGGCTTTGTTTGGAAGTTTTGAGGTGGAGGAAAGGAAATGATTTGAAAGATAAGGGACGAGAAGGGAAGGGAAGGGGAGTGGGGTTAATACAAAACCCCCCAAATTGGGAAAACTAAAAACTATGAGATGAGGAGTATTTTTGAGGGTTTATAGACCTTCTTCGTCTTATCTAAAAAACTCTCAAATATGATTAAACATCACATAAGCCTTCACCTTCCTGCCCCTTCCCCCTAAAAATCAACTCCAAACAAAGCCTTAGGAAAACTTAAAAACATAGGGTTAGGGGGGTTTATAAAACCCTCCGTCTCATCTTAAAACTCCCAAATAAGGATTATCATCAGATAAGCATTTCCCTTCCCTCCCTTTCCCCGAAAGACCAACTCCCAAACCTTAGTAGTTTAGTTACATGAATAGTTATAATTGATACATGCATACCTGATTATTCGAACTGAATATATCAACACTTCTGCCATTGTAACATAATAATTGTTGAAAATGGTTCTTACTGCCTTGATTTGTAAGGAGTTGGAGTATTTTTAGTCATGTGTATTCCCATATGAAAGAAAATGTCTTCTTTCAACTAGATTTATAATTTTTTGCAAGATTGATTTTTATTCGGTGTATGCAAACTTTTTTTTTCTGGGGGTGATGTAGTGGGATTCGTGTTCAGGCTCAGCCTCATGCCTTCCAGTGCCACTGTATTTATATATAATCACCTTAGGCTTGCCTATGCATGTTTTATAACAGCATGATGAACGAGCTAGTACTGGGCAGGTTGGCCAAAGCTCTGGTCAAAGAAAAGCTGGTGGTGAGTTTCTGTTTTTTATTTTGCATATATATTTTGTTGTGTTTTTCATGGTATCTTTTTGGTCTTGACAGAGTATCTCATGTATGGATGATTGAGTCTAGTCACTCAAATGCAATATTCCTTGTGTTTTATGCATGAAAAAAAATAATGTTTCAGTTGGAATTGTTTTAATTATTTTGTTATAAAATGTGGCCGAGAATCAAAGTTAAATAAAATAAATAAATGAATAAAACTTTTTAAAAAAGCGATAGATTTTCTCCCACTTTACTCTCAAATATTTTGAGCTACTTGTGTGTTCTTTGCACCAAGTGGAAATACCACATGACAACTTAGTTGTTTAAAGAAAATAATCTGATTAGTCTGTTTTTATCCAAGAGCGTGGATGGTGGAAGGACTCTAAGAATCAGCACAATGAAAGGGCAGAGACAAGTCATGTAAGAGAGCAGAGAGATGAGAAATTACAAGCTAAACCAGATGATACTACTTTCCAGAGAAGAGATGGTTTTTCTGGAAGGAAAGATGACATGGCTCCTACCTCAAGGAAAAGGCCTGCATTTAGGGAAAAAAAGATTCCAGTGGATTTGGTAGATGCTAATCTGGCTGCAACAGTGGCAGTAAAGTCAAGCCAGATTGACCACCCTCCAGAAAGGAATGGAAGGAAGGAGGAAAGAAGCAGCAACCCACATCATTTGGATAGAACTGAGAAGCAATTTGCAGATGACAGAGCTAACAAAGTTGAAACTAGGAGAGATGGGTTCCCATCAAGAGGAAGGTATGTGGGCAATGGCAGTTACAGGGGAAGAGATAAATTTAATGGAAGACAAGGTTATCGTCCTAGTAAGACTCAAACTGAGAAGTGGAAACATGATTTGTATCAAGAGGTAAATAAGGATCCCATTCCACAGAACGAGGATGAGCAGATTGCAAAGCTAGAAGCACTCTTGGCTTCGTAAAAGCAAACAGCATCCAATATTTCAGAGATCTTCAAGGTTGTTTTGTAAATCATCCATATCGACTTGTAGATTACGGGACAATATCCAGACATGAAGCACCACTTGATTAAGCATTTCATTTCTTCTGGTTTATGTGTGTAATTTTATAAGCGTACACTGCTCGTAGTTGCTGAGCCTGTTGCAACGTCAAGTTATCACCATCTTCAGCAAGCCAGGGATTTGTTTGGGTTTTAGCAGAGGTAATATAGATCCGATCCCCGCTGACTGAGGCATACAGGTTTTGAAATTGGACCCATGGCTTCATTGGATCACAGAGCAATATGCAATTGAAATGCTTGTATTCTGTTTCCCTAAACTATCAAACCTTTTTACTTGTTTTAGACAATTTCTAGAACCTCCTTTTTCGTCAACTAGTTTGTGAGATGATTTCATGTCAAAAGATTTATATTTGGGTCAAATTTATGCACCCCTATCAAGTATGTCAAGTACGTGGCTGCTTGGTTGACCTAAATTGAGCAGAGATGAGTGCCTAAGCTTGCTCGAACCCAAACCAGGTAAAAACATTTACAATTCGAGGGTGACACTGCAGAACTTTACGCACATTTTCCGGACTGCTATTTCTGACCATTCGTGTTGTTAGAACTTGGGACGTTGGGGTAGATTAGATTCGCTCTCTGAATTTTTTATGTACACTTTGACACCATACTTGGCCTTAAAAATAATTTTGGTTCTTTTAAAATGAGATGTATAACGTGAGACAGTTATGATTTACTTATTATTTATTTAATTGATTGTATAATATAACAATAGATAAATTTTTATTTTTTCTCACTTTAGTGAATGAATTTTTTTAAAAAAATGAACCGGTTAGGTGTGGTCAATACAGGATTGTCAGGAGTCTGTTATGCACACATACACATATATAGTGGTTTAATTTAAGTGGCAACTTTGAAAATTGCTAAAGAAAATGTTTAGAGGTTATACTGACATCTTATAGAACGGTTTGTATCTTTGTTCTTAACGTGGTCATTTCATATTTTCCCCGAGTTCCGTGAGGTTAAAACACAACATCATTTTACATCGGTTAGCAGGTAAAAACACCCGAAAAAGTACTATATATATATATATATATATATATAAACAACATTAATTCTTCTAAACTGACCTGACATTTAGGATATTAATCACACCATTTCTTTCAGAATTAGTTATATCAAAACCTAAAATGTACTCGAACACTTCACCGAGTGCACCTTGAATTCTACCTTTAATTTCTTTCTGTGGATTGAAACTTGAAAACAATGCATAAACTAGGAAACAAAATTTTAAAAGTGAGGGCAAGAATTAAACTGAACCTATATGATATCAAATAACAAGATCTTCTATGTCCGTTAGAGGATATGCATTGGCAAGGGACCTGTCAGGTATGTTAACCACCAATTGTCCACAAGCACCACTTATGTCCTGTCCCATCTGCTTCCGAACTGTAGTTCGAATATTATAGGTACCCCTAAGAATTTTCTGAAATTTTGAGACTTTCTGCTCCGTGGTTGGTTTGAATTGGCTCAAGTTACCAATGGGGTTGAATGGTATTAAGTTCACTACCTGTTCGTAATTCAGAGCATATGCAAAAGGTTAATAGTAAATAGCATTGTGAAACTGAACTGGTAATGACGATCATGTTTAATGGAGAGAATGAGAGAGAGATTACAGAAGGCTAAAATCAATTAAAAACAGCAATATATGAAACGAGGTAACGGCGAAGACATGCAACATAAATGCTACAAATTTCCGACAGACTCACTCAAAAAGCAGTACGACTACCAAAATGTCGGGAACCACTACCCCAAAACCCGTCTTTTAAAGTATTAAACAAGTTTTATGATTTTTAAACAAATTGTTTGGGTTGATTTCCGACGCGTGAATGTCACATTGAATTGATCATTCACGTCCTCTGAATTATCAAGAAACACCAACAACAACCATCATTGCCTAAAATTTGGAGTACAAGTGGGCCGCTAGAATTATATTGGGGGAGCATAAATGTGTGATGGACAGAGAAATTGAAAAGAGGGAAAAAAAAAACAAGCATTCTTCAAATCTATAAATGCAATTCAGAGGAATTACACAATTTAGAAAATTCTAATATGCTACCGAGTAAATATTGAATCCTTACCACTTGAAACGTCTCCAACAGTTTCCCCAATTGGTGGGCATGCTGCTCTTCATCATTCACCCCATCAAGCATTATGTATTCAATTAATATTTTCTGCAGACTACAATTAAGGATGAAATATAAATGCCTCCAAAATCACTGAAATGGTTCAAAAAGTTTACAAAATACATTAATACTCAAAAGTAATATGAATGTTCTATCATCACCTTTTCCTTTGATATTCTTGCAGTGAATCCATAAGTTTTTCCAAAGGGAAAGCACGAGCAGCAGGCATTATCTGGCAACGGATGTCTTGGGCTGGTGCATGCAGTGAGACTGCCAAGTTCAAACCTGGCAGGTCATTATGAAGCTTGTTGATAGCATGGATAATGCCAACCTATTAAACATGCAAATATACCCTTCGTGAGCCAGAAATTTCCAACATTCAAGAACTTTTGTAAAAGAAATTACTTAACAGAACAACAACAGAGTGAAGACAATCCCGGATTCTCATTATAAACATAATCTGCATTAGAGGCTCAGGATACCCGAAGATTTGACTCAAACAGGAATCAATGTGCTTAATACCATATGCTTTAGCTGGGTAGTTATCAACAAAGGCTTATACTCTCAAATAAAGGAAGTAAATTGCATGTCATATTCAGTTTAGTCCAGAGTTTTTGGCATGAAGTACAAGACCCCCCTAATAATGGAATAAAACCAGGTTATTTGAAGTTAATTTATGTCAGAAAATGTAAAAAAGAAAACAACGCAAGTTCACAGTGCATAATTTTACAGTTGAGATGGTAATCCTCTTCAATGACAATTGAAATGGTGATCCAGTCATGATTTGAACAGCATCTACCACAGCAGAATAGTTGTTCAGAGGCTCGCCCATTCCCTGTTGGTTGTAAGAAAATATTAAATTAAACTGCAAACTAGATATTAATTGCTATTATAGAGATACATGTGGCATAAGAAATTATGAAGAACAAGGGACTAATAAGGAAACATTATGCCATAAGGTTTCTGTTGAGTGTTGAAATCATGAAGACATAGGTACTGAGGGAGGAAAAAGATAATAGAGACTGAATATTCTGATATTGATATTGACATAATATGGTATGACAAGTTAGACGAATTTGATGACGTGATAAAAAAGACAAAAGAAACATCACCATTAAATCCCTTGCTTCACATATATGAAATGAGCAGTATTTAAAATTTAATACTAACAGTGCTCAACATTTGAGGTCAAGCTCAGTAATGAAATACAGAAGTTATACTAATCTCAAACAAGAAAAGCCTCCTTCATGCACAGATGCAAAAGACAGCCTCTAGGATGGGAGTGAAAACAATTACCATGAATACAACATTGCGGATTTGTGAGAAACTGGAAGCATGAACCAACTGCTCCACAATTTCTCCCGATGATAAGTTATTTTTGAATCCCATGCTTCCAGTTGCACAGAATTTGCAACCCATTTTGCATCCTACCTGCAGAAAAGAGGGAGAAAAAGGTCCAAAGATCAAGAAATAGATACATCATTGAAAATGAATTGAAGGTGAAGGAGAAAAAAACAAAAACCTGAGATGAAATGCACAAAGTAGCTCTAAGACCGCCAGGACGGGGTTTACCAGCATATTTGCCCAAACGAGTATCATACCTCATTATCACAGCCTCCACAAAAGCTCCATTCTGAGGCAAAGCAAATCCAAATGAAATGAGATAACTACATATGAAGATATGAAGAAGCGTATGGTAATGAATCACAGATTCAGAAGGAGGAGTACGCGAAGCTTGATGAGGAGCTTTGAGGTTAGGTTATCGGCAGAGTGGAAAACAGAGTGCAGAGAGGAAGAGAGAGGGCTTCCCAGGTTGGAACGAAGCAGAGAGTACGCTGACGAAGGCAACGAAGGAACTTGTTTTTCCCAATCCCATTCCTCCTTTTCGTTCAGACTGAGAACCACACGCTTCCATATGATTCGAATGAATTTTGGGTCAATTCCACTTTTTTCGAATTCCCTTCTCAGCTCGCCGCCGTCGAACACCGATCCGATTCTCATTGTCCTCACTCCTCAGTTATTCCCTCCGCCTCCGATTACATTTTGTTACCCAAATATATTTTCAATTTATCATCACGCTTATTTAATTCAGTTTTTTATATATTTTTAAATTAGTAATCTAATTAACAAAACAAAATTAATTCAAATATTTAAATAAAAGTGGTGATAATTTATAATAATCACAATAAATATATAAGAAATTAAGAATGAAAAATCAACATTCTCTCGTATATAAATATTTTATAATTTTAATTGTTTTCATTTACATTTTAAAATTTTATTTTTAAAAACTTCATATATTATACCAAATATACTTATTACTGTATTAAAATTTGGCATATATAATATTTTTTAGTTTATCGGTTGAATTGATAACAAATATGTTTTTTTTATTAAAAGAGTTTTGGAATAATTAAATTTGTAATCATATATTTTCATGATAAAATCAAATTTGTATAAGTATTTCATGAAAAGTTTATTCTATACTCTTTCTTACTTTTTTTTAAAATTTTTTTTATTATATTTTAGAATTTAAATTATAAAAAAGTAAAAATTATTTCCTGATAAATTTATTTCTTATTCCACATTTTCTATATTGGTATGCAGTATTATAACTCATTCCAAGAAATTATATTAAAGAGGGAAGAAACCCTGTAACACTCAAAAAATTAAATAAACCTTACTACTAGTTAATCTTTTCAAAATTCTTGATCAAATTTGTGTGCTTTGCAACTTTGTTGCTCTTTTTACCTACCATTACAAACTTACAATTGAATACAAGAAAGGTTAACTAATAAATGTTAGTTATCATTTGTATTTTATTTTCTTATGTTTGCATATTTGGTTCCTCCTTTCTTACATTATTTGATATCAGTTTTGTGTTCTATGTGATTTCATTGTCTTTTCTACCTACCATTACAAACCTGCATTTGAATAGAGAAAAGGTTAAGTAACAAAAGTTAGGTATCATGTGCTTTTTTTTTTTCTTATTTTTTCATGTTTGTTTTCCCTTCTTCACATTTCTAAAATATTCAAATTTATAACATTCATGATTCTTTATTCACATTTGCACTTTCTTTGTGGTATTTTTTTTCATCATATTTCTTTTATATGAAAGGATTTTACCATGGATGCTCCTTTTAACATTTTCTTGCCTTATGATTTGGCTAATGATCATTCAAATGCATTTGAACTATCAAATAAAATCACAAGGTTTTGTGTTCTTAACAAGCCTGATTAGATAACAACTAATTCTTTACTTTCCTATAGTATAGATTTTGTATATTGATATTCGAATTGATTAATATACAAGTTTTTTTTTTGAAATTGATCCCAAAATAATATTAATAATATCCATATTGTAAGGACTAATAGATTTGGTAAAAAATTCTTAATAACATATGGCTAGAAGAATTTCCAAACATCTTACCATTTATTAGATGATCGATGTAATACCCTCATTTTTATTCCCTTGTTTTTGGAAAAAAAAATAGAAATTTTGGTGTAGGACTGCTAGCTTAAACGAGATGTGTCTCACTCAAGTGAGATAGATATTTTCTGTACTATGTGTTTTGAAGTATTCTCACTCAAGCGAGATAGAATAGAGTTGCCCCAACTGTCCTCTCACTCAGATGAGAAAGGATCTGGTTCAGGTGAGAAGTAGCTTGCCCAAGTGAGGAATCACAAGAAAAATAAAGAGTTCTTTGGACCCATTCTCGCTTAAGTGAGAATACATCTCGCCTAGGTGAGAATATCGGAAAAATAGTCTCCTCGCTCAAGCGAGAAAGAGCTCGCTTAAGCAAGAATGTGCTAGCTCAAGTGAGAGCCCACTCGCTCAAGCAAGAATGCGCGAGTTTGAAGGGTATTTAAGGGATTCAATATTGAATCTAAGTAAGTCTCTAGAAATCAGCTCTTGAATCTCGTTTCAATTTCTCCGCTTTCTCTTGTTGTAATAGTGTTTTATCTTGTGATATTAGGAAGAGTGGGTACTATTCTTGGTTTAGACATGGAACTCCTCTCTATAACTCACAAAAGACATAGGCTCGAGGATTGATCTTCAGGTAAGGAGAGCTGACCTTAGACCCTAAGTTCTAAGTGCATATTTTGCTTGAGAAAATCGAAATATCTATGTTTGAAATATAAATTTGAAGCATTTTCTTGAAAAGTAGAGTATAAAAAGAAATGGATATATGGATGTGTAAAACATGTATGTATTTTATCTGAGTAAAATTTTATGGTAAGAATTTCAAAGAAAATCTATTTTTAAGAGGTTCCATAACTTATTTAATGATGAGTATAAATGAATAGTTTTAGGGTGTGAATTGGTATTGAGAATAATAAGTTGTTGGGAAAAGATAAAACCTCGGGATAGATTATTTTATTAAGACCGGAAGAATGTGATCTTTGGTAGAATACTTATGAAATGCACAACTGGGTTGAGTCTAGGGGTATCCGACCCTCGGCGCATTGTATTGGTTTTGTAATGATGTGCTTTCTTGTTTTATCATTGTATATTTGATTAAGAAGTTGAGTGTTGGGTGAAATTGACATAAATGGATTAATTATGCTTAAATGACAAAAGATAGTATGCTACCTATGTGTGAACTAGATGAAGTTTGAATGCATGTACCTTAGATATAAGTAAACGAAATGAATAAGATAAAAGGGATGAAGGAAAACTTGATTGTTAGTAAAAGGGAATTAATGAAAATGATGTGAATATTTATGAGTTGTTGAGATAGTGTAAAGTAAAAGGAAATGGAGGAAAATATGTTATTAGTGTAAATTGGTGAATAAAGAAATGTTGATGAAAGATGTGTTATGTGAAAATTTTGATAAAGTATAAATAAAGAGAAAAGGAAAGTAACTGATATAGGCGTCACAAGGACACTAATTAATACAATTATAGTGTATGTGTTGTAATACATCAACGGGTGAGATTATAAGACATATATTGTAATACATTGATTAGTGTAATTGCAACACATGTATTGAAATAGTATAATTGTGATGTGCCATGTTTGAGTTACCGCATAGATAGTTCAGAGATACACTGGGGGTATAGAGTCTAGAAATGATTGAGATATCTGGGAGAAATGAGGGTGATAAATACTAATAGCTTAACGTACACGATTGACAGTGAAAACATTTATAGGCTTCACAATCATTTCCTAACTGATTTCCTGACTATACCTTTGCTATGAATGCGTAATAATGTATATGTTGTATCCGTGTACGACAACAGACAGTGACTATCTATGCTGGCATAAGTCCATAATAATTAGGAAGAATATGTTGGCAGCAATTTAGGGGCCCGTGAGTATGTAGAAATACTTTTATTTGATGAATATTTGGAGTTGAAATGATCAAAGTGGCATGATTTGAGAAATTGAATGACCATATTGGTAAAGTGAGAATTTGATTATGTTAAATAAATGAGAAATAAATATTATTTGATTAGGTGATGAATGATACATGTGAATGTTCCATGTTTGATTTAGAATGATTTTATAAATAAATTCTAATTGGACGTATATTATACTAGAAATCACTTTCTATGTTGTGAGATTATGTTATTAAAATGAGAATTTATTGAGAGAAGGAAGCTCATCCTTAGAAATAAATTTCAGGTAGAGAATCAATGAACAAAGATGAAATTGTTCTATGATCCTACTCGTAGTCAGGAAGAGAACTGCATTGAAGAATTTGGATTTATTATGAAATTGTAATAACATTGAGTTTGTTTCCATTTTGAGTTTATTTAATATAGAATTATATTAAGTGATGATTCAAAATATAAATTTTAAATGATTTCATTTTATTAATTCAGGCCTTATATAAATATAATCAAAATTCTTTTCTAATATCAATACCTTATGTTTAGTTAAATCACATCACATTGATATTTTTTTATTATATTGAACTAAAAAATTATTTAAATAAAGTGAGGATGTTACAATTTTGGTTCCCTTTTACTTAGTGGCTAAGGAAGCATGCAAAACTCGTTTCTGACTGCTGAAACTCCTTGGAAGTGACTCTTAGAACTCAAAGGAAGGGTTAGTGTATCTTTAAATAAGAGGGTGATTATAATTTCTATATTACTATTTTTAATAATTTTCATAAGCAAATATGTTATGACCAAAAAGATCCTCAAACTTCTCAATATGATAGTTTCTCAGTTATATTAACTCGTTATAAAGCTATTGGAGGTCAATTGGTATGTTTTAATCTCTTCACTATACATTTGTGTTTCTGTTTAAACAGATACTTACTTCTTTAAAAAAAAAATGTTGCAAAATATACCAATGGACATGGTTGCCAAATTCTATAATGATAAGACAGAAAAATGGCAATTGTGGGATATAGATAAAATTGCAATTGAATACAAGATCTTACTTCAATGTAAATCTATTGTAAAATTTGGATGTGGATGAAAAGGATTTTGCAAGTTGAATAAATTAGAGAATGAAGACAAATGTATTTTTGTATTTGATCATTCATATCTTTATTGATTTTCTTTCTATAGATCTTACTTAGTTTACAACATATGTAAATTTTAGGATGATTGTATTCTTTTTTTCAATATCATTGTTGCATGAATACTATGTATATTAAGTTTATATCAATATAAAGTATAGTGAATTTGTTTATATAATATTTTATGAATATTTGCTTAGTTTGCTTCCTTCAAAATGGAGTTTGTTATCAAAATCCAATTTATTTGAATATGAAGTGCATATTATTATCTAGACTACATTTTATTATCAATCATGTGTACCCAGTGGATTGGCTAATAAACAACAAAAATTAGATATACAAATAACTAATAAAGGCAATGTACAATGAAATTCTACTATTGATAATCTCAACAATATGAACACACTGCTTCTTGATTCAAATGTGTGCATACTAGATCTGTTGATATACAAAAAAATATCATTTTGTACAATTAAATGATGAAAGCAAGGTGCAATGCTAATCCATTATTCAAAATCTCAATGATTTGGAGTACAACTTATTGATCAAGTTATTTCAATCCTACTCTAATCAATTAAGAAACCTTCCTTAAGCATTGCAATATAATATATATGTTGTTATTTAAAAATATTAATCCAATACGTAACCATATGTTCTATAAATAAAACATGTTGAAGCATATCTAATCATCGCAAATGTGTATATTTGTATACATTTGATTTATGATATATAATTATTGATAAAATTTTTGCAATATAAATAATTGTTAATGTGTATTAAACCAACCAAAAGATAAAGACTAATCAACAAATACAATATAATATAGCACCAGAATGTGATATATACTAATAGATCCAAGATCATGCTTTAACAGGTCTAACAACAAAGCATGCATATTCAGTGCATTGGAAGAATAAGTAACATGCAGATATCATGATGACTGATGCCATTTTGGATTGAATAGGAACAATCTTTATTATAAAAGCTATTAATGAATTTAATCTATTTGTAATGACAACCAAGCTTATTAATGCAATGCATTGGATAAATAAGAAACATGTAGGGATCATCATGACTAGGATCCCTTCAAATACTAACTAGAATAGTTGAAAGTAATTAGGAAAGTTGAGATGTAATTGGATAAGAATCAAAGGACAAAAGTTATTATGAGGGGCATTTTTGCTTTTGCAAAGTAGCACATGTATAAGTTTGTAATGCACTTGTACAAAAGGAGGAGAGAAACCATAAGTGATGAGAATCAAGGAAAGCCCATTGAAGACAAAGACTTGAAGGCATTAGAAGAGCTTCAAGGACCAATGACAAGGGTAAGGGCAAAAAGAATAAATGAAGACTTAGAAAAGATTGTTGCTGTCTTATTTGAAAGGGAGCTCAATTTAGAGTTAGAAAAGTCCAAGATAATCAATTACATATGCTTAGAGGATTTGAACTCTAACGAGTTTTATTAGGATTTAATTATTATGTTTAGTTTATTTATTTTAATATTAGTCATTACTTATTTTGAGTTTTTATTTAGGATAAAATCTTGTTATTTTATTTAGTCTATTTGAATTTAGGCTTGTTGGTACAAGAAGCCCATTAGGGTTTGCGTTAGTATTAGTTTACAAGCATTAGGCATATATAAGCTCTTGTAAACACACTTTTAATTAGTTTTGAATATAATTTGAGATTGAATACTCTTGTGAGAGCGTGTGACTCTCGGTTCATGAGTGAGCCAATTTTCTTTGATCTTATCAAGAGGCCAAAACTCTTGTGGCGATCGTTCTTTGGCTTATCAATCTTGCGATTGTGGCACCATTTTCCATCTCTATTCTATTTTTACTTTTTATTAATTTTCTTCTTATTTCAATTCTTATTTGTGCCGTAATAATTTCATTTTTATTGTGTGAAATCCAATTCAAGATCGTTTAATTCGGTGACACGGTTTGTGGTTGTCATCAATAAGGGGACAAGAGAGGGCCAAAACTAAGGAAATTTTTTTAAAAACCCATGCATGCAAACAAAGAAAACCTTTCACATGACATTCCATGTAAAGTGAATAGTTTTTATCAAGTATTGCCTTTTTGCACCATCTCAAACACTTCAAAGCCAATCCAACATACATCATTTGAATCATCCATTAACTTACCAAATAAGTCATAAACTAGACACTAAACCCCACCAAAAACATAAATTATCTCACAAAATCCATAAAGAATCAACCTTTTTGATTGGAGACCTTGATTATGTGGAAGGAAGAGACTAAAGGAGGAAGAAGATCACTTTCAAGAGAAGGAGAGGAAGAAGATTCCACAATGATCAACTTAGAAACCAAGTAAGGGGCAGTACTATTCATAAATCAAAGGGAATACTGTGCTAAAAAGATTTTTGAGTCAAAGAGGAATCCTTAACCCTTTTTGTGTATTAAAAGTTGTATGAGTTCGGTACATCTATGAATATGATTTTGGTTGAAACAAGTAATTACAAGAAATTCATTAAAACCAAATTGAACCTTAAGAAAGATGTGTTGATAAGATATATTGATGACATTACTTGCTATGAGTATTCATGTGGATCTATGTTGTGTGACTTGATTTCATCTTATCTAAGTTAGATCTATGATTTTCTCTTTGGTTGGAATTATTTTGGATTAAAAAGGTATCTTTAAGATATATTTGAAGTTTTAATAAGAAACTTTAAAAAGAAATGGACTAAAAATGAAAAAATAACCATGAAAAGGATTTTTGGAACCTTGGACTTATTTGAGACCCCTGTATTATATGAGAAATATGATAAGGACAAAGATGTAAGAATAAATTTGGAAGATTGAATCTTGAAATGATAAAGTACCATGAACTTGAACCCAGAATATGCTTTAAAAGTGCAAGACACTTGACCATATATGTGGTAAGACCAAAAGAATGTTTTAGACTTCTAGAGACATGAATCAAGACCTATAAACTCATTAAAAATGTGTTGGACAACCTAAAACTTACCAAATTAGAGAAAAGGATCTTTTTTGTAAGGAATGTAAAGTTTGAGGACTAAATTGTCATATTTGAAAAATATAGGAACGTCTTTGTTAAAAAAAATTATTGATATTTTATATACACTTATGATTGAACAAGGATAAGTTTTTCAATAGTTTTACTCAAATTGGATTTGAAATGAATTATTCATAATTTTTCTAATATTTTGTTGTGTGAAAATAATTTTCTAAGAACACCATGAACAAAATTACTTTTGTTTTAAAAATCATTATGTGTCGTTATATTGTTTATATCTTTGTATGAAAATATACTAATAAGTCTGTATTATGGCCCTATTTTACAACCCATATATTCATGTTTAGCCTTTATTTTATTTAGGTTTTACACTAATTTATATGTTAATTGTGCAGTTTAGTATAACAGGGCCACAAGTGAATTTTGGGTGCATTTTGAGCCCAAATTGATTGAAGATCAGAGCTTCATAGTAGTCAGCACGCTCAAAACCTTTCAACAAGCATGAGGGTGCTTCAAGCCCATGCACGGTTGTGCTTATGGCCTTGCACAGTCGTGCTCATCTATAGAAAACCTAATTATGAAAAGCTTTTAGGGTTTCCAAACCCTATAAAGAGAGACCTTAGGCATCTAGTTAGACATCTTGTCTTTTGCTCTTTGATACATATTTCATCTCGTCTCTCTTGCACGAGATCCTCAGCATACTCTTGGCGAGACTTGGAGCTTCGAGCGATTGTACTTGAAGATCAAGAACTCATCACATTCTAGTTGATAAGAGCTAAGGGTTCTATAGAAGGAAAGGAAAAAGAAAAAGGATAAGTGACCACTTTGAGAGGGTCGTGTCCTCTAATTGAGCCTTTGGCTAATTACTTTCTTATTTCTTTTAAGCCACACGACATCTATAATTTATAGGCATAGGAGTCTAGATAAAGGAAAATAATTCAAGAACCTAAATCAAAGGGATTATATAAATAAGGAAATAATTTAGTAGCCTAAATAAAGGGATTGCATAAATAAAGGAAATAACTAAACAACAGTAATTAAGGAAATAATTCAGCAAGACAAATTAGGATCTTATCATCCCCCTTCCCTTTGAAATAGTCTTGTCCTCAAGACTGAAAAAAATCTGGAAATTTGATCTTCAGCTCATGATAAGGCCCGTAGGTTGCATCTTCGATTGGCAGATTTGACCATTGCACTAAAACTTCAGCAATAACTCTGTTATTACGTTTGACCATGTGCCAATCCAAAATAGCTTCTGGTTGAATTTGAACTTCCCCATGATCTCTTACTTATGATAAATGACATTGCACAATAGATTCATTTCCAATCTTTTTCTTCAAATAAGAGACATGAAAAACTAGATGTATTTTGGAATCTTGTGGTAAATCTAAGCAATAAGCTACTGGGCTAATATGTTCAATAACTTGGTAGGGAGCAAAGAAACAAGGGGAGAGCTTCATAGATGATTAAAGTGTGACCAAAGCTTACTGATAAGGTTGAAGCCTAAGGAAAACCCAATCCTCTACTGAAAATTCTTACTCACTGCGATGTTGGTCTGCTTGTTGTTTCATATGATGCTGGGCAGTATTTAAGTTGTCCTTGAGAAGTTGCAACACCTTATCTCTATTGTTCAACTCCTTGTCCACTTGATCAATTTTAGAACTGTTAATAGTATACTTCGCAAGGATAGGTGGAGCTCGACCATAAATTGTGTAACGCTCCGATTCTCCTAATTTAGCTAGCGACCCTTGAATCGTACTTACTTGCTTATTATGGTTCTTTAGTACCGGAATAATTAGATAGAGGTTAAATTATTTTATTTTGATAGAATATTGATTTATTTCTAAGTTCGTTATTTTAGGATAACTGCATGCAATATATGGTTTCAATATCGTCCAAGGATTTCTTTGAGTATGTTTAGCTGTACTGTCCGCAATGCCCCTGATAATTTTATCCAGAAAAGTTAAATTTTATCTTATTTAAATTGTCAAATCAAAATTATCTGCCTTGAAAAACGTGAGATTTTATAATCATTGCTAAGATTTTGTAATCATTCCTTAGCTGTTGAAATTCTGCACGGAATTTCACGAAATTTAGTAATCATTACTATAAAGATTTCCAAATCTAGTATCGGCCACTAGAATTTCATGCAAAAGATTCTTGCCTCCCGATTTGTAGACATAATTATTCCGAAACTTTCTTGTCTTGTCTTCTGAAAGGCCAGCATCATGATTACTTTAATTAAATGCTTTTCTTGAAATTTGCACCATGTCAAATGTCCCTTCAAAAGTCAATCTCGTCACATCAAATTCCTCGTCGGCCAATCGCATTGCATGCATTTGTTGCCTAGAATCTAGCCTTTGGAATTTTATGCAATTCTTGGAATGTTCTACTCCAAACCGTGTGCATGTAGCCTCCACATTCCTCCATGCATTTTGCTTGCCAAATTGTATTTACTTAACTTGCAAGTTTGCAAAAAGAATTCACTATTCATGCACAAAAACTGTGGCACCCTTGTTACTCAAGTTTTTCACCAAATTTCACTTCCAAATTGCTTCAAATCAATTTTGTGCAGTTTTGGCATTTGAATCTTGTCCCACAAGCCCAAACCGTGAGCATTAAGTTACATTTGGCAAAGGAAAATTGAACACTTCATATAAATAGGTCAAGCTACCTTATTTCCTCTCTTTTTTCACTCTAAAAACCGTGAGCCTCCCACTCTTTCTCTCAAAATTCTTTCAAGTCCTATTCTCTCCATTTTCTTCAAAGAAACTGAGACCCTCTCTCCCTAAATCCCTTGCTTGATTCTTCAAAACCGTGACCATTCCTTCAAGGAGGTAAGCTTTCTCATCCTTTTTCCTTCTTTGATTTGAAGAACCATGGAGGCCTAACACCAAAAGCTCCTAAAACTTCCTTTTTCACTTGATCTTAACCATTTTGAAGCTTTTACCCTTTTCTCTTCAAAGAACCGAGGAAGACAACCTAGCCAAGAGGAGAAAGATTGAAGTTTGAAACTCATCCTCTCGGTCCAGCACCTTTCTTTTGAAGAACCAGCCAAGATTAAATCCTTTTGCTCACAAATTTTCAACACATTCAAGGCAAGGGGGAGTTCTCACCATTGATGTGTTTGCATGTCCATTTTTTGGCTGTTTTTGCTCATTTTCCCTTTGAAAAATAGTGTATATTGGACTGCATGTTTGAAGAACTTCAAATATGAACTTGCATGTTAAATTTTATCCGAAAAGTGTGTGGATTTCCTTGTTTACATGCCTCGGTTACATCCTAAAGAGTTTGATTCCACTTTTAATCAACTTTGTTCCTGAAAAGCTTGAAACTTTGATGTGTGGATGTGGATTTTCCCTTGTGCATGTTTCGATTTTTATGTTTCCTTGGAGAAATCTTTGAATTAATGATATTTCTTCCTTGAAACCATGAACCGTGAACTTGATTAACATATCCTTTCACTTGCGTGTTGAATTTTAACCATGAAATGCTTTGGATCCCTTTGTGCATGCCTCAGTTTCACTTTTGTTTGGCTGGATTCTTTGTTTAAAATGTTGATTTATCCTTGTAATCAATAAACCTTGGATTGCATGTGAAATGGAAGCCATTGCATGTTGATTTCAGCCCCTAAGTGTTTCGGTTTTCCCTTGGAAGTTTGAATGTCACTTGGAAATGTTGCCCCTGCACTTGGACGATGAAACTATGTCATTGCATGTTAATTTCCTTTGTGTTACCTATTTTTAACTTGACGGAAATCTAGTGGAAAGGCTGGACAGATTTGACCTTTCATGAAAAAGACTAGCATATTGAACTACACTTTAGAATTTGAAAACCGTGCTAGACTTTGTGTGATTTGCATGAAAATGGTTGCTTGCTAGTTTGGATGATGGATGATTGAATTGATTGTGATGTATGTTTCCACTTGGTTTAAAAAGTTTCATGCATGTGGTGCTTTGGGAAATTGTGGTGGACAAGAAAGTGAAAACTATTCACTCTCGGTTTTGATGATAAGGAATCCTAAAAGTTGTACTTGAAATTGTGTTAATTTTGATGAAATATGAGTGATAAGGATTCTATAATGATAGGGTGTATTTTCTGTTTGCACCTGGATTCGTGAGTATTAAGATAAATCATGCATCATGTTCATCGCATTATATAAGGAGTAAAATGGGAAAAAATCAAGTGCAGCCCTTTTTGATGGAAAGTTTACCCAAACTAAAAAGATAGTAATTAAAGGTATGGAGATGGTAATTAAGGGTCTGGACATAGTAGTTAATTGATAAAAGTCATTCTTGGAAAGATCTCACTATTAGCTACTTAATAAAACCTATCGTGTGAGGACTTAATATTAATAAACCTAAAGAGAGCTAGAACTAAACTAAGTAACCTTGAATTAAATAGGTAATCAGGAATCAATACAAGTAATTAGAAAATAACTAAATGGAAAAAACCAAAGGGAAAGAGGAAAATGGAAACAAGTTATATCTAATTAGGAAGTAGTATAGTTAATAGCGAGGGAAATGATAAAATGAGCAATGGTGATATAGTAAATTATTATAATTGAATCGGATGAGGAAAATCTAAGTGGGTTATGTCAAAATTACTGAAATTTATGTGTTGAGAAATAGTGGATGTGTATTGATGGGATTGGAAGCTTGTATGTAATTCCTAAACCTTGTTGTTTAACAAATTTATGCTGGATGAGAAAGTGAATAACGATTGAGCAGGCCTTGTGAGGGCTTTGATTCTGTGCTTTGAATTCCATGTGATCCAAGATTGAGAAAACATTGGGGAAGGAAAAGAAAATCATGCTCCATGCATCATAACATTTCTTTGGAACGACTTGATGGCATAACAGAGGCACAACTGTAGGTATTGGAGGTTCGGTCCCGAGTAGACCTACGGGGGTGGCGAAAGGGGGAACAGTCGACCTAGATGGCGCAGCAGAGCTCTCTATGGCCGGGTCGTGACCCTACTTGCAAGCCTTAGCCAAGCCCGACAAGAACTCCACATCCTAGGGTCGTTAAGGTCCATTCCCGAAGAGACCCAGTTTGGGGCCATCACCAGTTTGGGTGTTTTTGAATAATGATATAAATTCTTTTCTGTGCAATTATGATGCAGGGAATGGAGTCCTCCGATCGCCACACGACTTGGATATGAAATTGTTAACTCTACATTAAATGCTGGGCAAGTCACTGGCAGTAGAGTAAGGGATCCCCATGCATACCATATGCATTAAAACAAAAGTTCGAGGGATGGATAGCGAGGAGAGAAACTGCATTCATGCATCATGTGCATTATTAGTTTGATGAACCTAGGAATTTTCTATGAGAAGCATGAACCGACTAATATTGTACCGATTTTGTTTTGAGATTGGATAATGATGTTGCTTGGGTGATGGTGTGAAAAGCAACCTTCCTAGGGGTACGGCTATTGAATGTTTGTTTGTGTTTGGAGAACTCACCCCTGTTTGTGTGTGTTGTTGTACTTTTGTATATGCCTTATACAGATGACCAGCTTCTAAGCGAAGGTATGGATCCTGCCATCTGAGGAGGACGTTTGGGTGTTCAACGCGGCAGCACAGCAAAGCATCTTCCATGGAATGGCACGAGTGATTGATGGAACGATTTTTCGCTACTCGTTATACACAAAGATTGTCGTTAATCCTCATCAAATATGCAAAGAAATGTATGCAATACTAGGGTGTTGTCCTAGGTTGTCTCCAAGGAATTTTGGTTGGGAACATACATCGAACAAGTGTAAACATATATTTTAAAGCAAGTAAATTGGGGGGAGGTTTGTCAATTTCCAAATTTTAATCAAGAACAGAATGTAAACTAATGAAATTCAATCAATTAAAAAGAGTAATCCCTAGTCAATCAATGAGTTCTATCCCTATTCTTTCAAATAATTCAATAATCCTCTATTTTTCCCTTGAATTAAGTTAATCTAACAAGCGAAAATTAACTTTAGCATCCCAATTAAAATTAAGCATCTTAATTGGCTCCAACCTCTATCTCTAAGATTAAGCAATCTCAAAAATTAATCAAAATTAAGCAAATTTAGATTAGAATTTCGTTTGGGTAATTTAGGGTTCATTACGCAATGTTCCCCTTATGCAAATTTCATTTCATTCAGAGATTGGGGTTAATAAATCCAAGGAAAGAAAGAGTAATATTGCCATTAAACTCAAGAATTCAAGAACCATATGAGTTGACTAGGAATTACAAGAGAATTTAGCCCTCCATATGGATGGGCTTCACAAATGAAAGAGGGGAATGTAGAAACGTAAGCAACATTAATGTAAAATCAAGGAGAATCAAAGGGAAATTGGAAATTAAAACCTATAATGGATCCCTGGCTGTCACCCAAGAATCCTAAGCTCTGCAAAAATGCTCCAAAAGTGGCAAAAGAATATAAGGAAAATGAATCCCCTCGTACCCTAATTTCTAAAAGTCTATATATACTAAGTCTGACATGGCCCCATAGTGATCACTCTGAAAAACAAGAGTGTTTATGCGTAGCAACTTTAGCTTTTTCCCTTTCTGGAGTGATTACTCTCATTTCTGACAGTAAACACGCGCAACAACTTTAGCTTTTTCCTTTTCTGGAGTGAGTACTCTTATTTCTGAGAGTAAACACGCGCATGGCACTTCCTTCTGGGCATATCTGGAGTGATTAGTCCCATTTTTGAGAGTGTTTACGCACAGGACACTTGGGGTCTGGGGCTTCTGGAGTGATCACTCTGATATCTGAAAGTGGTTACTCTGGCCTATCCCTTGAAACCAGCTCCCTGGAATGATTACTCTGGTATCTGATAGTAGTTACTCTCAGTTCATATTTTTTAAAAGAGCCAAAAATTCATAAAATTTGTCTAGAATTTCTTGCACAATTATTCAAATGATCAAAATTGCAAAATATATTTACAAAAATTAATGGAATTAAGACAAAAATTAAAAAAGCTATTGTTTTCTACCTAAATAAGATTTTAATGTTATTTACAATCTCTAAATCTATTTTTTTCTATTAAAACTTTATAAAAACCAAACAAAATATCTATAAAGTGTGGATTCATCACAACCCCAAACTTAGACTTTTGCTTGTCCTCAAGCAAACTAAAACTTAAGAAAATTGAAGGTAAAGGGTTGGATTTATCCAAAAATTTTCTCAAAGATTTCCATTCCAATCTTAGACTCCAATTAGCACTTCTAATATTTTCAAAATTATGGATTCATTCAACAAAACAATCACACTCATATCATCTATTTTCATGCAAAATCCCACTAAACCGAAACAAAAGTCCAGCAAGGTTTCATGCAGTCCACACAATGCAAAGAAATCATCCAGCTCACAGTATAGTGTTTCACTCTCACTCATTAATATTGTAGGCTCAGTGTTTCTCTCAATTCATGCATTTTGCCTCACTCTACCATATGCTTGCCCATATTCTCAATCTCCTTTGCCTAGATACAATGAACTACCTATCATAAGGGCTTTGTTGGTCACAAATGTGGTTAGGTTAGGTTCAATTTTTTATCAAGGAATGGCAAAAGCTCAAGTGAGTTTTTAAGAAAGGAAAATTCTTTTGAGTGAATGAGCACAATAACTAGAATGGAATGCACTAAAGGATGCAATTTATGAGGTTTAGGCATTCTTTCATCATTTTTTTTTATTTTGCCTTATGTGGAACTTCTTTTTCTATTAAAAAGACTTGCTGTTGTTGTTAGCAATCTACACTAGCAAGTGCACTAGGATTGCAGCAAGTGATGAGTAAATTTAAGATCCAAATATCGTCTCCACAGGGAATTTAGATTCAAGTATCACTTCATAGAATTATAACCATTTAAGCTTTTTCGAAATTGTAAGGAGAGTGGTAACATCTAATAACAGCAAACTGGAACAATTAAAAGTAAAATGAACTTGCAGAAAACAAGACAATGAACACACAGTTATGTGATAACAGAGGGAGAAACCATAGCTAGGGAATTGCTTCACCAAAACTCCAATGTTTAATCAATAAAGTTCTGAATTAACAAGCAATTGGAAAGAATGACAATCAGTTTCACTTTATACTATTCAGAGGTTAATTCCTTAACTCAGTGAACCTAACATTCAATTAAACCATTCTAATTCCTTAGATCTAATTCAATTCAATGTTGCTTTAAGTGTAAGAAACCAAAAGATTGCAAGATCAAAGTTCCTTATCCCTAAGAAAACTAAAATCTCGGTGATTGGTTCAGATCTGAAGAACAAATTCAATTTCCATTGACAAAGGTTCCTCTGAATTAAGTTAATCAAATTTCCATTCAATTCACACGTGAAGTTCAGAATCAATCACTCAATCTATTCCAAAGCTTGAAATCCATATCCAAATTAATTCAACATGTTCATTTCAGATCTACAATCCCTAACTATGAACGAATTACACAGCCATGGCAGCAGAAGAAGAAAAAGAAAGAGAAGAAGAGAAGAAGAAACTCAGAAACGCCATGGAAGCTTGCTCCACTCCAATTCCTCTTCGTGAAGCTCCAAGATCTGAATCCCCACTCCTCTTTCTCACTTCCTCTAACCAGAAACTAACTAAAAAAATTGAAAATGAACATAATCCCCTTTTTTCCGGATCGCTTCTGGTATTTATAAAATTTCCCAGATTTTCACGTTATCACTTTTATGAGAAATAGTAGTTACGCAGAGAGTTTTTGGTTGCGCGTTAACACTTTTCCCAGAAATAGTGGCCACGCGCATTTTTTTATATTGAGAGCTCTTTGGAACTATCACTCTTGATGATAAAAGTGACAACGCAGAGCCAAGGTAGTTGCGCGTTATCACTTTTTCTGATAAAAGTGACTACGCGCAGCTCGCCAAGTTGAAGACTCTCTGGAACGATCACTTTTGATGACAATAGTGGTTACGCAGAGCTTTTCTGATATTTTGCCTCTCTGGAACTATCACTTTTAATGATAAAAGTGGTAACGCCCAGGCTTCACTTCTTCTTTGAGCTCTGAAGTGATCACTTTCACTGACAATAGTGATCACGCCCAATCTGCAATTTCTTATTCTTGAGTTTTTGAAGTCCAGACTTGCTTCTTTCCTCTTCCTTGTCATCAAACTTCCATGAATATGATCCTTGCTCAATTTATTCCTACAAAAACAAGATTAAAAACTTAATTCCTAAGCAAAAATTTCACAATTGCTAAAATAACTACATATGTAAACAAAATTCAATTCCTTCTCTTTTTCTAAGTTTTTCTGCTTTCTTTATATATTTTTCTTATCATTTGTGTTAGAATTATGCTAAAATATCAGTCAAAATATGGATTCATCAGCTGTATTTTTCTTTTTCTTTTCCTTTTTCCTCCATTCCTTCATTTTATTATTATTATTATTATTTTTTTTTTCTTCGATTCGTTGGACTTTGGCAATCATTCTTTTCTTCAAATTCAAGCATTTTTTTTTTGACATGTAATATGGACATGTATAATGCTCACCACCCCAAACTTAAGATATTGCTTGTCCTCAAGCAACTACAATCATAATTAGCACCCCAAACTTAGTTTCTTGCAATCATTCTTGACACAACTCAAAAGAAATACCTCTCTTAAGGGAAGGAAACTATGTTGGCAGGCTAAGTTTAGCAAAAGAAGGGAGTGTAGAACAAAGGAAATTTGGTGGGGGGTGTTCTAGGGTGGATATGTGCAAAGAAGGCCTCAATCATTTAGATGAAAAATTGTACAATGCATATTTAATTAAGAAACAGGGCAAGTTCTAGAAGATGAATGCAAAAGTACATGTAATGTGCACACAAAAAATAATTTTAAGGCCCAATTCTTTACCATGGTAAAAGATGATAATTTCGTAGCAACATGTGAATACAGTTCACCTTACAGGAAACTATGTTCAGTATGGTAGGAACGATAATTATTGACAAAACAGAGAATGGTTGAGTTGAATAGGAAGTGCGATCAGAATATAAAATCAGAATTAGAAAACTAAATTTCATCAAAAATAAAAAGTAAAGAAACAAAGAGGTTGTTTTTGTATTTTATCTATGAACTATGCAGGAAAAACAGACTAAACAATGTGAAACAGAGGCAAAGAGATCACCCCCTTTCAGAGTCATACTCAGAGATCAATTTCATGCTCCTCTTGATGTTACTGAGGGCATTCTCTACACAAAGACGCATAAGGGATTCAGCACAGAGTATAAGAATAGAATTTAAACTGCAAATAGTATATATATAAAAGCGTCAAAGAGTGTTCAAGGGGTGATGCATGAAAATAAAGGGGAAAATAGTACTAAAAATGATAATTACAATGAAAGTAGTATTTACTAAATACAGGGAAATGAACTAGAAATTGCAGAAATATAAATGACAGAAAGAAAAGCAAAGCTATATAAGATCTTCATTTGAGCTGGAGGATGAAAGATTGTCATCATTCTCATCATCATCCTCTTCCTCCTCTGAAGAACTGGAGCTGTTATCCTTCTCAATTGCAGGTGCATGGGTGGTGGTGAATGGAGGTAAATCCTGGTTAACTGCTGCTCTAAGGAAAGGGGCAGTGAAGGTAGGGGCGTCATAAATTTGTTCTAATGTCATGCCCAGCTTCTTTCCTATATTGAGGGACATAGTTTCCAGGAGGGTCAGCATGGATTTCTGGCCAGCATGGATTACATCCTGCCTCAGTGCTATTTGCTGGACCTGTTCTTTAAGATTCAATTGGCTTCTCTTCCTATATTCAGCAGGGAGGGAGAGACCTGGGTTAGCAGACTTCTTCTTAGCATTGAAAAGATCTTTCACCATGCCAGTAGTGATGGGAGGGGCAGCTTTGACTCTTTGCTGATATTCACCCATGTCTACTCCAGCATCCTGGCAGAGCATAGTGATGATGGAAGGAAAAGCAAGGGAGTCCCTCTTGGTGCTTAAGATGCTCATGATGAAGTTGCTTATAATGTCTCCCACATGGATTGGCATACCAGTGAGGATGGCATATAGAAGCTCAGCTCTTTTGATAGCCAATGTGGAGGAATGGCGTACTGGCATGAAGGAGCTTAGCAGGAAGATGCTCCACACCTTGGCTGGTGGGAGGAGGTGTTTGGTGGTCATATTCTTTGGCATGAGCTGCATGTCAAACTCCCAATTTTCTCCTGGTTTACAGATGGCCTGGAGTATGGGCTTGTAGTCCTTCTCTTCTAGATAGCTGAATGTAGTGAAATCAAGCTGTCCAGCTCTCCTCTCCACTGGAGGTATGTTCAGAACCCTCTGAATGTTAGATGGAGAAAAATCAATTTCTACACCTCTTACCATAGTGTGCCGAAGGGCCAGCTGGTCTCCTTTTACCCTTATTGCATTAGCATAAAATTCTTGGGTGATCTCCTTCCACCCATTTCCAGCACAAGAGGTAAATAGATCCCAGCCCCTCCTCTGAATTTCCTCCTGAAATTGAGTGTAGGTGCCCTCCTGGATCTCAATATTACGATCTTGCACTATCTGCCTTCGTAGGATGTTAGTTCTGAAATATTCTTCATGAGCTAATGAGCGAAACCTCGGGTCATGTGCAGGAGGGGGTCTAGAGGATGAAGCTCTAGCAGCTCTGGCTCTCTTGGCTCTAGGGGTGGTCTTCCTGAGTGTATTGGCCATGTTGCTGCAGATTCACAGTTTAAGTGATGTCAAAGTGTGCACTATGAGGTGTTGTGCTGTGAAAGTGTTCACTATGCAGAATGACAGTAACTACTTTGGACACAGGGCAGCAACAATTTATGCAGAAAGGTTAAAACATATCAGTTCAAAAGGGTAGACTTGATAAGAAATAGTGTGTAGAACTGCTGCTGCATGTGTGGTGGCAGATATACTATACATATGCAGTGAAGAACATGGCAAAATGATGATCATGGCACACAGTAATCACTCTAGAATCTAGTCCTGACAGGTATGATGCAGCAGATTGCAAAAATAACTAGGCTAAGCATGTGGATGAAGGTTCAGAGTGAGTATACATGCTTCAGAAATTGTACACACAATCAGTGAATGCATTTGAGCATGAGAGTGAACAAATAGTGTTATGTAATTGCAAAATGAGAATTATGCACCTAAATGCCCAATATGAGAAATGATAGACAGTAGCTACTTTGAGATTTAATTCTGGTAAGTGTTACTCAGCAGCAATCCAACAGAGTGTGACAATATGAAAAATGACAAAAGTGAATGAAGATGCAGAAAGAAAAAAAATGTGCTTATTAGAGGTTGAATTGGTGCAGCAAGTAACAAAAACAATGAGTTCAAGCAGATCAAAATGCAGTATCTAATAACTACTCTAGCTTCAAGGATGGTATATATGGACAGGGCATATTTGTGGATATGAGAGCAACCAGTCTCAATGTACAGAGCA
Organism: Abrus precatorius; assembly: GCF_003935025.1. NCBI lineage: Eukaryota > Viridiplantae > Streptophyta > Magnoliopsida > Fabales > Fabaceae > Abrus > Abrus precatorius. The sequence continues at coordinate 319,451 of NW_020874406.1, forward strand.
TTAAAAATAAGGTGTATGCGGTGTATGATTATGTAGATTTTCAGCAACATGAAAGAGGTGCTTAAGGGTGATTGAATGTGTATCATAAAAGTGCAGCAATGATAACAATCTATCACATTCAAGACAACAAAGAATCCCAAAATATCACATTGTGGTGGGGGAGGTGCAGACAAAATGGTTACTTATGTTCATGGCAATGATCACTACAAGGCTTAATTGCTGTCAAAATAACTAGGATAGCACAAGGGAACTGTGTAATTAGTAGTGAATTCAGGAAATGCATCAAAAATTAAAAATTACACATCTTAGTTGAACTATGTAAATATCAGCACAGCAGAACACTCAAAGTGAAAACTATTGCAAATGGGAGTGGTTACTCCTAAGGTAACACTTCTCAATTCAGCAGAACAATCAGATGAAATGCCCCCTTCATCTTTCAATCACCCAAACATCCAATTAATAACTGCAGCAAGTTAACAATTTCAATCCAAAAGGTCCAAATGCAGAATATCCAAAGTGAGCACTCTGGGCGCACAGGGCAACTACCCTAGGGTTTAAAATATCGAAAGTGCAGCAATTAAACGCAAGTGACTGGTCCATTAAGTCTCAAATGCAGAATTATTGATGGAATGACAGATTAAAACACCCAATTGTAGTCTAGGAAGTTGCGAAATTGAAATCCCTAATTTCACAGCAAGAGCCCTAATTCTAGGAATTAAAAGTTAAAAATTACCTGAATTGGATGTGCAAGGTGCGAAACAGATGTGAGCAACTGAACCTTTGGGGCAATGAATCAAATACGAATGGAGAAGGGGGATGAATTTGAGAATGGCAGTGAGAATTGTTCAGAACTGGGGTGAGAGTGTGTGAGAGAGTGAGCACTATATATATATATATGGGGCCAAAGTGGTTACTCTCAAAAGTTAACAGTGAACACGCGCACAAGGTTTTGGTGCAAATGAGCTGGGCATGTTCACTCTGCTTTTTAAGAGTAAACACTCCAGAGGCATCTAAGTTCAAAAAGAGGAATGAGTTTGCGCGTGTTTACTACCAACTTTACAAGAGTAAACACTCCAGAGGCTTCTAAGATCAAGGTGAGTAAAAAGCTCTGCGCGTGTTTACTGTCAACTTTTGAATAGTAAACACTCCAGAGGCTTCAGGGTGAAAGTGGGTAAAAAGCTCTGCGCGTGTTTACTGTCAACTTTTCAATAGTAAACACTCCAGAAGCTTCACCCTGGGCGCTGTGCTAAAAGGCTTGGGAGTGTTCACTATGATTTTTAAGAGTAAACACGCGCAACACCTTGGGCTTACATGCAATGAAAGTAATCACTATTAAATGTGAGAGTGTTCACTACAGAGAGTGAAAATGCAAGTTAGAATTGAAAGTGATTACTTTTGTTCAGGAAAGTGCTTACTTTCATGATGATCTTTTGTTTTCTTACCAAGGGGATTACCTTAAGCCTGAAAAATATTTACCATCCTACTGCATCCAAACTTGCATGACTTTGTGCAGCATTTAGCCCCCACAATCATGATCTCACTCTGCCAAAATGGAGATTATGCAGAAAAGACCATGTTAGTTAATGCAACAAGGTATCAAGACAAGGAAGTATCAAAATAGAGAGGCTCAAATGTAAGACCAGCATTTATTGCAGAAAAATAACTAAAAATTCCTAAGATCTTTTGTGAGTTGCCTCTCACACAGCGCTTCTTTAACGTCACTAGCTTGACGCATGAAATGGATTACTCAGACCATAGGTTGTAGGAGAGATTAGTGCATGGTGAGTGCAGTTCAATCTCCTCAACTTCTTCCAAGGTAACTGAATTTTGTAAGAATAGCTTCAACCGATGTCCATTCACCATAAAGCTTTTGCTAGTGGAGTCACTTATGATTTCGACTGCACCATGGGAAAATACCTTCGTAACAGTGAAGGGTCCAAGCCATCTTGATTTGAGCTTTCCAGGCATGAGTTTAAGATGAGAATTAAACAAAAGAACCTTTTGACCAACGTAGAACTCTTTGCTTGAGATCTTCTTGTCATGATATTGTTTGGTCTTTTCCTTGTAAATTTTGGAGTTCTCATAGGCCTCCAGACGTAGCTCTTCCAACTCTTGCAGCTGTAATTTCCTCTGCTCTCCAGCTGAGTCATAATGGATATTGCAAGTCTTTACTGCCCAGTAAGCTTTGTGTTCTACCTCAACTGGTAGATGGCAGGCTTTTCCATAGACCACCCTGTATGGTGACATTCCCAAGGGTGTCTTAAATGCTGTTCTATGTGCCCACAAGGCATCATCAAGCCTGCAGCTCCAATCTTTTCTATGGGGCTGCACTACTCTCTCAAGTATTTTCTTAATTTCCCTATTGGAGAGCTCAGCCTGCCCATTTGTCTATGGGTGATAGGCAGTGGAAACTTTGTGCGCAACTTCATATTTCTTCAATAAGACTTCCATAGTCTTATTGCAGAAATGACTTCCTTGATCACTAATGATGGCTCTAGGGATTCCAAACCTACAAAACAAGTTGCTACGGACAAAATCTGCAACAACTTTAGCATCATTAGTCCTGGTGGCTTTAGCTTCCACCCATTTTGAGACATAATCAACAGCAAGAAGTATATACCGAAAACCAAAAGAGGAAGGGAATGGTCCCATAAAATCAATACCCCAGACATCAAAGATGTCACAGTACAGGATGGGTTGCTGGGGCATCTCCTGTCTCCAAGTAATTACTCCGCCTGCTCTCTGGCATCTTTCACAGGTGGAATATGCTTGCCATGAATCCTTGAAAATGGATGGCCAATATAGTCCTGCATCCAATACTTTTCTTGCAGTCCTCTGGGGTCTTTGATGACCTCCTACAGCTGAGGCATGACAGAACTGCAGTATGGATGAGATCTCTTCATCAGGCACACATCTTCTAATGACTTTGTCACTGCAGAATTTCCATAAATAAGGGTCATCCCAAACATAGTGTTTGGCATCACTCCTTATCTTATCCTTTTTGGCTTTTGGTGCATCTGTTGGAAAAACTCCTACAGTAAGAAAATTAACAATATCAGCGTACCAAGGTGCCTGTGAAGCATACAACTCTAAGAGTTGTTCATCAGGAAAATCATCTAAAATTGGAATAGGGTTAGGAACTCCCTCTATCCTGCTCAGGTGGTCAGCTACTAGATTTTGGGTTCCGCTTCTATCCTTGATCTCCAGATCAAACTCTTGAAGTAGAAGCATCCATCTTATAAGCCTAGGCTTAGAATCTGTCTTTTTCAGTAAATACTTCAAAGCAGAATGATCAGTAAAAATCACAACTTTTGACCCTAACAGATATGATCTAAACTTATCTAGTGCAAAAACAATGGCCAACAATTCTTTTTCAGTTATGGTATAATTACATTGTGCTTGATCCAAAGTTCTGGAAGCATAATAAATGATGTGAGGAAACTTACCAACCCTCTGAGTCAATGCAGCCCCCACTGCAAAATTGGATGCATCACACATTAATTCAAATGGTGTGGTCCAATCTGGAGGTTGGATGATGGGTGTGGTAGTCAGGGCTTCCTTAAGCATATTAAATGCTTCTTTGCACTTTTCATCAAAATTGAACTCAGCCTCTTTTTACAAAAGCTTAGACAAGGGAATGGCAATTTTGGAGAAGTTCTTAATGAATCTCCTGTAGAACCCAGCCAACTTTTCCAACATCTGGTCAATGAAAGGCAATGGGAAGTGATCCTTCCGGGTCGCTTGGTTAAGTCTCCGGTAGTCTATACAGACTCTCCAACTGTTCTCGACTCTGGTTAGTATTAACTCATCTTTTTCATTCTTCACCACAGTGAGTCCAGATTTCTTGGGAACTACTTGGACCGGGCTGACCCATGTGCTATCAGATATAGGGTAGATAATCCTAGCTTGCAGCAACTTGGTGACTTCCTTCTTCACCACGTCTAAAATGATGGGATTTACCCTCCTCTGAGGCTGTCTCACTGGTTTAGCACCCTCCTCCAATAATATTCTGTCTATACAAAGAGAGGGGCTGATTCCAAGAATATCAACAAGCGTCCAGCCTATAGCCTTCTTGTGCCTCCTTATCACTTCTAGGAGCTCCTCCTCTTGATTGATATTAAGCTTGGTGGAGATTATCACTGGGAGCTTCTCATTTTCCTCTAAATGAGCATATTTCAAATGCTCTGGCAATGGTTTAAGCTCTAGTGTAGGAGATTGCTCCACAGAGGGAAGTGACTTGGCACTTTCAGTAGAAGAAATTTCTGCAACATTCAAGTCAAAGGGGTTAGATTCAATTATACTTGCTGAACTCAAAATATCACATTCTTCCCCTATTGATTTTTCAATTTCCTCAATAACAGAAATTGCAGAATTCACATTCAAAAAGTCAGAAATACAATTGTCACATACAGAAGAATTATTACAGTATTCACAAATGGAATTGTCTATAAATTCAGAAAAATTAAGAGCAAAATCTTCTTCTAAAAATTCAAAACATTGATCATCTATCAAATCATCCAGCAAATCAATTTGGAAAACAGAGTGTTCTTCCAATGGATGCTTCATGGCGTCCAAAATGTTGGAGCGCACAATGCTGTCTCCAAACTCCATAGTGAGCGTCCCAGCGTGCACATCAATTTTTGTTCTTGCAGTCTTCAAGAACGGTCTTCCCAAAATGATTGGTTCAGCACCTTTCACTGACTCTCCCTCTTGCATGTCCAAAATGTAAAAGTCAGCTGGAAAGATGAGATCATTCACTCTAACTAATACATCTTCAACAATCCCAGCTGGGTTTGTTATGCTTCTGTTGGCTAACTGAATAACCACACCTGTAGGCTGCAGAGGGCCAAGAGACAGTGAAGTAAAAATGGACAATGGCATGACATTTATAGATGGTCCTAAATCTAGCATGGCATTCTCAATCATATTATTACCAATAATGCATGGGATAGTGAATGTTCCTGGGTCCTTACATTTCTCAGGCATTGTGGACCTTTGTTTTTCAAAGAGTGCATAAACATTCCTACCCATATTTACCTTCTCATTACCCTTAAGACGCCTTCTATGGGTGCATAAGTCTTTCAAGAACTTGGCGTACTTGGGTATTTGCTTGATTGCATCTAGTAGAGGTATGTTCACCTCTACCTTTCGGAAGGTCTCAAGAATCTCTTTCTCAGCCTCTTCAATCTTCTTGCTTGGCTGGATAACTCTCTGAGGAAATGGTAGAGGAATTGGCCTATCAACATTTTCTGCCACCTTTGGTTGGGCAGATGTAGGTTCTGGTTGTTCTTGAACCTTTTCCTCTCCATTTAGATCAACTATAGATGGAGCACATTTTGGGTCTTCTTTCTCTTTGGACACTGTGGGCTCTTGCATCACCTTTCCAGACCTCAGAGTGATTGCACTCACATTTTTAGGATTTGCTACAGTTTGTGCAGGGAGGTTTCCTGAACCTTGAGATTGCATCTGGTTCAGAGATGAGGCTAGTTGTCCCATTCGGTTCTCCAAAGTCTTAATACTAGCCTCGGTTCTTTGCTGGAAAGTGATGTTGTTCGTGGTCAATTGCTTCATGAGCTCCTCCAGTGATGGTTCATTTTTCTGGTGTGCATTTGGTTGTGAGGAAGATGGTTGGTGATGTTGTTGGGCTTGTTCTGGTTGATGTTGAGATGGATGGAATCTATTTGGGCCAGCATGATGTGCTTGATATTGAGTGTCGTGCTACTGGTTCTGTTGTTGAGAATTGTTCCCCCATCTCAAATTTGGATGGTTCCTCCAGCCTGGGTTGTATCTATTGGAAGATATATCCTAATTGGGCTGCTGTTGCGAATTTGGAAAAGGAAATTTATTAGTGTAAATATTTGCAGCATAGGCCTGAGGATTACTTTCTAAAGTATCAGACTCTGGTAGTGTAGGACAGCTATCAGTGTAATGGTCTGTAGCTGAGCAAATACCACACAACATGGCTGGAATGGGTGGTGGAGCAGATGAGGATGCAGCAGCACACTCTTTTGCATAGAAGCCAATTGCTTCACCATGGATGCCAATTTATCAAGCTTGTGTTCTATTTTACTAGACTCAGCAACTTGAACTTCACTCACATTTCTGGTAACACAAGAATTTTGCCTTGTTGCAAATTGTTGTGAGTTGGCAGCCATATTCTCTATCAAATTCCGGGCTGCAATTGGAGTTTTGTCAACCAACGCCCCTCCACTTGCGGCGTCTATCATGCTTCGGTCCATAGGGTGCAGTCCTTCATAGAAGTACTGTATGAGCAATTGATCACTAATTTGGTGATGAGGGCAGCTAGCACACAACCTCTTGAATCTTTCCCAATATTCATAGAGGGTCTCTCTTTCAAGTTGCCTTATCCCACATATTTCCTTTCTTATGGACGCAGCTTTTGATGCTGAAAAAAATTTCTCCAGGAAAAGTCTCTTCAAGTTGTCCCAACTAGCAATAGATCCTGGAGGGAGATAGTAGAGCCAATCCTTGGCTGCATCCATCAGAGAGAACGGAAAAGCCTTTAACTTGACATGCTCCTCAGGCACACCTTGTGGTCTCATAGTTGAACAAACAATATGGAACTCCTTGAGGTGCTTGTGCGGATCTTCACCTGAAGGCCATGAAATCTTGGCAACAAGTGTATTAGTCCAGTTTTTAGAACAAAAGGAGCATCAATATCAGGATACTGTATGCATAAAGTTTGATATGTTACATCTGGTGCAGCTAGTTCCTTTAATGTTCTTTCATTGTCAGCCATGTTTTCAATTTCAAATTATAATGAATAGGGTGATGAATAGATAGATGAAGGAGCTGAAAACTCTTCAAAATGTTCAGAACTATTCCTATATGTTCTAATGCTACTATGAAATGTCCTATCAATCTCTCGGTCAAGTGGATACAAGTCCCCAGGATTCGATCTGGTCATGCACTAGAAACTAATTATAAGGAATGAAAAGAAGTAAGCTAGATGAAACAGCAAAAAAAGTAGAAAAAATCAGATGACAATTATGCAGATCACACTTGTATTTTCATACAGATCACCATTATAGGTTTTAATTTCCATTATAGGTTTTAAGCAGAGGAGATGGAGAAATTGGGCAAGTGTGAAGGGAGTTGTTTCAGTTCTAGCCTTTGCTTTTCTTCTTCTTTAGCATCCTTTTTCAGCTCTTCTTTCACTATATTTTCTGCAGGTTTTTGAATTGGCAGAGCTTCTAGTTGCTGCTGCACTTCTATGATATCTTCTTCATTCAGAGTTTCAGATTTGTCATTCCCTGCAGATATTATCTCTTCTAACATAGCGGTTTCATCAAAATCTTTCATATGGTGTTGTGTAATGAAAGTATCCAGTATATCTATCTTCATACATGTATTATCTTCAACTGGATATTTTAAAGCTTCAAACACATTAAATATTACCTTCTCATCTTGAACTCGAAGCATAAGTTCACCTTTTTGCACGTCTATTAAAGCTCTTCCAGTTGCAAGAAATGGCCTCCCTAGGATCAAAGGAATGTTAGAATCCACCTCCATGTCCAGAATTACAAAATCTGCAGGAAAAATGAACTTATCAACTTTAACTAATAAATCTTCAACAACTCCATATGGATAAGTGTATGATCTATCAGCTAGCTGCAGCGTAATGTTGGTAGGCTTCACTTCCTCTATTCCAAGTTTCTGCAGAACAGCTAATGGCATCAGATTTATGCTTGCTCCCAAGTCACACAATGCTCTTCCCACAGTGCAGTTTCCTATTTCACAAGGAATGCTAAATGATCCAGGATCTTTCAACTTTTGAGGAAGCTTTCTCTTAAGAATGGCACTGCACTCCTCTGTCAAAGGTACTGTTTTGTCATGCTCTAGCTTCCTTTTTCTGGAAAGTAGTTCTTTCATGAACTTTGCATATGAAGGCATTTGCTCCAAAGCTTCTGCAAAAGGAATGTTAATTTGTAATTTCTTAAAGACATTCATAAACCTTTCAAATTGTTCCTCTTGTTTAGGATTTTGGACTCTTTGAGGATAGGGTAGCCTCTTGTATTTTTCTGGGTCTATTGGCTTACAAGCTTCTTCAAAGAGTTGCTTTTTGGTTTTCCTTTCAGAATTCATGGGAACTTTTTCTTTTTCTTCTGAATGGTCTTTCTTCAATAGCTTAAAATTTCCTTGTTGCAGATCTTGTTCAATATTTCTTTCTACTACATCATTCACTTTCTTTTCTGCTGGTTTAGGGCTTGCAACTACAGCTCCACTCCTTGTAGTTATGGCTTGACATTGCTCTTTAGGATTGATTACTGTATTGCTTGGAAATCTTCCTTCATCCCTGCTGGATAATTGTTCAGCTAATTGTCCAATCTGTGTCTCTAGTTTCTTCATGGAAGCTTCTTGGTTTTTGAAGCTTGTTTGAGTCACCTTCATGAATTGCAGCATAGTCTCTTCCATCTCAGTCAACCTCTCATTCATAGGTCTGGAAAATTTCTTATTTCCTTGAGGTTGAGTGGACGAATTTCTCTGAAAGTAAGGCTGTTGTGTTGCTGGACCTGCATTAGAAAAAGGCAAATTTGAATTAGAATTCTTTGCAGCAGAATATTGATTATTCCAATTAGAATACTGCTGAGTTCTATTATTCAAAAATTGAAATCCAGGGGGATATGATGGCTGTTGTCTCTGAAAATTATTCATATAATTCACTTGCTCTTGTGGTTCACTTCTGCGTGGTTACTCTTGTGAAGAAAAGTGACAACGCGCAGAACTAGGTTTCTATAAATACATGATTGAAGCGCGAAACTGGAATCTTTTTGCTCATTTTCTGTTTTGTTAGTTAGAGTCTCGTTGAGAGAGAGTGGAGAGAAGATTGGGGTCGAAGCTTGAAGCTCCAAGAAGAGGGATCGGATTGGAGCTCGTGGCCATGGCTGCTCTGCATTCTTCTTCATCTTCTTCTTCTTCTTTCTCTGTTTTTGTTGCAATGTGTGCTTAATTTCCCATAGTTAGGGGTTTATGGAACTCGAATTGATGTATTGATTCGACTTTATCTTCTGAACTTTAAGTTCTTGGATTAATTGAGTTGTTAATTCTGCTTTTCATGCAATCTCTGAATGGAAATTCATTTGATTAATCAAGAGGAATCTTTACCAATGGGAATTGGATTGTTTGCTCCGATCTGAATTGGCAACCAGAGTTTAGGGATTTCTTAGGGATAAGGAGACCTAATTCTGCAATCTTATAGTTCTAATTCTTAAGGCAACCTGAAATTGAATCTCACCTAAGGGATTAGGGAGGTTTAGTGGATTGTTAGGGTCAATGAGTTAAGGAATTAACCTTTGGCTAGATATATGTGAAACTGATTGTCAATTATTCAATTGCTTGAATGTTCAGAGGATTTAATTGGATTGATATTGATATTCTTGTGAAGTAAATTCCTAACTATCCTTCATTGCTATTTCATTTCATCACAAATCTTATACTCTGTTTCTCTGCAAGTTCTTTGCTTTAATTGCTTTGGTTTATTGCTGTTATATGTTACAAATCTCCTTCAAAAATTCGTATGGCTCAAATGGTTATAATTCTGCGAAGTGGTACTTGAAACCTAAATTCCCTGTGGAGACGATATTCTGATCTTAAATTTACTCATCACTTGCTGCAATCCTAGTGCACTTGCTAGTGTTAGATTACAAACAACATGCTCCAAAAGTGGCAAAAGAATATAAGGAAAATGAATCCCCTCGTACCCTAATTTCTAAAAGTCTATATATACTAAGTCTGACATAGCCCCATAGTGATCACTCCGTAAAACAAGAGTGTTTACGCGCAGCAACTTTAGCTTTTTCCCTTTCTGGAGTGATTACCCTCATTTCTGACAGTAAACACGCGCAGCAACTTTAGCTTTTTCCTTTTCTGGAGTGATTACTCTTATTTTTGAGAGTAAACACGCGCACGCGCAGGGAACTTCCTTCTGGGCATCTTTGGAGTGATTAGTCCCATTTCTGAGAGTGTTTACGCGCAGGACTCTTGGGGTCTGGGGCTTCTGGAGTGATCACTCTGATATCTGAAAGTGGTTACTCTGGCCTATCCCTTGAAACCAGCTCCCTGGAGTGATTACTCTGGTATCTGATAGTAGTTACTCTCAGTTCATATTTTTTCAAAGAGCCAAAAATTCATAAAATTTGTCTAGAATTTCCTGCACAATTATTCAAATGATCAAAATTGTAAAATATATTCACAAAAATTAATGGAATTAAGACAAAAATTAAGAAAGCTATTATTTTCTACCTAAATAAGATTTTAATGTTATTTACAATCTCTAAATCTATTTTTTTCTATTAAAACTTTATAAAAACCAAACAAAATATCGATAAAGTGTGGATTCATCAGTGATTCATGGACAGGATGTCAGACACTCATGGACCACCCACTTTATGGTTGACACCCCCATCGAGCTTGTTTTCTCCACCCCACCTGGAGATTCTCACCTACCTTATCCTGCACTTGCAGCTACTCCTTCTCCCATGTCTGTTGATCCCCGTACTCCCAGTTCTAGACCTGTACCTGCACCTGTACCATTCCCTACTGAGGATCCTACTCCACCCCCTGTGGCCACTGAGAGAGATGTTCATATGGCAGAACCCTCAGTGAGGAATGATGATGTACTGCCCCACATGCTCCCTACCTACCCAAACACCCATTCGCCCTTCACTACAGTCCATTCGCCACTTCACACTGCTGGATGGATTGAAGAAGACACTGAGGACGCTACTTCTTCTAGCTCTGCTTCCCCGACATCTTCTGAGGAGTTTGATCCCATTGAGGATTATTCACCTTATGAGTGATGTTTATTGTTTGTTTCTGTCCTAGTGGGACTGGTCGTAGGGCGTTTGGTTTATTTATGTTGCTATTTTGTTTGATGGATTGGATTAATGTTTGTTGCTCTCGACGCTATCTGAACATTTTACTATTTCTGCCAAACTGATGTTTAAATACCTTGAGGTACCTTTATGTCATGAGTTATGTTTGTCTTTATCCCACTGTGTGGTTGAAATTGGGAAGTGAAATGATGATTGTCTATGGAATTCGGGATATTAATTGTGTGATTAAAACTCTCTATGAAGAGAGAGCTTATGTTCGTAAAAAAAAAAAATCCTGCTATTTTTAGGCATCACAAATTGCTTCAAAAGGAGTTAGTATTATACCACCATTCTGCCCAAGGGAGCCATTGCATCCAATCCTTAGGTTTGTCACTTGCAAAACATCAAAGATAATTCTTCAAGCACAGATTGACACTTCAGTTTGACCATCTGTTTAAGGATGGTACGAGGTGCTCATTCTGAGTTGAGTACCCTGTAAACGAAAGAGCTCCCTCCAAAAATTGCTAGTGAAAATTTTATCCCGATCACTAATAATAAAGTGGGGTATTTTATGGAGTTTAATGACATTTTCAACAAAATTTTGGGCCACACTTACAGCCATATAAGGATATTTTAATGCACAAAAGTGGGCATATTTTTTTAGACAGTCCACAACCACAAGGATAGTAGTCATACCATGCGATGGTGGGAGTACTTCTATAAAATCTGTTGATATATCAACCCAAGCTTCAGTGGGGATAGGTAAAGGTTAGAGCAAGCCAGGTATAGCCACAGTCTCACCTTTGTGTCACTAGTGCACATCACATTCTGCCATAAATTTTTTTATGTCAACTTTCATTCCTTTCCAATAGAATTCTTGAGATATGCATTTATAGGTACGAAGGAAGCCGGAATGTCCTGCAAAAGGAGATGCATGTAACTCCTTCAAAAGTGTTTCCTTGTGGGTTGAATTTGGAGCTAGTACAATTCTCCCCTTATAAAGCAAATTACTAGAATTTCATGCATGATTTGGTACTGCAAGTGAGTCTTCCTCCAATCTTTTTATAAGGTCTAGAGTCTCTGGGTTATTAAACCATTCATCCTGAATATGTTGTATTGTTGTGCAAATTGGAAAAAAGACAGCAATTAGTTCAACCTGCTATAAAAGTCTTGAGAGTGCATCAACAACAACATTTTTAGCTCCTTTTTTATATACAATTTCATAGCTATATCCCAACAATTTTGCTACCTATTTTTGTTGTTCAATTGAAGCTATTTGCTGCTCCAGCAAGTATTTAATACTTTTATGATCTGTACGAATTTGGAAACATCGTCCGAGTAAGTATTGTCAGGCTAGTGATTTATTATAGAGTAATCTATAATATTTTATACTTGTTCAATGTTAATTGAAGGATTATTTGGTACTGAAATAGATTTAGACGGAGTTTGAAATTATTTAAAAAAAAAAAAGTGAACAATGCTGAATGAACAGTAAAACTGCCTATGAACAGTGCAAACCACGTATAAACAGTAAAAATCGTGTATGTACAGTGACCGATGACATCATCAGTGACATCATCATGACGTCATGGCTGACGTCACATACGTGTACAGTGCGTGTACATTACGCGTGCACAGTATTTTTTGGCATGAATAGTGCCTTGAACAGTGTTTCCGGCGTGAACAGTAAGGCGGTGAACCGTGTTTCTGGTGATGAACAGTAAATTCCGGTGGTGAACAGTAAAATTCAAAAATTTTCTATAAAAAGGGGACTTAACATGAAATTTTCATTTCTTCATTCCTCTCCAAAGTTCTCAAAGGTTCTAAGGCCGTATACTATCATTTTCTCTCATACTAAACCCTCATAAACTTAGATTTCTCGCCAGATCTGAGATTCTACGTCTATTCTGAAGGATTTGAAGTAAGTTTCTTTAAGTTTGAAGCTAGATTTACCGTTCATTTCTCTTCTCCTTCTCTTTCTCATAGAAGTTCATGGTATTCTTAGGAGAAACTTTGTTCTAAAGTGAAATCTTCGGTGAATCTTGCTCTAAAACAAGTAATATTCGGTAGATCTAGTGTGAGTCAACGTTCTGAGGTAAGGGGAGCTTACTTTAGCATATAATCTATGTTTTGGACGGTTGATATATTATTACAAGAAGTTTTGATATGAATTTTGATAGATCTTTTTAATAAAAGCTATTTTCTAAGTTGTAACTGTTGTTAATTGATTTAAAATGCTGAGATTTTGGCTTATCTATTATAGACTTGCCTTAGCTGAGCTGTTAAAATAATTTTGGCGGTGTGCATCATGCTGAGATATATGTTTTGCATCATTATAGAGCCGAGTTATATGTTTAGGTGGGTAGACGTGTAACGGTAAGTTCATGCTGAGCTGCTGTGCTATGCTGTGCTGTCTGGATCCAGATACCGGAATGGGTCGCTCCCGAACCGGTTCGGTTCCTTCTGGATTACTTAGGTTGTGAAACCAGTTGGAAACCGTTTTCATGTTGTGCATTAGATGGGCTGGAAATGCATGGGGCTATTGCTGTGAGAAATATTTTGCTCATATATATGATTTTATTTTATTTTTGTAAGCTCACCCTTGCATTTCTTTCTATGTCGTTGTGTGCGTGTGTACTACGATGATCGTACGGTGGTACGTGAGCAGATGTAGCAGGTGTTGCATCTACTTCACAGGCTGAGGGGCCAGTGAAGAAATGTTAGAAGCTGGAGTTGAGTAATAATGCATCAAAGTCCTTTTTTCTTATATTTTGAGACCTCATGTAGAGGGAGCTACGTAGTATAATTTTGGTATTTTGAACATTATGAACTAAGTGTAATATCATGTTGTTCTGTTGGATATTTTTTGTAAGAAACTTTGTTTTATTTTGAATGAGAAGAGAATTCCATACTTATATTCTCTATTATTTATTTATCTTAAATAAGTTTGTGATGTAGAAACAATGTTCTCGATTCCTTATAAAAGGGGTCGTGACAAGTATGGGTGCCATTTTGTGACTGCATGTACTACAGTGAACATTTCCTTATCATAGACAGACATGCCTTGAAGTTTAGATAAAGCCTTGCTAGTGAAGGCAAGTGGTCAACCTTCTTGCATTAGAATTGCTTCAATGCCAGCTCCTGAAGCATCTGTTTCAAGAACAAATAATTTATTAAAGTTTGACAAGGCAAGAACAGGGGTAGTTACCATTGTGTACTTGAGTTTGGTGAATGCCTTGTTAGCCTCCTCATTCCACTTGAAGGAATCCTTCTTTAATAAGGTTGTCAAGGGAGTACTAATCTTTCCATAATTTTGGACAAACTTTCGATAATATCTTGTTAAGCCTAAAAAACCCTCGCAAGGCCTTTACAGACACGGGTCTAGGCCATTCAATCATCGCCTAGATCTTTTTTGGATGAACTGCAACTCCTTCCTAAGACACAATATCGCCCAAATACTTTACTTCAGGTTGGGCAAAGCTGTATTTAGATCTTTTAGCAAATAAACAATGATCTCATAGGATGGTGATGGACATGATTTTCATTTGCAAAAAGGTTTGTTGCCAATCTCATCAAAATATGCAGAATTTTTATATAGTCTAGGATGCAAGCCTAGGTTGTCTCCAATGACTTTGGTTGGTAACATACATTGAACATGTTGTAAGCATTTACTATGAAAGCAATTAAAAGGGGGTTTTGTGTGATTCCAATTTTAATGTAAAGACAAGTGATGAAATTAATGAGTTCAATCAATGAAATGTAGCAATCCTTAGTTTGTTCATGTGATTCTATCCCTATTCCTCTCAAGATTCAATACTTTTCCTCTTCCTTTGAATTAGGGTAACTCAACAAGCGAGAATTAACCTTAAAATCCCATACAAATTTAAGCAAATTTAATGGACTTCAACTCTTTTCCCTAAGATTACGCAACCTTAGAAATTAACTTAGGATTAAGCAAACCAAATTAAGAATTTCACTAAAACGAATTAGGGTTAATTAAGTAATGTCCCCCTCATTCAACCATTAATTCAATTCAAAGAGTTGGGAAATGTAAATTCATGAAGGAAAGGGAATTATATTGACATTTATACCCAGGAATTCAAGAATCCATGAACTCACTAAGGATTACAAGAAAGTTTAGCCCTCCATAAGGATGGGTCTTACAAATTCAAAATGGAAACAAAAGAAATTCAATATCATCAATGCAAGAATTAAAGGAAAATGAAGAGAAATTGAAAATCAAACCCTAAGATTGGCCTTGGCTATCACCCAAGGATCCTAAGCTCTGCAAGTGCTCCCAAATTGGCTATCACCCAATTACAATTTATGAAGCCCCAAGTTAAAATTTTCAAGCAAGAGTGAACATTCTAGGGCTCGAACAATGGTAAAATACACAAATTGTCCTAATTAAATACCCTTAGTCCCCTTTAATCATGCAATATATGCCTCAACCAGCAGAATTTACACAGAAATTACACAACATGAAGCCCCAATTCGAAATTCCAAAACGACAGTAGGCACTCTAGGGTTTGATCAGACAAAGTGTAGTGAATTAAACCAAATAAACATTCTCAGTCCCTTGTTATCAGGCAAGCATGCTCATAATACCAGTTTTCCCCAAGCAATTTCAACTTATAAACCCAGAATTAAAAGCCCCAAATATTTGAACGAAGAACCCTAATGTGAAAAGAAGAGGAATTAAAAAATTTACCTGGATGGAAACCTGAAATAAGTGCAGAATTACGGGAATAAATGATGATAAATCCATATTTTGCCATGTTTTTAGCATAGTTTTTGGTTAATAATTAGGAAAATAGTTCTAAAATAAACTTGAAAAGTTCACAAAAATTAAATAATTAGTATAAATTGTTGTTTTGTTGAAATATTAAAAATTGTTTAGATTTTTTGTAGGAGTTCATGCAAAAGATAGAAAGTTGTTGAAAGTGCTTAAAGGAAGGATTAAAAGCTGAAATTAAAGAAGAAAAGTCAAAGAATCAAGCTTGAAGAAATCCTAAGAGCTGGGCGTTACAACTCCAAGTGATTGGCGTTTGAACGTGGAAAGAAGAAAATACAGCACTGTGTCTGCGTGGCTACTCTGAGTGATGTGCGTTAACACTCTAGCAACTGTAACTGGATAACTTCTATTGCGTTGAAACGTATATCACTTGGAGCTTTGGCACGCAATAGAGAGTGGCAACTCATAACAGATGGCGTAGCAACGCAGAGCTGAGCATATGGAAGAAGCGTTCATTGAAGTGATGTGCGTTGAAACTCACATCACTTGAGATGTCAGTATGAGATGTGTTTCCGGTCTTCAAGTACGATCGCTTGAAGCTCCAAGTCTCGCCAAGCATGTGCCAAGAATCCCGTGCAAGAGAGACGAGATCAGATATATTCTAGAGCCAAAGCCAAGATGTAAAAATGGTCCCCTTACGATGCCTGAGATCTTTCCTTTTATAGGATTTAAAAACCCTAAAAACTCTTCATAATTGGGCTTCCTGCAGATGAGCAGGGCCGTGCAAGGCCTTAAGCACGACCGTGCATGGGCTCGAAGCACCCCCGTGCTTATTTAATAGGTCTAGACATGCTGACTGCTGTGAAGCTCTAATCTTCCATCAATTTGGGCCCAGAATGCACCCAAAATCCACTTGCAGGCTCTTTATACTAAACTTCACAATTAATATATAAATTAGTGTAAAACTCAAATAAAATAAAGGTCAAATATGAATATATTGGCTGTAAAAGAGGGTCTAATTACAAACTTATCGGTGGTCAGCTACCAAATTCTGAGTTCCACTTCTATCATTGATTTCCAAAGCAAATTCTTGAAGTAAGAGCATCCATCTTATGAGCCTGGGCTTAGAATCTATCTTTTTCAGCAAATACTTTGATAAGTCTGTAATTAGGCCCTATTTTGCAGCCCATATATTCATATTTGACCTTTATTTTATTTAGGTTTTACATTAATTTATATATTAATTATGCAGTTTGGTATAAAGAGGCCGCAAGTGAATGTTGGGTGCATTTTGGGCCCAAATTGATGGAAGATTAGAGCTTCGTAGTAGTCAGCATGCCTAAACCCTTTCAACAAGCACGGGGGTGCTTCGAGCCCATGCACGGTCATGCTTAAGGCCTTGCACGGTCGTGCCCATCTGTGAGAAGCCCAATTATCAAGAGTCTTTAGGATTTTCAAATCCTATTAAAAAGGAGATTTCAGGCATCGTAAAAGAGACCGTTTTTATCTTAGCTTTGGCTCTAGAATACATTTGATCTCGTCTCTCTTACGCGGTGTTCGAAGGGCAAGTGTACCCATCCAGAAGTAATAAAGGGTTCTTAATTTAAGTTCCCGAATTATCGTCCCACAAGGATTGTTTACCAATTACTAAGATTTTCCTAATTTAATTGTTTGAGCTTCAAATATACGAGAATAATCAACACAAGAATTTAGAAAATCAATTATAAAACTAAGAGCAAGAAACACAAAGCACGTCTTAGTTACACTTATCGGAGAAAAACCTAAGGCGTATGGGTGTTCTCATTCAATCCTTTATGTTATTTTTCTATTTAGATCTAAACCCGATTTCCTTGTGATTACTAATCATTCATACGAATACTATTAATATTCAATAGTCATGCAATATTAATATTCTTTTCTCTAAATTAACATCCCCAATGGTCATGCAAGACATCAATTTAAGAAAGCCTAAGGAGCTTATGAACTTGTTAATTCAATAACGATTAGAAGAAGAAGATTGGTTTGGTCTACCTAATCTTTCATCTCATTTTATCCTATAGATCTATTAAGTAGCCAAGGTACGATCGCCTGATGATGTAATTAATTAGGGTTAAGAGTGAGAAGCAATAGGATAAAATCTAATCACGAAACGGAAATCAAGTTTAGATTCAAATATCAAAATCCCATAAATTCATAAACAATAATCCCCATAACCCTAGCTATGGATTTAGTTACTCATGTAGAAAGAAAGTGCTTAAACAATCAATAACATATCCATAATGAAGAGATATAGCAAACTAGAATAGGAGATGAATCTTCAGTCTTCAAGTATGGTCACTTGAAGCTCCAAGTCCTGCCAAGAGTGTGGTAACAATCCGTACAAGAGGGGTGGAAATGATCCGAGATCTAGAAGGAAAGGTTATGTGTAAATTCGTGCTCAACCAAAAGATCCCCTTCATGATGCCTTTTTCTCCCCATTTATAGAATTTTGAACTCCTTTAAACTTGGCAAGTTTGGGTAACGCAAACAAGCACGGCCGTGCATGATGGTTCAGCATAGTCGTGCATTTCGTTGAAGCACCCCTGTGCTTCACTGAGCGTGCTTATTGTTGTGAGGTTTTTAAGCCCATTCATTTGCGCCCGAAATGCACCTAAAATCTACTCATGGTCTCTTTATATCAAACTGAATAATTAATAAATAAATTAATGTAAAACCTAACTAAAATAAAGGTCAAATATGAATAAATAGGCTGTAAAAGAGGGCCTAATTATAGACTTATCACACGGGATCCTTGGCACATGATTGGCGAGACTTGGAGCTTCAAGCGATTATACATGAAGACTGAGAACACATCTCATACTCTAGTTTGCTATTTCTTTTGATTATGGCTTTGTTTATGATTGTTTTAGTTCTTTTCTTTAGCATGAGTAACTAAGTCCATATATAGCTAGGGCTATGTGAACTATTGTTCATAAATTTATGGAGTTTTGATGTTTGAATCTAAATTTGATTTCCGTTTCGTGATTAGATTTTATCCTATTGTGCTTCTCTCTTAATCCTAATTAATTATATCGTCAGGCGACCATACCTCGGTTAATTAATAGATCTATAGGATAAAACGAGACAAAGGATTAGGTGGACCAAACCAATCTTTCTCTTCTAATCGTTATTAAATTAACAAGTTCTTAGGTTCCTTAAGCTTTCTCAAATTGATGTCTTGCATGACCATTGGGGATATTAATTTAGAGAAAAGAATTTTAATATTGCATGCCCATTGGGTATTAATAGTATTCGTATGAATGATTGGTAATCACAAGGAAATTGAATTTAGAGTTAAATAGAAGAATAACATAAATGATTGAATGAGAAAACCCATATGCCCTAGGTTCCTCTCTGATAATTTTAACCAATACGTACATTGTATTCCTTGCTCTTAGTTTTATAATTGATTTTATAAATTCTTATTTTTAATTAATCTCGTATCTTTGAAGCTTAAACAATTGAATTAGGAAATTCTTAGTAATTGGAAAACAATCCTTGTGGGACGATATTTCGTGAACTTAATTTAAGAACCCTTTATTACTTCTCGATGGGTACACTTGCCCTCCGAACAAGTCTTTGGCGTCATTGCCGGGGATTGCTTTTTCGATATTAAGAAAATCTCAAATTTAATTGATTTGAGCAATTTGTGTTTTACTTTATTTTAATTCTGTTTGTTTATTGTTAATTTTCTTTTATAATTCTTGTATATATTTTATTTTAATTTTTTTATTTCGCAATATTCTTTTAATGTATGCTCACTCGTTCTAAGTGCTCTACAACTTGTTTATTTGATCCGTAGATTGAGAGAACAAGGTGTAGACAAAGAAAAGAAGTGAGAGAGCAAAGAATGACAGAGGGAAGGAGATCAATTTAAGATTACATGACACCCACTGCTAGAGGCACTCCTGGAAGCATTGCGGTACCTAATGTGGAGGCTAACAATTTTGAATTGAAACTAGCACTCATAACCATGGTCCAGAACTCGATACAGTTTGGAGACATGCCTAACGAAGACCCCAATCTTCATGTGACAAAGTTCCTTTGATTGATGGATACAATTAAGTACAATGGAGTCTCCAACGATGCTATTCGACTTTGCCTTTTCCCCTTCTCAGTATCTGAAAGGGTGAATGCATGGTTTTCCTCACTCCCAGCCAACTTGCTAAATCCACATTTTACTATTATTTTAGCCTAGTTTTTGTTAGCAAATAAAGAGTTAAATAGTAAATAAACTTGAAAATATCATAAAAATTGCATTAATATTCATAATTGTATAAATAGTTTAGAATTTTAGATTTTATTCCAATTCTGGGCAATTTTGCTTAAAAAGACTTAATTTTGTGCAGAAGCTTGAGCTGAAGATGTTTGAGTTGAAGATTGACATGAAGAAAGTAGAGGAATTGAGCTTAAAAGATGAAGAATCAAGTGTTATGTGTTGGGTGTAGCCACTTTGAGTGCATAGAGTTAACACTTTGAAGAAGAAAATTCATGAAGACCAAGAGAGTAACTACTTCAAGTTTTCAGAGTAGCTACGCAGTAAGCGCGTAGCCACTCCAGGTGCTGAGAGTAGCTACGCCCAAGGCCAATTCAGAGCTGCAGAGTGCGCGTAGCTACTTCAAGTGATCAGAGTAGCTACGCAATTGAGCGCGTAGCTACTTTAAGTGCCAGAGTGGCTACGCAGTCAGCGGGTAGCCACTTCAAGTGCTCAGAATGTCTACGCAAAAGTAACAAAATTTTAAATATCACTTCTAAGTGTCAACTTTGGACGATTTGAGTTCCTAATTCAGTTATAGAAGCTTCTAGAAGACCTTTCATGCTATAATCCTCAGAGATTAAAGTGTGGAAGTGGAAAAGGTGGGAAAAATATTATAAATAGAAGTTAAGAGTTCAGAATTGGAAGTCTTTTGTCATTTTTGGTTTCCTTTTCATTTCCACACCTCAGGAGAGTTAGAAAGGGAGATTGGGGGCGACTTCCAAGCTCTGGACCTTGAGGAATTAGGCTGGGGATTGGATTTATGAAGAAATTCTGCTGCTCCTCTTCTTCTACTCTTTCTTTCTCTTTTTCTTTTAGGAGCATGTTCTGATTTCTTTTTGTTATGGATTGGTGGATTCGATTTTGATATTGTAAATTGATTGTGGATCTGGATTTTAAGATCTTGATTGTATTGAACATTTAATTCTGTTCTTAATGCAATTATGAACTAATCCTTTATTCAATTGAACTTAGAGGAATCTTCATAAATGGAAATTGAGTTTATATCTCAGATCTCAATTAAATGTGAAGGTTATGGATATCTTAGGGATAAGAATTCGTGATCTTGTGATCTCTTAATTTCTAATGCCTAATGCAATGTTTGATTGAATTACACCTAAGGAATTAGAGTAGTTTAGTTAGATATTAGGATCAATGAGGCAAAGAATTGTCCTTTGATTAATCTAGTGAAATTGATCATCAATTAATTAAGGAACTTAGAGTTCAGATCTACTTCAGTTTGACAATTGATAAAGAGGTGAAATCAATCCTAACTTCATTTACATATCATTTCATTTCTATATTCGTACCTTTATTTTGCTGTATTTTTCAGATTTCTACACTTCATTGTTCTTGTTTGTTAAATGATTCAAAACACTCCAAATTTGTTTGGCTTAACTAGTTATTGATTTGTGAAGTGGTAATTGATAGAACTAATCCTTAAGAATGATACTTAGGACTCATATTGATTTCCAAATTTTATTACTTGCTACAACTACCTAGTACACTTGCTAGTTAGTTCTCCAATTTGTGTGACACAACAATTCTTGAGAAAGGACTTTCTCCTAGCAAGGTCTTCTAAGCTTATGACGGAAATATGTTGCTTCCAACAATATGAAGCATAATCCTTATTCGAAGCATGGGAGCGATTTGGAGAGCTTTTGAGGAGATGTCCTCATCATGATTAAATGACGTGGAGACAGGTGCAAATCTTTTACAGTGGTCTATCAATCACTACCAGGGCTACAATTGATGCCGCTGCAGGAGGGTCCTTCATAGAAAAAGATCCATATGATGCATACAAGCTAATAGATGAGATGAAATCTTCTAGCTTTCAGTGGCACACTGCTGATTCTTACGACATCAAGAGGAAAGAGACCACCCTAGTCTACCAATCAGAAAGCAACAGCCCACTAATGAACCAAATGGCTGATGAATCCATATTTTTACTAATATTTTAGTGTATTTCTAACCCATTTGATAAGGAAAATATATAAGAAAAGCAGAAAAATTCAGAAAAATAGAATGATTGAAAGTTTTCTTTTAATATGTAGTTATTTTAGCACTTGTGGAATTTTTGCTTAGATCTTAAGAAATTAGTCTCGTTTTTGTAGGAATAATTTGAGCAAAAGTCATGAAAATGGAAGATCAATGGAAAGGAAGAGGAAGAATAGCAATTTTGGACTCCAAAACATAAGAACAATGGAATGCAAGCTAGGCGTGATCACTATTGTCAGTGAAAGTGATCACTCCAAACATCAAAGAGGAATACACACGGGGCGTTAACACTTTTCCCAGTGAAAGTGATCGTTCCAGAGCTTAAAAGAAGAAAAGAGTCTGGGAGTGATCACTCTTACCAGAGAAAGCGAGTGTTCCAGAGAGTTATTTAGAAGAACAAGCTCTGCATTAACACTCTTGCTGGCGAAAGTGAGTGTTCCAGAGAAGGCAAAATTTCAGCGAGCTCTGCGTTAACACTCTTACCAGCGAAAGTGGATGGTCTAGAGAGGAGTGAATAAAGGCAAGTTGTGCGTGGTAACTCTTGCTCTCGAAAGTGATCATGCTCAACTACTCGACCTCCTGCATTACAACTCTTAGTAGCGAAAGTGATAATTCCAGTTTCCAGAAACCACATGAGCTTTTGCGTGGCCACTCTTATCAGCAAGAGTGATAACGCACAGAATTGGGATTTCTATAAATACATGTTTTAAGCTCAGAACTCGAGGCATTTTGTTCATTTTCCATTTTTTGTTAGATTCTCGTTGAGAGAGAGTGAGAGAGAGGATTGGGGTCGAATTTTGAAGCTCCAAGAAGAGGCATTAGATTGGAGCTCGTGGAGATGGCTTCTCTGCAATTCTTCTCTTTTTCTCCTTCTTTCTCTTTCTTTGTTACAATGTTTGCTTAATTCTCCATAGTTAGGAGTTTATGGAACTTGAATTGATGTATTGATTCGATATTTGCTTCTGAAATTTGAGTTTTTGGATTAATTGAATTGTTAATTCTGCTGTTATTGCACTTTGTGAATGGAAATTTGTATGGTTAATCAAAGAGGAACATTTACCAATGGAAGTTGGATTTGCTTCTCTGATTTGAGTTAGCAATCAGAATTAGGGATTTCTTAGGGATAAGGAGACCTAATACTGCAATCCTACGGTTCTAAGTCTTAATGCAACTTGAAATTGAACTTCACTTAAGGGATTAGGGGGATTTAGTTGCTTGTTAGGGTCAATGATTTAAGGAATTAAACTTTGACTACAAATAAGAGAAACTGATTGGCAATTAACCAATTACTTGAATATTCACAGGCATGATTGAATTGATATTGACATTCTTATGAAATAAATTCCTAACTATTCATTCCTATCTCATTTCATCACAACTTTCATACTCTGTTTTTACTGCAAGTTTCTTACTTTTTAATCATGCTTGTTCTTGACTTTTGAATGTTATAAATCTTCCAAATTCGTATGGCTCAAATGGTTATAGTTCTGTGAAGTGATAATTGATTTCCTAATTCCCTGTGGAGACGATATTCTGATCTTAAAAATTACTCATTACTTACTGCAATTCTTAGTGCACTTGCTAGTGTTCAGAATTGTAAACAATAAGTTTTTGACGCCGTTGCTGGAGAATTTGTGTTTCAATATCATTAGTAGCAGAGAGATAGCTAGATTGAGCATTTATTTTTGTTTTTTTGCTTCTAAGTTTTTCTGCATGATTTTCTTTTCTATATTTTGTGTAGTTTTCTGCACTATTTTCTGCTATTTTCTGCATAATTTCATTTGTCATTTCTCTACATCATTTTCTATTGAATTCTGCATAATTCTGTAGTTGCTAGACTTGAATTTTATATGCTTTTGCTAATATTTTCTGCATAATCTTTGCTGTGCATTTCTGAATATCGAGTTGTAGTTTAATTTTGTTGCATTTTGA
This sequence comes from Abrus precatorius, assembly GCF_003935025.1. Taxonomy (NCBI): domain Eukaryota; kingdom Viridiplantae; phylum Streptophyta; class Magnoliopsida; order Fabales; family Fabaceae; genus Abrus; species Abrus precatorius. The sequence goes on from NW_020874406.1 coordinate 343,245, forward strand.
TTTGTATATGCATGGTAAAAACAAAAATAAATTGATTATGGTCTCTGATCCTGACATAGACATAACCTTAAGAAGATTAAGAATAGAGGCTAGAGCAGAAAAATTCATAGGAAGTGATAGTGAAGTAGAAGTTGTCTATTCTCCAGAAATTCAGAATACTCCTAGAGTAAAAAGAACACCTACACCTTTGAGACAACAAAATCCAAAAATAGAGATGGCAGAATAGAATAGGATTAGAACATTAGGGGACTATGCAATTCCTATTATGCAAGGTTTTAATTCTTCTATAATTAGGCCAACTATCCAAGCCAACCACTTTGAGATTAAACTTGCCCTATTACACTTAGTCCAACAGGATCAGTTTTCTGGTAGAAATTCTGATGACCCTAACCTATATATTTCAAACTTTTTGCAACTGTGTGATACCATAAGAATGAATGGAGTTAATGAAGAAGCCATCAGACTGTGATTATTTCCTTTTTCCTTGAGAGATAGAGCCAAATGCTGGTTGCAAGCTCAACCACAAGGAAGCATCACAACTTGGACAGAGCTAGTGAATGAATTTCTAACCAAGTACTTTCCTCCATCCAAAGCTGCCAAGCTGAGAGGAGAAATTACATCTTTTGTGCAGCAGGAAGGAGAGTCATTGTATGAAGCTTGGGAAAGATACAAAGAATTGTTGAGGAGGTGTCCACATCATTGTATTCCTGATTGGATGCAATTGGAAACTTTCTATAATAGAATGAACACATCAACAAGAACAATGGTTGATGCTGCTGCTGGAGGTTCCTTAAGGAATCCATCCACACAACAGTCTTAATTTTAGAGGAATCCATCCACTCAACCTTAAGGAACTCAGAAATTTTCCAAACTGATGAAAGAAAGGTTGACTGAGATGGAGGAAACCATGCTGCAATTTATGAAGGTGACCCAAACAAGCTTCAAGAATCAAGAAGCCTCTATACCCAAATTGGACAGCTAGTTTAGTAGTTGTCCAACAGAGATGAGGGCAAATTTCCAAGTAACACAGTAATAAATCCTAAGGAGCAATGTCAAGCCATCACTACAAGGAGTGGAGCTATAGTTGCAAGTCCAAAAGCTGCAAAAAAGAAAGTTAATGATGAAGCAACAAAGAGGAAAATTGAACAAGATCTACAACAAGAAAATTTTAAGCTATTAAAGAAAGATCATTCAGAAGAAAAAGTAAAAGTTCCTATGAATTCTGAGAGAAAAACTAAGAAGGAACTCTTTGAAGATGCTTGCAAGCCAATAGATCCAGAAAAATACAAGAGGCTGCCTTATTCTCAAAGGGTTCAAAATCCTAAACAGGAAGAATAATTTGAAAGGTTTGTGAATGTTTTTAAGAAATTACAAATTAACATTCCTTTTGCAGAAGCTTTGGAGAAGATGCCTTCGTATGCGACGTTTATGAAAGAACTACTCTCCAAAAAAAGAAAGCTAGAGCACGACAAGACAGTACCCTTGACAGAGGAATGCAGTGCCATTCTCAAGAGAAAGCTTCCTCAAAAACTCAAAGATCCAGGATCATTTAGCATTCCATGTGAAATAGGACAGTGCACTGTTGGAAGAGCATTGTGTGACTTGGGAGCAAGCATAAACTTGATGCCTTTAGCTATCATGAAGAAACTAGGCATAGAAGAAGTGAAACCTACCAACATCACACGACATCTAGCTAATAGATCATACACTTATCCATATGGAGTTGTTGAAGATTTATTAGTTAAAGTTGACAAGTTTATTTTTCCTATAGATTTTGTAATTCTGGACATGGAGGTGGATGCAAACATACCTTTGATCCTAGGAAGGCCATTTCTTGCAACAGGGAGAGCTCTTATTGATGTGCAAAAAGGAGAACTTATGCTTTGAGTTCAAGATGAGAAGGTAGTGTTTAATGTGTTTGAAGCATAAAAATATCCAGTTGAAGATAATTCATGTATAAGAGTAGATATATTGGATTCTCTTATTACACATTATCCTATTAATGAATTTGATGAAAATTCTGTGTTGAGAGAAACCATAGCTGCAGGAAATACAAATTCTGAGATTTGTAAAACAGAACAAATGATGGAAATTAAGCAGCAACTAGAAGCCCTATCAATTTTGAATCCTGTAGAAAAATCAGTTAAAGAAGAGCTGAAAAAGGAAGTCAAAGAAGAGAAAAATTAGAAGCTAGAGCTCAAGCAACTACCATCTAACTTGAGATATGCTTTCTTGGATGAGAGTCAAGAAAATCCAGTCATCATCACAATGATCTCAAGGAGGAAGAAGAGGAAAAGTGTTGTTGGCAATCTAACACTAGCAAGTGCACTAGGATTGCAGCAAGTAATAAGTAAAATTAAGATCCAAATATCGTCTCCACAAGGAATTTAGATTTCAAGTACCACTTCACAGAATTATAACCATTTGAGCCATACGAATTTGAATGAGATTTGTAACATATAACAGCAGTAAACCAAAGCAATTAAGCAAAGAACTTGCAGAAAATTAGAGTATGTAATGAAATGAGATAGGAATGAATAGTAGTGATGATGATCTTTATCGAGGTGTTTAAAAGATTTGTTGTAAATCCTCATCAAAATTTAAACAAATTAATGTAGTACTAGGGTAACCCTAGATTGTCTCCCATGAACATTGGTTATTAATCTTCATTAAACATGTTGAAGGCATTAATTAAACAAGCAATTAAAATGGGGGGGGTTTTGTGGTTTCAAATTAAAATAAAGAGCAATGAGCAAATGAGTTTAATTAATTCGAACAATAGAAAACAGCAATCCTTAGTTCATCCACATAAATTCTATCCTCATTCCACTCAAGATTTAACATTCATCCTCTCTTCCATGAATTAGGTTAATTTAACAAGCGAAAATCAACCTTATGGTCCCAACGAAATTACGCAATTTGTTAGGCTCTAATCTCTCATCCCAAAATTACGCAACCTTAGACTTAAACCTAGGATTAAGCAACCCTTAGTTTAGAATCTCCTTAAAACGAAATTAGGGTTAATTGAGCAATACCCCCCTCATTCACCATTAATTCAATTCAAGAGACAAGGAAGAAGTAATTCATGAAAGAAAGGAATTATATTATCATTAAATTCAAGGAACTCAAGAACCTATGTGAATTCACTAAGGATTACACAAACTTAGCCCTCCATGGAAATGGGGGTCAAAAATGCAATTGGGAAATGCAGAAAACTTATTAACATTAATGTAAAAGCAAGAGAAATATGAAACCAAACCCTAGGTTGGACCCTTGGTTGTCACCCAAGGTTGCCCTAAGCTCTGGAAAATATTCTAAATTGAGTAAAGAAGAGAAAACGTTCAAAAAGTGTAAGAACTCTTACCCTAATTTGGTAAAAATCTATTTATACTAAAGCTGGCGCCCTCCAAAGTAGTTACTCTCATTCTTTCATAGTAAACACGCGCAACATCAGTTGAGTTTTGCCTCTCTGGAGTGATTACTATGAATTTTTGATAGTAACTACGCGCAGCACCTTCAATTCTGCATGCTCTGGAGTGACTACTATGAATATTCATAGTAACCACGCGCAGGTTTGGTTGATTCTGGGCTACTGTAGTTGTCACTTTAAGCTTTGAAAGTGATCACTTTGGTCCCTTTGCTGGAAGTGGCTTGCTGTAGTTGTCACTATCAATATTGAAAGTAGTTACTTTCAACTCAAATTCCTCAAAATCCAATAATTCTTCAAAATAAGCTTGGGGATTCCTGCCATATTATTCAAATGATCAAAATATGTAAAATAAACTATCTAAATTCATGTAAATTAACAAAAAACTAAGAAAGCTATATTATTTAGCCTAATTGGAATATTCATCTTATTTACACTATCTAAGTCTATTCTTTTCTATAAAAAGTAATAAATGATGTATAAAAATGTAGTAAAATGTGGACTCATCACAACCCCAAACTTAAACTTTTGCTTGTCCTCAAGCAAACCAAAATTCAAGGACTAAAGTAAAAAAGGTTGGACTTATCCAAAAAAATTTTCTCAAAATTTTTCTGTTCCAATCTTTTAACTCTAATATGCACTTTCTTCATTTTAAAATCATGGAGTCATTCAACAAAGAAAGCACACTCATATCAATTAATTTTATGCAAAGTCCCATTTAAGTGAAACAAAAATTCAACAAGGTTCATCATACTTCACACAATGCCAAGAAATTATCTGGCTCACAAGGTGGTGTTTCACTCTTCACTCATCAGTGTTTCAAGCTAGGTATTTTCCCTCAACACATGCAAATTGCTCTACCCTACCATATGCTTGCCCATATTCTCAATCTCCTTTGCCTTAATACAATGATTTACCTATCAAAAGGACTTGGTTGGTCACAAATAGGGATAGGTAAGGTTCAATTTGATCAAAAAGGGTCAAAAGCTCAGGTGGGTTTTCAAGATAAGGGAATCCTCTTGAGTGAGTGAATACAACAATTAGAATGAAATGCATCAAATGAGGTAGCCTAAGAGGTTCAAGCATTTTTCACCTTGCTTTTCATCATTTTTTTTTTATTATGTGAAGATCTCTTCAATCTCATGGACCTTGCTTCATTTTATTTTCTTTCCTTTTTCATTCTTTCTTTTATGATTTATTGGACTTTGGCAACCACTTTTTTTTTTTTTTTTTGACATGTATTTTAACATGTATATTGTTCACCACCCCAAACTTGAGAGGTTGCTTGTCCTCAAGCAACTATCATCAAATTCAACACCCCAAACTTGGTATTTGCATTCACTCTTGATGTTACTCAAAAGAAATACGTTCTTGATGGAAGAAAAAAATGTTTTAGCAAACTAAGTTTTGGCAAAAGAAGAGGATGTAATGCAATAAGGTGCAAAGGTGGGCAATGGTGAGTGGTTGTGTGTGTGTGTAAAGGAGGCCTCAATCATCTAGATAAAAAAAATTGCATAATGCATATTAAATTAAGAAGCAGGGCAAGTTCTAGAGAATAGATGCAAAATTACATGAAGCATACACACAGAAAGATAATTAGGGGCTCAATTCTCTACCATGGTAAAAATGGTGATAAAACATCATGTGAGGATAAATCACCTTGCAAGAAAAGACATTCAGCATGGCATGGAGAGAAAATTATTTACAAAAGTAGAGCGTGTTCATGAATTGAATGAAAATTGCAATAAGAGTCTAAGATTGGGATTACAAAATTTGGTTCAATTAAAAGAAAAAGAATAAAAATATATTTTTGTATTTTAATGTATAATTATGCAGGAAAAATGAGGTTAAGAGTATATGAAATAGAGGTAAAGAACTTCACCCCCCCCTTTCATAAATGATAGTGCCTCAACTCATGGGCAAAAAAATGATGCTCCTCTTGATGGAACTGAGGGCATTCTCTGCACAAAGAGATAATAAATTCAGCACCAGCAGAACAAAATAACTCAAACTCAGATAATATATATAAATAGTATGAAAGAGTTAAGTTGTTGTTCAGAGTAGAAGCATTAAAGGGAAGTTAAAGGCAGGGAAAATAAAAAGAAAAGTGTACTAATTACAGGGAAATTGGCAGAAAAAAAAATATGTACAATGAAAGATAAGGTTAAATAAATAATAGAAATAAAAGTTTAAGACTATATTGCATCCTCATCAGCGCTGGAAGAGAGGTCATCATCATCAGCTGCATCAGTATCAGTGTCCTCATCATCCTGCCCCTCTGCTGCTGCAACTGGGTCTGGTACTGGCTCACCCTCAGAGCTGCTATCTTTCTCTTCCTCTTCCTCTTCTGCTGTAGGTGTGAAAGGTGGGAGATCATTCTGAACTGCTGCTCGAAGATAAGGGGCTGGGAAGGTAGGGGCATAGTAGATCTGGTCAGCAGTCATTCCCATCTTCTTCCCCATGTTGAGTAACATGGTCTCTACAAGGGTCAGAGCAGCCTTCTGACCAGCATGTATAGCATCTTGTCGCAGAGCTATTTCCTTCAGCTGGTCTTTCATTTTAGAAGGAAGGCCTTTCTTCCCTGCAGCTTGGGGAGGTATCTCTGGGGCTGAGCTCTTCTTAGCTTTAAACAGCTCCTTCACCATAGCTGTGGTGATGTAGGGAGCTGCTTTGATTTTTTGCTGATACTCCCCAAAGTTAACTCCAGCATCCTGGTAGAGCATAGTAATGATGGAGGGAAAACCCATGGACTCCTTCTTCCTAGCAAGGATCTCCATGATGGCATTGCTGATAACATCGCCAACATGGATGGGCATCCCTGTCATGATGGCATAAACTAGCTCTGCCCTCTTCACTGCCAAGGTAGATGAGTGCATGACTGGCATGAAGGAGCTAAGGATGAAGATGCTCCAGACTTTGGCAGGTGGAAGGAGGTGCTTTGTAGTTAGGTTCTTGGGCTGGAGCTTCATGTCAAACTCCCAGTTCTCTCCAGCCTTGCATATTGCTTGAAGGATTGGCTTGTAGTCCTTCTCCTCCAAGTAGCTGAAAATAGTGTAGTCCAGCTGTCCAGGCCTCTTTTCAGGAAGAGGGATGTTGAGGATCCTCTGGATGTTGGCAGGGTTGAAGTCTATCACCTTGCCTCTGACCATGGAATGCCTGTAGGGGAAATCATCTCCCTTAACCCTGAAGGCATTTGCATAGAACTCTTGGGTGATGTCCTTCCACCCATGCCCAGCATATGTGGTGAACAAATCCCACCCCCTTTTCTGGATTTCCTGCTCAAATTGGGGGTAGGTCCCTTTTTGCAGGTCAAAATTCCTGTCCTGCACAATGTGTTGCCTGAGAATATTGGCTTTGAAGAAATTCTCATGGGCCAGGGACCAGAATCTAGGATCATGTGCAAGCTGAGGCCTAGATGAAGAGGCAGCAGCTGTCTTGGCTCTCTTGGCTCTGGGTGCGTTCTTTCTGGGAGTGTTTGCCATTAATCTGCACATAGAAAAAGGAATAAATGAGTGATAGTGCATAATTAACCCTGTAGCAGGAATTTCACACCATTTGGAAATGAATGAGAGAAAATGCAGGCAATTTACAGCATTGCTACAGCAGAAAGTGGCTAATATGATGAATGAAAGTAGTTACTTTGGCAGTGAAGCATGACAGAATGCAGAGGTTTTAAGTGGATATAATTTCACAGCAAATGTGTAGAAATCAGAGAAAATTAAGACAATTCAGAGGGGTTCTGCATGCAAAAGTAACTACTATGCTAGTTGGTAGTAACTACTTTGACAGTGAAAGATCAGACAGTTGAACATATGCAGAGTGATCACTATGTGTTACAGGTAGCTACTATGATAGCAATAACAGTTCCAAAATAAAATTCATAATCCATGTGTTTAAAATGCAGAATAGAAAATGTCATGTAATGAATTATGGTCATCAAAAGAGGTTCATTTGACGGTCTGGAAAATTTAAACACAGTGTGCATTTGGATCCAATCAAATGAGTTCTCAACTTCTGAATCAGGCTGTGAAAATGCAGAGAGCATATATAAAATGCAGAGGATGAATTCCACTAGATCAGCTAAGGTAAAAAGCATGTGCAGCAAGATGGGTCTAATTTCAAATCAAATTTCCAGAATTCAGAGCAAGTAGTAAGGGAAAATGCAGTTACATGGTAGTGCAACTGAATCAGATCAGGAATGAGTGTATGAAATGATCAGACACAATGTATTCACAGAGAGTAGTTACTATGAATATCGATAGTAACTACTTCAGAGCAAAAACACTTCAACTTCAGAAAAGGAAAATGCAATTTGATTTCTAACCATGAAAAGTTGAATTTTAATGCAAAGAAATCACATTCCAGACTAAAACGAACCTAGGGGAAGCAGAATTTCAGCATTACCCACATAGTAATCACTACGAATTATGAAAGTGGCTACCCTAGGGTTCAAACATGGCAATTTATGCATACTGGATCAAATTAATCACCCTACTAGCTTGAAATCATATAATTATCTTTGCAGAAACTGATTCTAACCAGTAATTTCAACTTAAATTAGTTCTAATTAAAAATCCTCAATTGAAAAATGAAGAACCCTAACGCAGAGAGTGAGGGAGAGGAAATTACCTGGATTGGAGTTCAAATGCAGTGCAAAAGTGTAGGGAGTTGACGTTCAGATGCAAGGAATTTAATTTGAAGGAGTGGGTGCTCAGGAAATTAGGAGAGGAGTGAAAAATTTCTCAGAAATGAAGAGTGAGAGTGAACGTGAAGCAGGTCCTATTTATATAAAAATGTTGGGCGTAGTTACTCTCAATAATCATAGTAGCCACGCGCAAGGGTTTCAGCAAAAATGGGGTGCGCGTGGTTACTATGAATTTTCAAAGTAATCACTCCAGAGGCGCCTTTCTCAGTTATTTTTAAAAGAGGTTGCGCGTGGTTACTATGAATATTCATAGTAACTACGCGCATCAAATGCTCAAAAATTAGTTTCTGTAGTGGTTACTATGAATATTCAAAGTAATCACTACAGAGGCGCCCTTCATGTGTATTTTCCCAAGGTGCTGCGCGTGGCTACTATGAATTTTCATAGTAGTTACACGCAGACCAATGAATTCAAAAACCCTCAAAGTGGTCACTATGAAGATTGAAAGTGAGAACTACAGAGAGCAAAGTCACATACCTTGGTGGAAAGTGACCACTATGGCTTGGGAAAGTGATTACCTTCATGGCTAACTTCAAAATTCTTTCTAGAGTGAATGCTTGGTGCCATGGAAATGATTATTCCTCCCTCTCTACTTGGACTTCATGAATATATGCACAAATTGAGTCCAAATACAGCAATTTTTCCTCTACAAAAATTCTGAACAAATCATCAATCAAATAATGAGTCCACAATTCATGATTAGTAATACAGCTTAAATGAAAGGATGCTTATTGAAATCAAAAGAGTACTAGAAAGTGCTATAAAAACTGTGAGTTGCCTTTCACAAAGCGCTTCTTTAACGTCACTAGCTTGACGTGTGAAGTGATTTACTCATGACAGGGGCTTTGGTTGAAGGAAATGATAGGAGAGTACACATCCACCTCTTCAATCTCTTCCAAGGGAATTGAGTTCTCCAAAAAAAAAATGCTTCAAGCGATGTTCATTCACTGTGAAACTTTTGCTAGTGGATTCACTCTTGATTTCCACTGCACCATTAGGAAACACTTGTGTAACTGTGGATGGACCAATCCACCTAGAATGCAGCCTTCCAGTCATGAACTTGAGACATGAGTTGAATAGAAGCATCTTTTGACCTATACAGGACTCTCCTCTACCTATCAATTTATCATGATACTGCTTGGTTCTCTCCTTGTAGGTTCTTGAGTCTTCATATGCTCCTAAGTGCAGCGCTTCTTGTTCTTGGAGTTCTGGCCTCCTTTTCCTCTTCCTCTTTCTCTTTCTTTTCCTCTGAAGCTGCTTCACTAGTTTAGTCCCTTCTTTCAACAGAATTTTGTGCATGCACAGGAGAGGGCTAATACCAGGAATGTCAGCTAAAGTCCATCCAATAGCTCTCTTGTGCCTTTTAATTACTTCCAACAATACCTCCTCTTGATCGCCTTCAAGCTTGGTGGAAATAATGACCGGGAGCTTCTCATAATGTTCTGGTAGGGGCTTCAACTCCAATGTAGGAGGTTGCTCCACAGAAAGAAGTGATTTGGCACTTTCATTTGACAAAGTCTCTGCAATATTCAAACCAAAGGCGTTAGATTCAACTGTACTTGTTGTACTTAATACATCACATTCTAATCCTATGGAATTTTCAGGTTCATCAACGTTGAAAGTAGTAGAACTTGCATTCAAATAATCAGAAATCTCAGCACAAATGCCACACAGAGAAGAACTATTACACGATTCACAATTGGAAGTATCTACACAATAAGAAAAATTAAGGAGAGAGTCTCCTCCTAGAAATTCAGACAAACTATCATCTATTAATTCATCAAGATGGTTAATGTGGAAAACAGAGTGTCCTTCATTTGGGTGCTTCATAGCATCTAGTATGTTAAAGCGGACAACACTGTCTCCAAACTCCATAGTAAGTGATCCGGCATGCACATCAATCTTCGTTCTCGCAGTCTTTAAGAACGGTCTTCCCAAAATGATTGGTGCAACACTATCCATTGACTCTTTCATGTCAAGGATGTAAAAATCAGCTGGAAAAATGAGGTCATTCACCCTCACTAACACATCTTCCACAAGTCCAGCTGGATGTGCTGTGCTCCTGTTTGCTAGCTGGATGATGACACCTGTGGGCTGCAATGGTCCAAGAGACAAAGATGTGAAGATAGATAAAGGCATAACATTAATAGATGCACCTAAATCAAGCATGGCATTATCTATCCTATTGTTGCCTATAATGCAAGGAATAGTAAATGTCCCTGGATCTTTGCATTTCTCAGGCATGGAAGTTTTCTGCCTCTCAAAAAGAGCTGATACATTCCTCCCCATGTTCACTCTTTCATTACCCTTTAGCCGCCTTCTATGAGTGCACAAGTCTTTAAGGAATTTGGCATACTTTGGGATTTGCTTGATAGCATCTAACAAGGGGATATTGACTTCAACTTTTTTGAAAGTTTCCAGAATTTCTTTATCAACCTCTTCTTGCTTCTTGCTGGGCTAAACCATTCTTTGAGGGAAGGGAATAGGAATGGACCTCTCCTCTTTGTCTACCACTTTTGGTTGACATGGTGTGGGCATAAGTGCAGGCCGCTCTTGGCTATTAAGCTCTTCTCCTTCACCTTCTGCAGCTAGAGTGCAACTGGGATCCTTTTCAGTAGGCATTTCTGGCTCTTGCATCACCTTACCAGATCTCAAGGTAATGACACTCACATTCTTTGGGTTTGTGACAGTTTGTGCAGGGAGATTGCCTGAGCCTTGAAATTGAAGTTGATTAAGGGATGAAGCAAGTTGACCCATTTGATTCTCCAAGGTCTTGATACTTGCTTGAGTCTGTTGCTGGAAGGCTTGACTCTGTTGTTGGAAATTGAGATTACTCATGGTGAGTTGCTTCACAAGGTCTTCCAAAGATGATTCATTCTTTTGAGGTGCAGCGGCTATTGAAGAAGATGCTTGATGGTGCTGTTGAGATGAAGATGATGGATGGTGATGTTGCTTGGCTGAATATGGCTTGCTTTGTCCAGCTTGATGCGGTTGGAAATGGTTGTTAGTTGGTTGGCTAGAGCCTTGATGCTGTGCATTTCCTCCCCACCTTAAGTTAGGATGGTTCCTCCAACCGGGATTATACCTATTGGAAGATAAATCCAAGCTTTGTTGTTGCTGCGGCTGCTGAAAAGGAAACTTATTAGCATAAATATTAGCAGCATAAGCTTGAGGATTACCTTCCGAAGATTCAGTTTCATGCAGTGTAGGGCAACTATCAGTGAAGTGATCCGTAGATGAACAAATCCCACAAAGCATTGCTGGAATGGATGAAGGTGGAGGTGTATATGCAGTAGAATTCTTTTGAATGGATGCCAACTGTTTTACCATAGTAGCCAACTCATCTAGTTTATGCTCCAGCTTGTGTGAATCTGAAGTTTGAATTTCATTGACACTTCTGGACATAATGGAATTTTGCCTTGTAGCAAACTGTTGAGAGTTAGCTGCCATATTCTCAATGAGGTTTCTAGCGGCTGCGGGAGTCTTGTCAACTAGGGCTCCCCCACTAGCTGCATCGATCATGCTCCTATCCATTGGGTGTAAGCCTTCATAGAAGTATTGGATTAGGAGTTGGTCACTTATTTGATGATAGGGGCAGTTAGCACAAAGTCTCTTGAAACACTCCCAATATTCATACAAACTTTCCCTCTCCAGCTGCCTAATACCATATATTTCCTTTCTTATTGAGGCAGCCCTTGAGGCAGGGAAAATTTTTTCTTGGAACAACCTCTTGAGGGTGTCCCAACTTGTAATAGAGCCAGGTGGAAGATAATACAACCAGTCTTCAGCCAAATCCATAAGAGAAAATGGAAAAGCCTTTAATTTCACATGCTCTTCAGGCACACCTTGTGGTCTCATTGTAGAGCAAACAATATGAAATTCTTTGAGGTGTTTATGCGGATCTTCACCTGCAAGACCATGAAATTTAGACAAAAGATGGATTAGGCCAGTTTTAAGAACAAAAGGGGCATCCACATCCGGGTATTGGATACATAAAGTCTGGTAGGTCACGTCCGGTGCGGCAAGCTCCTTAAGTGTCAAGTCATTTTCTGCCATTTCTAAAGGTTCAGAATTTAAAGAATGCAAAGATGAATATATGGAAGATGGAGAAGATGGTTCCTCAGTATGTGCAGAGTTTTGTCTATTAAGGATCCTAAGATTCCTATGGAATGTCCTATCAATTTCAGTATCTGAAGGATATAAATCTCCTGGATTTAATCTGGTCATTCATTAGGAATTGTCTATGGAAAATTGAAAAGAAGTAAACTAATGAAGCAGTAAAAATGCAGAAAAATTCATATGACAATTATGCAGAAAAACTAACATCTAAGTGCAGTAAAATAAAGTATTAACACTAAACAGTAAAAACAGAAAGAAATTGCAAACTATGGAATGAAAATAGGCAACACACAAACACAAATTCTGTAGAATTATGCAGCAGAAACAGGGTAATTGCAGCAAACGAAAATACAGTGTGGTAAACTAAAATGCAGAAATCAGAATTCAAACAATATGCAGAAAACAACAATTGGTTCTACCTAAATGCAAGATATCTCTACTTACCTATGAAACTACAACAATACCAAAGTATTCACAATGCAGAAAACGAAAATGAAAACAGAGCAAATAACATGTTTATGAAAAATCAACACCAATGTTCCCCGGCAACAGCGCCAATTTGATGATGATCTTTTTCGAGGTGTTTAAAAGATTTGTCGTAAATCCTCATCAAAATTTAAACAAATTAATGCAGTACTAGGGTAACCCTATATTGTCTCCCATGAACATTGGTTATTAATCTTCATTAAACATGTTGAAGGCAATAATTAAACAAGCAATTAAAATGGGAGGGGGGGTTTGTGGTTTCAAATTAAAATAAAGAGCAATGAGCAAATGAATTTAATTAATTCGAACAATAGAAAACAGAAATCCTTAGTTCATCCACATAAATTCTATCCTCATTCCACTCAAGATTTAACATTCATCCTCTCTTCCATGAATTAGGTTAATTTAACAAGCGAAAATCAACCTTATGGTCCCAACGAAATTACGCAATTTGTTAGGCTCTAATCTCACATCCCAAAATTACACAACCTTAGAATTAAACCTAGGATTAAGCAACCCTTAGTTTAGAATCTCCTTAAAAAGAAATTAGGGTTAATTGAGCAATACCCCCCTCATTCACCATTAATTCAATTCAAGAGATAAGGAAGAAGTAATTCATGAAAGAAAGGAATTATATTATCATTAAATTCAAGGAACTCAAGAACCCATGTGAATTCACTAAGGATTACTCAAACTTAGCCCTCCATGGAAATGGGGGTCAAAAACGCAATTGGGAAATGCAGAAAACTCATTAACATTAATGTAAAAGCAAGAGAAATGAGAAACCAAACCCTAGGTTGGACCCTTGGCTGTCACCCAAGGTTGCCCTAAGCTCTGGAAAATATTCTAAATTGAGTAAAGAAGAGAAAACGTTCAAAAAGTGTAAGAACTCCTACCCTAATTTGGTAAAAATCTATTTATACTAAAACTGGCGCCCTCCAAAGTAGTTACTCTCATTCTTTCATAGTAAACACGCGCAGCATCAGTTGAGTTTTGCCTCTCTGGAGTGATTACTATGAATTTTTGATAGTAACTACGCGCAGTACCTTCAATTCTGCATGCTCTGGAGTGACTACTATGAATATTCATAGTAACCACACGCACGTTTGGTTGATTCTGGGCTACTGTAGTTGTCACTTTAAGCTTTGAAAGTGATCACTTTGGTCCCTTTGCTGGAAGTGGCTTGCTGTAGTTGTCACTATCAATATTGAAAGTAGTTACTTTCAACTCAAATTCCTCAAAATCCAATAATTCTTCAAAATAAGCTTGGGGATTCCTGCCATATTATTCAAATGATCAAAATATGTAAAATAAACTATCTAAATTCATGTAAATTAACAAAAAACTAAGAAAGCTATATTATTTAGCCTAATTGGAATATTCATCTTATTTACACTATCTAAGTCTATTCTTTTCTATAAAAAGTAATAAATGATGTATAAAAATGTAGTAAAATGTGGACTCATCAAGTAGTTAGGAATTTACTTCACAAGAATATCAGTATTAATTCAATTATGCCTCTGAACATTCAAGAACTTGGTTAATTGACAATCAGTTTCGCATAGCAATAGCCAAAGGTTAATTCCTTAACTCATTGACCCTAGCAAGCAACTAAACTACCCTAATCCCTTAGGTGAAGTTCAATTTGAAGCTGCATTAAGACTTAGAACCTTAAGATTGCAGAATTAGGTCTCCTTATCCCTAAGAAATCCCCAAATTCTAATTGCTAACTCAGATCGGAGAAGCAAATCCAACTTCCATTGGTAATTGTTCCTCTAAGATGAATCAAACGAATTTCCATTCATAGATTGCAAGAAAAATAAAATTCACAATTCAATTAATCGAAAAACTTAAAATTCAGAAGCAAGAGTCAAATCAATACATAATGTATAGAGTTCCATAAACCCCTAACTACAAGAAAACTAATCAGACATAGGAGAAGAGAAAGAAAAAGAAGAAGAAGAAGAAGAAAAACTGCAAGAACCCATGGCTAGAAGCTCCAATCCGATTCCTCTTTGTGGAAGCTTCAAGACTTGACCCCAATCTTCTCTCTCAAGCTCTCTCAACGAGATCTAACAGAAAAACGGAAAAATAAAACTGAACTCCCAAAAAATCTGCACGTTTCTGTTGTTTATACAATTTCCCAAATTTGCGCGTTATCACTTTTATGTGAAATAGTAGCCACGCAGAAGGTTTATGGTTGCGCGTTAACACTTTTATGAGAAAAAGTGACCACGCACAACTTTCCTGATATTGAGGGCTCTCTGGAACTATCACTCTTGCTGATAAAAGTGACTACGCAGAGCTCAAGTGGTTGCACGTGATCACTCTTATGAGAAAAAGTGATTACGCGCAACTCGCCAAAATGAAAGCTCTCTAGAACGTTCACTTTCGCTGATAATAGTGGTTACGCAGAGCTTTTCCTGATATTTGCCTCTCTGGAACGCTCACTTTTACTGATAAAAGTGATAACGCCCAAGCTTTCTTCTTCTTTGAACTCTGGAGTGATCACTTTTACTGACAATAGTGATCACGCCCAGTCTGCATTTCCTTGTTCTTGTGTTTTTGGAGTCCAGACTTACTTCTTTCCTCTTCCTTGTCATCAAGCCTCCATTTTCATGAACCTTGCTCAAATTATTCCTTCAAAAACAAGATTAAAAACTTAATTCCTAAGCAAAAATTCCACAATTGCTAAGATAACTACAAATTGAAAGAAAACTTCAATTCATTCTCTTTTTCTAAGTTTTTCTGCTTTCTTCATATATTTTTCTTATCAAACTAAACCAAGGGTAAGTTCCTCCATTTTCAAATTCAATTAACAAACTGCTTTTTTCAGATTTTCCAATTTCCAATTTTGTGTTTTCTGCAAAATTTTCAATCAAGTTGTTCATCCAAATACTCATCATGATATTCCTACTGCATAATCATCATTGAGTAAGAATTGCTACCTAAGTTCGTATATTTCATCAAAATTCATGTGAGTACAATTAATCAACATGATCACAGCTCACTTGGAAGTGTTTCTCTCATCACTCAACAGTGTTTGGGTGCTGTTTTCTCTCTGAATCATCAATTCAACTACACTCTACCATATGCTTGCCTAATTTCTCCATCTCCTCTGCTTAGTACAATTAATCACACATCCAGAGGACTTTTTCAGGTTATAACAAAGCTGAGGTTACGGTAGGTATTGAAGAAAATGGAAACAATACATGTAATTTCAAAAGATCAGAGGCATTTTGAGTGATTTGTTTTAAAACTAGCCTGGATCTGCATTATTTCTCCTTAATTCTCTCACTTATGCAGCAAAGAAAATTTTTCGTGCAGTAGAATTTTCATCTCTTTTCTTCTTTTCTTGCTTTCAATCACTATCTTCTTTTCATTGATATTCTTTTTTTCTTTTGCTGCTATTCTTTTCTTTTTAACTCACATTTTTGTTCTTTTCACAGCTTTGGTGCATAATTTTTTCATTTTGCTACAGCACTTTTGTTCTTTCTTTCTAACTTTTTGAACTCAAAACTTATATAGCTTGCTATTCCCCACCCGAAACTTAGAACATTGCTTATCCTCAAGCAATTAAAATGTGAATGCCACCCCAAACTTAGTTTTAAAACTCATTCTTCATTAAACTCACTATGCCTCTTTTCTTTTGAATGGTAAAATTGGTTTTTCAGCAAGGCTTATAATGAGGTAATTTCAAGAAAAGGGATATTAAGCTCAAAGGGGCGAACTAAGATATTCAATCATAAAGGAAGGCATTTAGGCTGACTAGGTATAATCAAACATGGCCTCCATCATATATGTGAAAACTGTAAATTGCATATTTAACCAAGAAACAAGGCAAGTTCTAGAGAATGCAGCAAAATATGATCAATCACACATAAAAAGAAGGATGCAGCTCAAGTCTCACTAGGGATTTGTAAGTGACATGCTAATCAATGAACTCACAATTCACTTTTCAAAATTATATGCACCTAGTGGCAAGACTGCCTCATTTTGAAAATACAAGTGTGATTTCATTTTGAGAATGGGAAAAACAACTTAAAAAGAACAATTTCAAACCGAATTCACAGAATTATCAATTAGCTTCATTTGATTCACAACCAGCAGTTTAATATCTTATTCTAATATTTTGGTGTTTTCCAGAAATAATTTCAGTGTAATGTGAAGCTAACACATGAACAAGAGGTAGAGAATAAAACCTCCCTTTCATGGCAGCTTGTGCAAGTGTCATCATCCATTGTGTGTGAGTGCTGTGTGAAAGTGACAACTTCTGCACAAAACACCAAAAATTTATCAATTAGTAAGTAAAAAGGAAATTAATTGGAAAACTAGCAGATATTCAAAACAAAAATGTGAAAATTAAACCAAAATGTACCAAATTGTAATTACATCCCCAAAGGTCTGATATTTAATTACAACTATCTACACAAATTTTAAATGACAGAAATTTAAAAGTTCTAAGCTATTCATTTGCTTCATCTTCATCTGAGGTGTCGTCGTCTTCTAATTCTTCATCTTCTGCCTCCTCCTTCACTTCAGCTAGTTGTGGGAAATGAGTTTTGTAAATTGGCAGACAGGTCTTTGAAAACTGAAGAGCGTAAGTACTGAGTATTTTCTACCAAATCTGGTGTATGGTACATCTCATCCTTGGTCATTCCCATCTTCTGACCAAGGTTCAGCAAAACACACTCTAGCAGTATGATTCCAGCTTTAACATTGCTATGAAGTTCAGTCTGCCTGTTAGCCAGCTGGTTCTGCTTTTCAGCCATCAAGGATAATGTGTCCTTCATCTTCATTGGCTTGTCTTTCTTGAATTGAGAGAAGATGGGGGCTGTTGAGGTGCAGGAGGTGGTGGTATAGATCTCTTTCACCATGGATAAAGAGATAGGGGGAACAGATCTGATCCTCTCTTAATAGTCTCAAAACTTTATCCCTGCATCATCACAAAGTAAAGTTATTAATAAAGGAAAGGCTAGTGAATCTCTCTTTGTTTTCAAAATATTTAAAATACATTCACTGATGACCTCTCCCACATCAATATACAAATCATTGACTATTGCAAAAAGAAGTTCTGCCCTTTTCACAGCCAATGTTGAATTGTGTTTGACTGGAATAAAGGAGTTTAGAATGGAAGTGCTCCACACTTTGGCAAATGGCAGCAGCTATTTGGTAACAATGCATTTTTTTAGCTCGCAAGAGGTGGGTATTTGCATAGAATTCCTGGGTTATTTCCCTCCATCCTTGGCCAGTGTTACTCTTACAACTGCTGTTGCACCGAAAGTAAATTGACTAGCAAGTATACTAGTGTTGTTGAAGCAAGTTATAAAAAATCTTAGAATCAAATTGAGTTCCAAGTGTCGTCCTCAGGGAATAAAGTTCTCAATTACCACTTCACAAGATCACAATTAGTTGAGCTTTACAAATTTCAGATAGATTTGGTATGAATGTATCAAAAATGAAATTAGAAAGTAAAACAGAACAGTTAGTACAAAAGTATATAGTAAATAGATGTAGAAAGAGTAGTTACGAAATTGTTTCACCAAAACTTCAACATTGAATTAATAAAGTTCTGAACTTTCAAGCATTTAGATGGAATGACAATCAGTTTCACGTTATATTAATCAAAGGACAATCCTTTGCCTCAATGAATCTAACATCTAATCAAATCACTATAATCCCTTAGATCTAATCCAATCAAATGCTGCATTAAGTTTGAGAAACCAAAAGATTGCAATATTAAGATATCTTATCCTTAAGAAACCAATAACCTTGGCAATTAATTCAGATCTGAGAAACAAATTCAATTCCCATTGATAAGAGTTCCTCTATGATTAGTTGATCAAATTTCCATTCAATCACTACTTTAACAGTAGAATCAATCACTCAATCCAATCCAAAACTCAAAGTTCAGATCCAAAATCAATTCAACACTTCCATTTCAGATTCACAATTCCTAACTACAAAGAGTTTAGGCAAACATTACAAAGAGAGAAGAGAAGAGAAGAGAAGAAGAGAATGAACAAAGAAGAAACATCTTCAAGCCAATCTCCAATCTGATCCCTCAAGAAATGAAGCTTGGTGTTCGTCCCCAATCTCCCTCTCCGACTCTCTCAACAACAAAAACAAATGGAAAATAAAAAATGAACAAAAAACTCTCCTAAATTCCTGAGCTAACTGCCTTTTATAGAATTCCCGCTCTGCTGGCGTGATCACTTTTTCCAGCAATAGTAATCACGCAGAGGCTAATTCTTCATTTTCACTTGCGCGTGTTCACTTTTGCTGGTGATAGTAGCCACGTGCACTTCAAAGTGTTCACTTTTGTTGAAAATAGTAGCCACGCAGAAGCTTCCCTTACTGATGTCATGCGCGTGTTCACTTCTGCTAGAAATAGTGAACACGCAGAAGCTACCTTCTTGCGCGTGTTCACTTTTGTGGATAATAGTGAACACGCGCAGCTACTCTTCTTGGAGGACTCTCTGGAACGCTCACTTTTTCCAGAAAAAGTGATTACGCAAAAGCTCTTCTCATTGCAACCTCTCTCAAACGATCACTTTTGCCAGCAAAAGTGATTATGCAGAAGCTCTTCTCCATTTTATGGTTCTGGAGTGATCACTTTCACAAGCGAAAGTGGTCACTTAGAGGCTGTTCTTCAATTATCAACTTCTTTCCTCCAATTTTTGCTACTTTTCTTCTATTTTTCCTTTGATCATCCAATCCTCATGAACTTAGCTCATAATTCCCTACAAAAGCATACTTGAAATGTCACTTTTTACATAGAAAATCAATGACTTTTAAAATAACTATGTTTAAAAGTGACATGCAACATTTTATTATTTTTTAAGGGTTTTCTACTATTTCTAGCATGTTTTCTTTATTAATTGCACTAAAAACTATTGTAAAATATTAATAAAATATAGATTCATCAGCGAGCTACTGAACAGAAGAATTCCCAGCTCCTCTTTTAAATTTCTTTTGTGAATTCTAGATAATTTTCCCTAACTATCTGAAAGGCTCTGTCTGGGACAATTTTCCTTCTCAGGATATTGGCTCTGAAAAAAAAATTTCATGAGCTAAGCTCCTAAACCTTGGGTCATATGTTTTAGTGGGTGAGGAGACTGAAGCACCATCTGTTCTGACCTTCTTTGTTGTTGTCGTATTTCTGGTTGATCCAGCTTGGATGTTTCTGCTGGATCTCCTTCTTGGAGTGTTGCTAGCAGATCTAGCCTGGTTCTTCCTGGAGGAGCCAATTGGTGTATTCATAGAGGTTCTAGCCATTTTTCAGTTTCTACAAATGAAGAAGCAATTGGACATTTTAATATTGTAATATCCAGCTGTGATAGTATAGATTTTTGTACTGAAGAAAATTCAATCAAACAGAATTCAATTCTTCTAACAATATATAACATGCAGTCTATTGTCAAGATAAATCAACATATAACTACCGACACACAACTGCACAAACTTAAGCATTCACAGCCAAAGCATGTTAAATCCTCATATATAAGTTCAGAGTAGGCACTCTCAAAACATATCAGGTTAATGTAGAGGAATCATCCAGGTCTCATCCAATTTTTCAAAAATATTACTGCAACTCACTTATTGTAATTTTCAGAATAATGTAGAAGTGATTCCATAACAGCAGGTAATTTCAAATAGTCGTATTCAGAAATTTCCAATCAACCAATTCACACAATTCTATTTAAGTCAACTAAAATGCTGCAGAAATGTGGTACATATAGCGTGCAATGCAGTTTCAATTATCCCAGCAGAAATGTCATAGTTGACAGGGAAAGACCAATTCAGAGTATTGTCCATTCCATTCTTAAAGCAAATAATATCAAAATAGTTTCCCAACACTAATCTCGATATTTTCCAAAACAATACATGCAGAACACAGCACAATAGATAATTTCAGACTTTCAAATTCAATATCTTTCAATCAAAACATTGTTATTAAAGTCTTTTTAGGTCAAGTCAATTTCTGCAGAAGTTTGTTAATGTGAAAAGTGCAATGCAGAATTGAATCTTCTCAGAAAACTCAAATTATAGCAAAACCTAATCTCACTATTTTCTATGCCCCAGATTGATTTAAATGGCTCAAAACATTCCTGGTTATCCTTTTTCAACAATTTCCCCAAAATATTTAAACACATACAAAACTCCAATCACAGATTTCAGAAATAAAGGAAATGTACCTTGGTTGGAGATGCATAAATGATGCTCGAATATGGAACAGGAAAAAAAAATCTTCTAAAACGCAATGCAGAGATTGAGGGTTAGAGAGCTCTCAGAGAGGGAAAGAATTTTAGGTTTAAAAGCGTATGTGCGTATTCACCCTTAGCAGTATTTATAGGCACGCTTGAGCACGTGGCTCCTTTTGAGAGTAAAAGTGACCTTTATGTTATTAAAAGTCCCAGCGTTATCACTATTATTCATAAGAGTGAATGTTCTAGAGAGTATATTTTTCAGAGTAAGGGGCACGTTATCACTATTGCTGGGAAAAGTGATAACGCGTAGCTATGTTGAAACTTTTGTTAATAAAAGTAATAACGTACAGAGGTCCAGGTTATACTTACCTGTGTGTAGTCACTTTTGCCAATAAAAGGAAGCATTCCAGAGAGTTAGTTTTTCCATCTGTCTCTGCGTAATCACTTTTATCAGTAAAAGTGATTGTTCCAGAGAAGCGTATTACCCTGATGCCTCTGCGTGATCACTTTTGTCAGTAAAAGTGATTGTTCCAACAGAGATCCTCAAAATGTATTCTTTGCGTAGCTTCTTTCCTGTAACATAGTGACTCCTTTCATTAATCAAACTTCTCTAAAATCTCAATTAGCTTACTTCTCACACTCTAATCCTTTCAATTTACTCTCACAACATCAAACCTCTAACCACTTATCAAATTCACCTCAGAAAACCAGATGCAACAGAATGTAATTGCAGAAATTGCAGAAATTATAAAACATAAATATGCAGAATTCTAAAATTTAGAATTAACCAAAATTTAAAATTCCTAATCTGTATTCTAACAAAAGTTAAAGATCAGAAATTTAAAAAGGAATAGAGAAAAAAAAATAATCCTAAAGTATCTATGTGGTTATGCTGAGGAAAATGGATGTTCCAGCAATTGTAACAATCCTTGCAGACCCTTTAAGCTTGTGCTTAACCTCATTTTTAGGCTCAGAGTGGAAGTTCTAGCAAAATACTAGTTTCACTGTCAAGAGCAATTGCAAAGCAATCAGAAACTCAGATCATGCAGAAAACTAAAACTAAAAATAGAATTTGAAAAGAAATGAAAGGGAAAAAAAAAGTGAGTTGCCTCTCATAAAGCGCTCTTTTAACGTCACTAGCTTGACGCCTATTGATCTTTGGTTCTAAGAGATGATTTTGATCATAACGACTTTTGTTCTATCTTTAAACATTCCCCCCTTTTTCTCACCAACTTGCAGTTCTTCATTTAATTTAGAACTTGAGAGAAATAAAAGTGGAGGGACTTCCAGCAGTTTGGTATAATCATTAAGTTTCTTTCTCTCCTTTTCATTATCTTCATATGTCATTATAGCAAGGACTTCTCTTATAACAGAATCATTCTTCTGTTTTTCCTGCTTGACATTCTGCCCTCCTTGAAGAAATTTAAGCTTTTTGTGTTTAGCTTCATCCATTGGCTTAGGTTCATCTTCAAACAAACGGTTTTTGTTTTTTTTCGATTGTGTCTTGCTGCTGTCCTTTGGTTCTTCTTTCTTTAAAATCATTACTGCTCTTCCTTTTAATCCTCTTGTTGCTTATCTTGAATCTTTTTTTCTTCAGATTTATCTAATGCCTCCTCTTTCTCAGCAGCTTTAGGACTTGAAACTTCCACTTCACTCCTTGTACAGATAACTTGGCTTTGCTCTATTGGATTTACAATGGTATTGTTAGGTAATTTTTCATCATTCCTATTTAACAATTGCTTTGAAATTTGTCCTATGTGCTTCTCCATCTTCTTCATGGATGTATCTTGATGCTTAAAACTTGACTGAGTAAATTCCATGAATTGGAGCAAAGTTTCTTCAAGTTCATTCATTCTTTTTGGAAAAGTCTGTGAAGGCTGCAATCCTCCTTGAGGTTAAGAATATGACACTTAAAAGTAAGGCTGTGAAGAATGAGGACTTGAGAAAGATGTTGTTGCAGCTGACATTTGTTGATTCCAATCATAATATAGCTGACTCATGTTAGTTTAATATTGATATTCATGAGGAAAGGTATATTCAGATCTTTGAAAATTTCCTCCAAAATTGATTTCTTCTTGAAATTCTAGTGCAGCCACATCATATGTTTCATTCAAATCATTTTCACTGTAAAAATCACACACCAAGGGGTTAGTTTGGGCAACTCTAGCTTGAAAATTATTAATCAAAGCATTAAGAGTATCTGGTTCATAAGCTTCTGTTCTTGCAACTTGGCTTTGATAAAAATTCTGATATATGATGGTTGCCATCAAACAATAGAGCAACTCATTTTTCTGGTTTTTCCTTGCATACAAAAAGAAAGAAAACAAAAGTCAAATCAAATTTGTAACTAGGAAAAATGAAATATGAAATTATGCAAAAAATTACAAAACATAACATGCAGCAAATATAGAAAATTATGCAAAAAAATGAAAAACAAGATTATGCAGAAAAATGAAAATGAAAACAGAAAAGCTACAAAACAGAATATGTAGAAAACACAAAAATTTATGCAGAACAAAAATTAAAATTATGAGAAGAATGAAAAATGAAATTATGCAGAAAATGCAAAAGAAAACAAACGTTTATGCAGTAAACATAATGCAGAAATTCTGCAGAAAACTACACAAGATGCAGAAAAATCATGTAGAAAAACTTGAAAGTAAAACAACAAAAATAAATGCTCAATCTAGCTACCTTTCTGCTACTAATGATATTGAAATTCAAAATTCCCCGGCAACGGCGCCAAAAACTTGTTGTTGGCAATCTAACACTAGCAAGTGCACTAGGATTGCAGCAAGTAATAAGTAAAATTAAGATCCAAATATCGTCTCCATAGGGAATTTAGATTTCAAGTACCACTTCACAGAATTATAACCATTTGAGCCATATGAATTTGAATGAGATTTGTAACATGTAACAGCAGTAAACCAAAGCAATTAAGTAAGGAACTTGCAGAAAAACAAAGTATGTAATGAAATGAGATAGGAATAAAGAGTAGTTAGGAATTTATTTCACAAGAATATCAGTATTAATTCAATTATGCCTCTGAACATTCAAGAACTTGCTTAATTGACAATCAATTTTGCATAGCAATAGCCAAAGGTTAATTCCTTAACTCATTGACCCTAACAAGCAACTAAACCACCCTAATCCCTTAGGTGAAGTTCAATTTCAAGTTTCATTAAGACTTAGAACCTTAAGATTGCAGAATTAGGTCTCCTTATCCCTAAGAAATCCCCAAATTCTGATTGCTAACTCAAATCGGAGAAGCAAATCCAACTTCCATTGGTAATTGTTCCTCTAAGATGAATCAAACGAATTTCCATTCATAGATTGCAAGAAAAACAAAATTCACAATTCAATTAATCCAAGAACTCAAAATTCAGAAGCAAGAGTCAAATCAATACATCAATTTGAGTTCCATAAACCCCTAACTACAAGAAAACTAATCAGACATGGGAGAAGAGAAAGAAAAAGAAGAAGAAGAAGAAGAAAAACTGCAAGAACCCATGGCTAGAAGCTCCAATCCGATTCCTCTTTGTGGAAGCTTCAAGACTTGACCCCAATCTTCTCTCTCAAGCTTTCTCAACGAGATCTAACAGAAAAACGGAAAAATAAAACTGAACTCCCAAAAAATCTGCACGTTTCTGTTATTCATAGAATTTCCCAGATTTGTGCGTTATCACTTTTATGAGAAATAGTAGCCACGCAGAAGGTTTATGGTTGTGCGTTAACACTTTTATGAGAAAAAGTGACCAAGCGCAACTTTCCTGATATTGAGGGCTCTCTAGAACGATCACTCTTGCTGATAAAATGACTACGCAGAGCTCAAGTGGTTACACGTGATCACTCTTATGAGAAAAAGTGATTACGCGCAACTCGCCAAAATGAAGGCTCTTTGGAACGTTCACTTTCACTGATAATAGTGGTTACGCAGAGCTTTTCCTGATATTTGCCTCTCTGGAACGCTCACTTTTACTGATAAAAGTGATAATGCCCAAGCTTTCTTCTTCTTTGAACTCTGGAGTGATCACTTTTACTGACAATAGTGATCACGCCTAGTCTGCATTTCCTTGTTCTTGTGTTTTTGGAGTCCAGACTTGCTTCTTTCCTCTTCCTTGTCATCAAGCCTCCATTTTCATGAACCTTGCTCAAATTATTCCTTCAAAAACAAGATTAAAAACTTAATTCCTAAGCAAAAATTCCACAATTGCTAAGATAACTACAAATTGAAAGAAAACCTCAATTCATTCTCTTTTTCTAAGTTTTTCTGCTTTCTTCATATATTTTTCTTATCAAATGTGTTAGAATTATGCTAAAATATCAGTAAAAATATGGATTCATCCAAAAGCTACTGAGAATCTTGAGAAAACACAAGTCTGCAATTGGCTGGAGTATTTCAGACTTGAAAGGTATAAATCATTCTTTTTGTAAGCATAAAATTCTATTTGAAGAGAAATTTAAGCCAGTTGTGCAACTACAAAGAAGGTTGAACCCAGCCACGAAAGAAGTAGTCAAGAAATGAAGTTGCTAGATGCAGGGATAATTTATCCAATTTCTTACATCTAATGGGTGAGTCCAGTCCAAGTTGTCCCTAAGAAGGGAGGGATGATAGTTGTACCTAATGAGAAGAATGAACTCATCCCTACTAGGACTGTTACTGGCTGGCGCATGTGTATTGACTATAGAAAGTTAAACGATGTAACTAGAAAGGACCATTTTTCACTACCATTTGTTGATCAAATGCTGGAAAGACTTGTTGGACATGCATTTTACTGTTTTCTTCATTGGTATTCATGATACAACCAAATAGCAGTGGATCCTTTGGACCAAGAAAAGACTGCTTTTACATGTCCATTTGGAGTCTTTGCATATAGAAGAATACCTTTTGGATTATGCAATGCTCTTGCCACTTTTCAAAGGTGCATGCTTTCCATTTTTTTCTGATTTGGTAGATGTTATTCGCAATCTACACTAGCAAGTGCACTAGGATTGCAGCAAGTGATGAGTAATTTTAAGATCCAAATATCGTCTCCACAGGGAATTTAGATTCAAGTATCACTTCATAGAATTATAACCATTTAAGCTTTTCGAAATTGTAAGGAGAGTGGTAACATGTAATAACAAAAAACTAGAACAATTAAAAGTAAAATGAACTTGCAGAAAACAGAACAATGAACGCACAATTATGTGATCACAGAGGGAGAAACCATAGCTAGGGAATTGCTTCACCAAAACTCCAATGTTCAACCAATAAAGTTCTGAATTAACAAGCAATTGGAAAGAATGACAACCAGTTTCACATTATATTATTCAGAGGTTAATTCCTTAACTCAATGAACCTAACATTCAATTAAACCATTCTAATTCCTCAGATCTGATTCAATTCAATATTGCTTTAAGTGTAAGAAACCAAAAGATTGCAAGATCAAAGTTCCTTATCCCTAAGAAAAATATAATATCAGTGATTGGTTCAGATCTGAAGAACAAATTCAATTTCCATTGACAAGAGTTCTTCTGAATTTAGTTAATCAAATTTCCATTCAATTTCCACGTGAAGTTCAGAATCAATCACTCAATCTATTCCAAAGCTTGAAATCCAGATCTAAATCAATTCAACATGTTCATTTCAGACTACAATCCCTAACTATGAACGAATTACACAGCCATGGCAGCAGAGGAAGAAAAAGAAAGAGAAGAAGAAAAGAAGAAACTCAAAAACGCCATGGAAGCTTGCTCCACTCCAATTCCTCTTCGTGAAGCTCCAAGATCTGAATCCCCACTCCTCTCTCTCACTTCCTCTAACCAGAAACTAACTAAAAAAACTGAAAATGAACAGAACCCCCTTCTTTCTGGATCGTTTCTGGTATTTATAAAATTTCCCAGATTTTCACGTTATCACTTTTATGAGAAATAGTAGTTACGCAGAGAGTTTTTGGTTGCGCGTTAACACTTTTCCCAGAAATAGTGGCCACGCGCATTTTCCTAATATTGAGAGCTCTCTGGAACTATCACTTTTAATGATAAAAGTGGTTACGCAGAGCTTTCCTTCTTCTTTGAGCTCTGAAGTGATCATTTTCACTGATAATAGTGATCACGCCCAATCTGCAATTTCTTATTCTTGAGTTTTTGGAGTCCAGACTTGCTTCTTTCCTCTTCCTTGTCATCAAACCTCCATGGATATGATCCTTGCTCAATTTATTCCTTCAAAAACAAGATTAAAAACTTAATTCCTAAGCAAAAATTTCACAAATGCTAAAATAACTACAAATTTAAACAAACTTCAATTCCTTCTCTTTTTCTAAGTTTTTCTGCTTTCTTTATATATTTTTCTTATCAAATGTGTTAGAATTATGCTAAAATATTAGTCAAAATATGGATTCATCAGTAGAAAACATCATTGAAGTGTTTATGGATGATTTTTCTGTTTTTGGTGATTCATTTGATGATTGGTTAGCTAATCTATCCATTGTTTTGCAGAGATGTCAAGATACTAACCTTGTGTTGAATTGGGAGAAATGTCATTTCATGGTCCAAGAGGGCATTGTTCTTGGCCATAAAATTTAGAGGTGGACCAAGCAAAAATAGAAGTCATTAGTAAACTGTCTCCACCAATTAATGTTAAGGGACTTAGGAGTTTTTTAGGACATGCTGATTTTTATAGGAGGTTTATCAAAGACTTTTCAAAAATTGCAAAACCTCTTAGTGATATACTTGTGAAAGATGCTGATTTTATATTTAATGATGCTTGTTTGCATGCATTTTCTATTTTGAAAGAAAAACTAATTTCTGCACCTATTCTTGTAAAACCTGATTGGAATTTGCCTTTTGAATTAATGTGTGATGCAAGTGATAGTGCAGTGGGTGCTATTTTAGGACAAAAAAAGGATAGGAAATTGCATGTCATTTATTATTCTAGCAAAGAAAAAGAACTCATAGCTATTGTGTTTGTTTTTGACAAATTCAGATCATATTTGATGAGATCAAAAGTTATTGTGTATACTGACCATTCTGCACTTAAATACTTGTTGTCAAAGCAGGATGCCAAGCCAATATTGCTGAGATGGATTCTATTGCTGCAAGAATTTGAATTGAAAATTAGAGATAAAAAGGGAAAGGAAAATGGGGTAGCTGACCACCTGTCCAGACTTCCATTGGAAAGTCTAACCCCTAACTCCTTGGAAATTAATGAAGAATTTCTAGATGAAAGGCTCCTTGCAGTAGAAAAGATGCCTTGGTTTGCTGACATTGCAAACTTTAAAGCTACCTAATTCATCCCAAAGAGGTTCACTTGGTAGCAAAAGAAGAAGTTCTTAAATGACAGCAAATTCTATGTGTGGGACGACCCTTATTTGTTCAAGATTGGGGTAGATGGTCTAATTTGGAGGTGCATTCCACAAAATGAACAATCTGAGATATTATGGCATTGCCACAACTCAGAATATGGAGGCCACCATGAAAGTTCAAGGACTGCTGCAAAAGTACTGAAAGCAGGTTTCTTTTGGCCTACACTCTTCAAGGATGCTAAGAAGTATGTTGAAAGCTGTGATAAATGTCAAAAAACAGGCAACATCTCTAAGAGGCATGAGCTGCCATTGACAAACATTTTAGAAGTGGAGCTATTTGATGTATGGGAGATTGACTTCATGGGACCTTTTCTCCCATCATTTTCGCATCAATACATTTTAGTGGCAGTGGATTATGTTTCCAAATGGGTGGAAGCCATTCCCACAAGATCAAATAATGCCAAGATAATGATATCTTTTATAAGAAAGAACATTTTTGCAAGGTTTGGAGTACCTAGATTTCTGATAAGTGATGGAGGTGCTCACTTTTGTAACAAATATCTTGAAGCAATATTAATGAAATATGGTGTGAAGCACAAGGTTATTACTCCATATCATCCACAAACAAGTGGACAAGTGGAAGTGTCAAATAGAGAAATCAAGTAGATTTTGGAGAAAGTAGTGAATAATGCAAGGAAAGATTGGTCAAAGAAGCTAGATGACTCTCTATGGGCATACATGACTACTTTTAAAACTCCAATTTGTATGTCACCATATCAATTAGTCTTTGGAAAAACATGTCATTTACCTTTAAAGTTGGAGCATAGAGCTTATTGGACTACAAAGTGGCTGAACATTGATTTACCAAGTGTTGGAAAGAAGAGAATTTTGCAACTACATGAATTGGAGGAATTCAGACAACAAGTTTATGAGAATGCAAAGCTGTACAAAGAAAGAACCAAGAGAATTCATAACAAATTCATTTTGCAAAGAGAATTCAGACTTGGACAACAAGTGTTGTTGTTTAATTCCATATTGAAATTATTTCCAGGGAAACTGAAACCAAGATGGTCTGGACCCTTTCTGATCAAGGAAACATCTCCCTTTGGAGCAATTCTAATTGAGGATCAAAAGACAGGGAGAGAATTCAAGGTTAATGGCCAAAGATTGAAGGTCTATCATGGAGAGAAGTTTACAAGGAATATCTCATGCATGAAATTGGTTCCTCTTGAGTGAGGAACATTTAACGTCCTTGACGTTAAAAGAGCGCTTTGTGAGAGGCAACTCACATTTCTAACTCATTTTAAGCTTTCTGTATTGTTTTAGAATTTTACATATTCATGTTTTACAAATTTCTGCAAATATTCTGCTGCATTTGGTTTTCTGAAGTGAATATGATAATTGATTAGAGATTTGAGATTGTGAGAAGTAAATTGAAGGATTAGAGTGTCAGAAGTGAGTTAGTTAAGGTTTTAGAGGCATTTGATTAATGAAATGACTCATTATTTTGCAGGAAAGAAGCTACGCAAAGAATGCATTTTGAGGATCTCTGCTGGAACAATCACTTTTATTGACAAAAGTGATCACGCAAAGGCATCAAGGTAAACACGCTCCTCTGGAACACTCACTCTCACTGATGAGAGTGATCACGCAGAGGCAGATGAGAAAACATACTCTCTAGAATGCCCACTTTCCCTGGCAAAAGTGGTTACGCACAGGTAAGTATGAGTTCTCTTTTGTGCATTACTCCTTTTTATGAAAAAAGTTGCAACATTGCTTGCGTATAATCACTTTGCCCAGCAATAGTGATAACACGCCCCTCATCCAGAAAACTTAACTCTCTGGAACGCTCACTCTAATCAGATAAAGTAACCGCGCTAAGTGTCTTAAATGTTGTAACGTTCACTTTTCTTGCTTAAAGTTGTCACGTGCCAACGCGTGACTATAAATATAAACTAAAGTGAACACGCACACTCCTTTGCACTTAAAAATTCCTCTTCTCTCTGAGCGTTCTCTTAGATTTCACTCCTTGTATACATCGACCTAGCAGCAGCAAACTTTTTCTCCATATTTCTACATCCTTTCTGCCAGTACACAACTCTCTTCTCTCTGAAATAGTGGATTAGGGTTTTCTGTGTTAATGTTTTGGGGAAATGAAAAAGGGGGTAATAGGAAATTGTTTTGAGGTTATTTGACTCAATAATAGCATGAACAATACACTCAATAAGTTTCCCTGTCATTTAAATTTTTTTTTTAAGAGGAGTCGAACCTACATTGCACATTATTTGAACTAAATTTCTGCAGAATCCAATATGTCTAAATAGACTTCTGTGTAAGTGTTGGATTGAAAATATCTGAATATGATTATCTAAAATTATTTGTGATTCTAAAACCAGTTCTGGATGAATGTGATACAATAACTCTTTGTTGATAATGAGTGAGTGCATAACTGTGTTGAAAATTAGTTTAAACCTGAAGTTGGCTCTCTACATTACCATAATATTCTGTGAAAGTGTGCATTCTACAAGTACAAAGTAGGGATATCCATTTAAAAATTCTTTGAATATGGTTAATCAATTCTGTGCATATGTGTTTTTATATCTGAATATTGACATACCCTATTCTGCTAAAATAGCTGTTATGCTGAAATTACAAAGTTTGTTGGAAAATAGATTGATAACTTGTAATAATCCCTCTGCGTTAACCTGATATGCTCTGAGAGTGTACACTCTGAACTCATATATTAGGATTTAACATGCTTTGACTGTGAATGCCTAATATTGTGCAGTTGTGCTTTTGTATCTGTATGATTGATTTCGCCTAACAGTAGATTGCATGTTATATTGGTTAGAAGAATTGAATTTCTACAAATTGTTTGATGGAACTTTCTTTAGTACAGAGATCTATACTTTCACAATTATGTGTTTACAAATTTAAACTGTCAAATTACTTCCTTTTTGCAGAAACTGAAAAATGGCCAAAACTTCTTTGAACACACCAATTGGCTCCTCTAGGAAGACTCAGGCTGGATCTTCCAGCAACACTCCAAAGAGAAGATCCAACAGGAACATCCAAGCTGGATCCACCAGAAACACTCCCAGGTCAAAGAAGGCCAGAACAGATGGTGCCTCAGCTTCCTCACCAATTGAAGTCTGTGATCCAAGGTTCAGAAGTATTGTCCATGAGAACTTCTTCAGGGCGAATATTCTGAGAAGAAAGATTGTCCCAGACAGAGCTTTTGAAATAGCTGGAGACAACTATCCTGAATACAAGGAAGAGATCCAAAAGAGAGAGTGGGATGACTTTTGTTCTTTAGCTGGAATGGGCTAGAAGGAGATTATTGAAGAACTCTATGCCAACGCTATGAAGTTCAAGGGAGATCAATTCCCTAAATTTCATACAATGGTAAAGGGAATGAGAGTAGACTTTACCCGTGCCAACATAAACAGAGTACTGAACATAAATTCTACAAAGTAGCCTGGACAGCTAGAGTTCAGTGTTTTTAAAAATAGTCCTGATATAGACTATGTGTAGATCTTGGAGAAAATTGGAAGGTCAGGAAAAACCTGGAAGCTGAATCAAGCAAAGAAACCAAAATGCATAGTCACTAAGAATCTGCTGCCTTTTGCCAAAGTATGGAGCACCGTCATCCTGAATTTCTTCATGCCAGTCAAACACAGCTCAACATTGGCAATGAAGAGGGCGGAGTTGCTTTTTGCCATAGTCACAGATATGTACATAGATGTGGGGGAAATCATTAGTGAATGCATACTCAACATCCTGAAGACCAAGAGGGATTCACTAGCTTTTCCCTCAGTAATCACTTTACTTTGTGAAGATGCAGGAGTGGAGTTTGGCGAATACCAAGAGAAGATCAGATTTGTTCCTCCTATCTATGTCTCCATGGTGAAGGAAATTTATGCCACCACTTCTTGCACCTCTGCAGCTCCCATCCCTTCCCAATACAAAAAGGAGAAACCAATGTTGATGAAGGATGCATTCAAGCAGATGGCTAAGAAACAAAATCAGCTAGTTGAAAGACAAACTGAGCTGCACAGCAGTCTCAAGGCTGGGATTATGTTGCTGGAATGTGTCATGCTCAATATTGGTCAGAAAATGAGAATGACCAAAGAGGAGATGTACCACACAGTTGATCTGGCAGAAAATACCCAATGCCTTCACTCCTCTGTGTTTAAGGATTTACCCATCTATAAAACACACATTCCACAGCCAGTAGAAAAAGAGGTGGAGGATGAGGAAGAAGAAGAAGAATCAGAAGAAGAGAAAGATACCTAAGAAGAGGAAGATGGAGCAGAAGAATAGTTTAGGATTTTAATTCTGTTGTTTTTAATTTTGGCTTTTGTAAATTTTAGTGCTGAGCAGTTTAATTTCTGTAAATGCAGTAGTTGTTCAGAACAATTTTAACACTTTTCAGTTGTAATGAAGTTCAGTTTCTTTTAGTTTTATAATTCTGAAATTTCAATTACCTTATTTTCTGATGATTGATGGAATTTTGGTGTTTTTATGCAGAAAATGTCACAATCACATAGCACTCACACACAATGGATGCTCACACTTGCACAAGTTACCATGAAAATGGGGCTTTCATTCTCTACCTCTTGTTCATGTGTTAGCTTCACATTACAATGAATTGTTTCTGAAAAACACCAAAATACTAGAATAAATATTAAACTGCTGGTTGTGAACCAAACAAAGCCTAATTGATAATTTTGTGAAATATGTTTAAATTTTCTTTTTAAGTTGTTTTTTCCATTCTCAAAAATGAGATCACACTTGTATTTTCAAAATGAGGCAGTCTTGCCACTAGGTGCATATAATTCTAAAAAGTGAATTGTGAGTTCATTGATTAACATGATCACTTACAAACCCCTAGTGAGACTTGAGCTGCATATTTCTTCTTCATGTGTGATTAATCATATTTTACTGCATTCTCTAGAACTTGCCTTGTTTCTTGATTGAATATGCATTTTACAGTTTTCACATATATAATGGAGGCCATGTTTGATTATGCCTAGTCAGCCTAAATGCCTTCCTTTATGATTGAATGTCTTAGTCACCCCTTTGAGCTTAATATCCCTTTTCTTGCAATTACCTCATTATAAGCCTTGCTGAAAAACTAATTTTACCATTCAAATGAAAAGAGGCATAGTGAGCTTACTCAAGAATGAGTTTTAAAACTAAGTTTAGGGTGGCATCCACATTTTAATTGCTTGAGGACAAGCAATGTTCTAAGTTTGGGGTGGGGAATAGCAAGCTATCTAAGTTTTGACTTCACAAAGACAGAAAGATATAGTAAAAAGCTACAGAAAAATGAAAAATATGCAGCAAAGTGCTGCAGGGAAAGGAAATAGTGTATGGAAGCAAGAAAGAAAGAAGAAAAACGGGAATCTTGCTACACAAAGAATCTTGCTGCATAATCCAGGCTAGTTTTAAAATCATTCACTCAAAATGCCTCAGATCTTTTGAAATTGCATGTATTGTTTTCCATGTTATTCAATACCTACCTTGACCTTAGCCCTGTTATAACTTGAAAAAGTCCTTTGGATGTGTGATTACCTGTATTAAACAGAGGAGATTGAGAATATGGGCAAGCATATGGTAGAGTGTAGTGAAACTGATGATTTAGAGACAAAAACAATACCCAAACACTGTTGAGTGATAAGAGAAACACTTCCAAGTGAGCTGTGATCATGTTTATTAATTGTACTCACATGAACTTTGCTGATATATATGAATTTAGATGGCAAATTCTTGCCCAGAATTGATTAATGCAATATGACTATCATAATGAGTATTGGGATGAACAATTTGATTGAAAATTTGGCAGAAAACACAGAATTGGAAATTGAAAATTCTAAAATAAGCAGTGTGTGAATTAATTTTGAAAAATAGAGGAATTACCCTTGGTTTAGTTTGATTTGCTTGAGGACAACCAAAAATTCAAGTTTGGAGTAGTGATGAATCCATATTTTTACTAATATTTTAGTGTATTTCTAACCCATTTGATAAGAAAAATATATAAGAAAAGCAGAAAAATTCAGAAAAATAGAATGATTGAAAGTTTTCTTCTAATATGTAGTTATTTTAGCATTTGTGGAATTTCTGCTTAGATCTTAAGAAATTAATCTCGTTTTTGTAGGAATAATCTAAGCAAAAGTCATGAAAATGGAAGATCAATGGAAAGGAAGAGGAAGAATAGCAATTCTAGACTCCACAACACAAAAACAATGGAATGCAAGCTGGGCGTGATCACTATTGTCAATGAAAGTGATCACTCCAGACATCAAAGAGGAATACACACTGGGCGTTAACACTTTTCCTAGTGAAAGTGATCGTTCCAGAGCTTAAAAGAAGAAAAGAGTCTGGGCGTGGTCACTGATAAATGCTTTCTATACTTGATCCTACATTGTAATTCATGAATGATGATTGACAGTTTTAAGCTATTCATTGATGAAATTTACTATTATTAATTTCATTTTATTTATATTTCAGGAAAAAGGATCAAGAAGTGAAAGCTTTATAAGATATTGGGACTTGAAACACATAATGAAGCCAGAGATATACACGGGCAAGTAGATGCCCGTGTATATGAGCGTGTATCTCACTGGTTGCGTCAATTGAAGTGTATCATTAAAACCAGAGATGTACACGGCCAGATACACGGCCGTGTACATGAGCGTGTACTTGTCAGGAAAGATTTGAAGGACACTTATTAGAAAACAGAGAAGTACACGGCCAAAGTACATGGCCGTGTACTTTTACGCGCGTCAAAAATTTAACTTTTGCGAGAACCCTAGGACAATTCCTATAAAAGGAGAACTGGTCTTGAATGGAAGGAGGTGGTTTTTGGAGACGAAAGACTCAGATACGGCAGGAGGACAGGATCAAGCGTTTTAATTCATCTCTTTTGTAATTTTAATTTCAAGATGTTTAGGTTCTAACTTTCCTTTGAGTATCTAGATGTAATGAATCCTAATTGACTAAATTTTCTGGAATTCTTCTAATGCTATTTTATGTTCTTTTCTCTTGGGTTTAATTGAGTAGTATCAATTTGCTTCTATCTTGTTTTCCTGTTTGAATTTGAGTAAAATTCCTGCATGAAATTAACATTGCTCAGTTAAAAAGACTTGAATGTATTTCTAGAGATAGGATGACGTGAGTTTTATGTATTAGGATTAACCCTAATTATGGAATTCATAATGAACTTAATGCAACCTAGGGGTATTAATTAAGGAAGAGATTTCGATTAATCAACTGAGGGTTAGGAATCATTATCCTTGAGAAAGGTATTGATTTAAATTAGAATTTCTTGCAGCGATAAGGGTTTGGAACCAAGTAGTTGAAGAAGAATTTCAGTTATTTGGACACTTAGGGGGATTTACAGTCTAGATACTTGTCTTTTTCCTTTGAATACCTTTAGTTATAATTTTCTATAATTTATTTTCACAAGAATATTTGTTTCTTTTAAATTATTATTCTTTTACTTTTAGTAATTTCATCAACAAAGTTTATTCTTCATATTTATTAACAATTACGCAATTAAGGAAAAATTTCTTAATAATAGTCCCTGTGGATACGACACTTGGTACTTTAATTTTAATAATACTACTCCGACAACGGGTACACTTGCCCAGTAATTTAACTTTTACACACCAGTCACTCTTACTAGCAAAAGTGGATGTTCCAGAGATGAGTGAATCAAGGCAAGTTGTGCATGGTCACTCTTGCTCTCGAAAGTGATCATGCGCAACTACTCGACCTGCTGCGTTGCAACTCTTAGCAGCGAAAGTAATAGTTCCAGTTTCCAGAAACCACATGAGCTTCTGCGTGGCCACTCTTATCAGTAAGAGTGATAATGCACAGAATCGGGATTTCTATAAATACATGTTTTAAGCTCAGAACTCGAGGTTTTTTGTTCATTTTCCATTTTTTCTGTTAGATTCTCGTTAAGAGAGAGTGAGAGAGAGGATTGGGGTCAAATTTCGAAGCTCCAAGAAGAGGCATTGGATTGGAGCTCGTGGAGATGGCTTCTCTGCAATTCTTCTCTTTTTCTCCTTCTTTCTCTTTCTTTGTTACAATGTTTGCTTAATTCTCCATAGTTAGGAGTTTATGGAACTTGAATTGATGTATTGATTCAATATTTGCTTCTGAAATTTGAGTTTTTGGATTAATTAAATTGTTAATTCTGCTATTATTAACTTTGTGAATGAAAATTTGTATGATTAATCAAAGAGGAACATTTACCAATGGAAGTTGGATTTGCTTCTCTGATCTGAGTTAGCAATCAAAATTGGGGATTTCTTAGGGATTAGGAGACCTAATACTGCAATCCTACTGTTCTAAGTCTTAATGCAACTTGAAATTGAACTTCACCTAAGGGATTAGGGGGGTTTAGTTGCTTGTTAGGGTCAATGATTTAAGGAATTAAACTTTGACTACAAATAAGAGAAACTGATTGGTAATTAACCAATTACTTGAATATTCAAAGGCATGATTGAATTGATATTGACATTCTTGTGAAATAAATTCCTAACTATTCTTCATTCCTATCTCATTTCATCACAACTTTCATACTCTGTTTTTACTACAAGTTTCTTACTTTTTAATTGTGCTTGTTCTTGACTTCTGAATGTTATAAATCTTCCAAATTCGTATGGCTCAAATGGTTATAGTTTTGTGAAGTGATAATTGATTTCCTAATTCCCTGTGGAGATGATATTCTGATCATAAAAATTACTCATTACTTGCTGCAATTCCTAGTGCACTTGCTAGTGGCCTATGGTTTGGTCATTGGGGGTCTTTGTTTGTACCCTTCCCATTCCCGTAGTACCTGCGCCCGCATCCGCAAACCACTCATGAGAATCTGAAGAATGAGAGCCTGATTTCAAGATTCGCAAAAATTCAGAATTGTAAACAACAAGGGCAGCCCTTGCAAAGCAACTAGAATCTTTAATGAAGGCTCAAGACCAACCTATAAGAGCTCCTACAAGCTTAGAGTCTAAGCAAGAGGCAAATTTCATGGGCAATCATAGTTCAGGATGGAGGAGTAATCCTCCTAACTCTTGGGGGAATGGCTTTGGAAGTCAGAATTCAAGTGTTTATCGCCCTCCCCATATGCAAAATCAAGGAGCAAGATGATGAGTCCACATTTTACTACATTTTTATACATCATTTATTACTTTTTATAGAAAAGAATAGACTTAGATAGTGTAAATAAGATGAATATTCCAATTAGGCTAAATAATATAGCTTTCTTAGTTTTTTGTTAATTTACATGAATTTAGATAGTTTATTTTACATATTTTGATCATTTGAATAATATGGCAGGAATCCCCAAGCTTATTTTGAAGAATTATTGGATTTTGAGGAATTTGAGGTGAAAGTAACTACTTTCAATATTGATAGTGACAACTACAGCAAGCCACTTCCAGCAAAGGGACCAAAGTGATCACTTTCAAAGCTTAAAGTGACAACTACAGCAGCCCAGAATCAACCAAACCTGCGCGTAACTACTATGAATATTCATAGTAATCACTCCAGAGACTCAAAATGTCCCAGTGCTGCGCGTAACTACTATGAATATTCATAGTAATCACTCCAGAGAGGAAAAACCCAACTGATGCTGCGCGTGGTTACTATGAAAGAATGAGAGTAATTACTTTGGGTGGCGCTAGCTTTAGTATAAATAGATTTTTACCAAATTAGGGTAGGAGTTCTTACACTTTTTGAATGTTTTCTCTTCTTTACTCAATTTAGAATATTTTCCAGAGCTTAGGGCAACCTTGGGTGACAGCCAAGGGTCCAACCTAGGGTTTGGTTTCTCATTTCTCTTGCTTTTACATTAATGTTAATGAGTTTTCTGCATTTTCCAATTGCGTTTTTGACCCCCATTTCCATGGAGGGCTAAGTTTGTGTAATCCTTAGTGAATTCACATGGGTTCTTGAGTTCCTTGAATTTAATGATAATATAATTCCTTTCTTTCATGAATTACTTCTTCCTTGTCTCTTGAATTGAATTAATGGTGAATGAGGGGGGTATTGCTCAATTAACCCTAATTTCGTTTTAAGGAGATTCTAAACTAAGGGTTGCTTAATCCTAGGTTTAATTCTAAGGTTACGTAATTTTGGGATGAGAGATTAGAGCCTAACAAATTGCGTAATTTCGTTGGGACTATAAGGTTGATTTTCGCTTGTTAAATTAACCTAATTCATGGAAGAGAGGATGAATGTTAAATCTTGAGTGGAATGAGGATAGAATTTATGTGGATGAACTAAGGATTACTGTTTTCTATTGTTCGAATTAATTAAACTCATTTGCTCATTGCTCTTTATTTTAATTTGAAACCACAAAACCCCCCCATTTTAATTGCTTGTTTAATTAATGCCTTCAACATGTTTAATGAAGATTAATAACCAATGTTCATGGGAGACAATCTAGGGTTACCCCAGTACTACATTAATTTGTTTAAATTTTGATGAGGATTTACGACAAATCTTTTAAACACCTCGAAAAAGATCATCATCAAATTGGCGCCGTTGCCGGGGAACATTGGTGTTGATTTTTCATAAACATGTTATTTGCTCTGTTTTCATTTTCGTTTTCTGCATTGTGAATACTTTAATATAGTTGTAGTTTCATAGGTAAGTAGAGATATCTTGCATTTAGGTAGAATCAATTGCTGTTTTCTGCATATTGTTTGAATTCTGATTTCTGCATTTTAGTTACCACACTATATTTTCGTTTGCTGCAATTACCCTATTTCTGCTGCATAATTCTGCAGAATTCTGCAGAATTTGTGTTTGTGTGTTGTCTATTTTCATTCCCTAGTTTGCAATTTCTTTCTGTTTTTGCTGTTTGGTGTTAATACTTTATTTTACTGCACTTAGATGTTAGTTTTTTTTTTTTCTGCATAATTGTCATCTGAATTTTTCTGCATTTTTACTGCTTCATTAGTTTACTTCTTTTCAAATTTCCATAGACAATTCCTAATGAATGACCAGATCAAATCCGGGAGATTTATATCCTCCAGATATTGAAATTGATAGGACATTCCATAGAAATCTTAGGAACCTTAGTAGACAAAATTCTGCACATATTGAGGAACCATCTTCACCATTTTCTCCATCTTCTATATATTCTTCTCTGCATTCTTTAAATTCTGAACCTTTAGAAATGGCAGAAAATGACTTGACACTTAAGGAGCTTGCCGCACCGGACGTGACCTACCAGACTTTATGTATCCAATACCCGGATGTGGATGCCCCTTTTGTTCTTAAAACTGGCCTAATCCATCTTTTGCCTAAATTTCATGGTCTTGCAGGTGAAGATCCGCATAAACACCTCAAAGAATTTCATATTGTTTGCTCTACAATGAGACCACAAGGTGTTCCGGAGGAGCATGTCAAATTGAAGGCATTTCCATTCTCTCTTATGGATTTGGCTAAAGACTGGTTGTATTATCTTCCACCTGGCTCTATTACAAGTTGGGACACCCTCAAGAGATTGTTCCTGGAAAAAGTTTTCCCTGCTTCAAGGGCTGCCTCAATAAGAAAGGAAATATGTGGTATTAGGCAGCTGGAGAGGGAAAGTTTGTATGAATATTGGGAGCGTTTCAAGAGACTTTGTGCTAGCTGCCCCCATCATCAGATAAGTGACCAACTCCTAATCCAATACTTCTATGAGGGCTTACACCCAATGGATAGGAGCATGATCGACGCAGCTAGTGGGGGAGCCCTAGTTGACAAGACTCCCGCAGCCGCTAGAAACCTCATTGAGAATATGGCAGCTAACTCTCAACAGTTTGCTACAAGGCAAAACTCTATCATGTCCCGGAGTGTCCATGAAATTCAAACTTCAGATTCACACAAGCTGGAGCATAAACTAGATGAGTTGGCTACTATGGTAAAACAGTTGGCATCCATTCAAAAGAATTCTACTGCATATACACCTCCACCTTCATCCATTCCAGCAATGCTTTGTGGGATTTGTTCATCTACGGATCACTTCACTGATAGTTGCCCCACATTGCAGGAAACTGAATCTTCGGAAGGTAATCCTCAAGCTTATGCTGCTAATATTTATGCTAATAAGTTTCCTTTTCAGCAGCCGCAGCAACAACAAAGCTGGGATTTATCTTCCAATAGGTATAATCCCGGTTGGAGGAACCATCCTAACTTAAGGTGGGGAGGACATGCACAGCATCAAGGCTCTAGCCAACCAACTAACAACCATTTCCAACCGCATCAAGCTGGACAAAGCAAGCCATATTTAGCCCAGCAACATCACCATCCATCATCTTCATCTCAACAGCACCATCAAGCATCTTCTTCAATAGCCGTTGCACCTCAAAAGAATGAGTCATCTTTGGAAGACCTTGTGAAGCAACTCACCATGAGTAATCTCAATTTCCAACAACAGAGTCAAGCTTTCCAGCAACAGACTCAAGCAAGTATCAAGACCTTGGAGAATCAAATGGGTCAACTTGCTTCATCCCTTAATCAACTTCAATCTCAAGGCTCAGGCAATCTCCCTGCACAAACTATCACAAACCCAAAGAATGTGAGTGCCATTACCTTGAGATCTGGTAAGGTGATGCAAGAGCCAAAAATGCCTACTGAAAAGGATCCCAGTTGCACTTTAGCTGCAGAAGGTGAAGGAGGAGAAGTTGGAAGCCAAGAGCAGCCTGCACTTATGCCCACACCATGTCAACCAAAAGTGGTAGACAAGGAGGAGAGGTCTATTCCTATTCCCTTCCCTCAAAGAATGGTTCAGCCCAGCAAGAAGCAAGAAGAGGTTGATAAAGAAATTCTGGATACTTTCAGAAAAGTTGAAGTCAATATCCCCTTGTTGGATGCTATCAAGCAAATCCCAAAGTACGCCAAATTCCTTAAGGACTTGTGCACTCATAGAAGGCGTCTAGAGGGTAATGAAAGAGTGAACATGGGGAGAAATGTATCAGCTCTTTTTTAGAGGCAGAAAACTTCCATGCCTGAGAAATGCAAAGATCCAGGGACATTTACTATTCCCTGCACTATAGGAAACAATAGGATAGATAATGCCATGCTTGATTTAGGTGCATCTATTAATGTTATGCCTTTATCTATCTTCACATCTTTGTCTCTTGGACCATTGCAGCCCACGGGTGTCATCATCCAATTAGCAAATAGGAGCACTACTAATCCAGCCGGCCTTGTGGAGGATGTTCTAGTGAGAGTGAATGACTTGATCTTTCCTGCTGACTTCTACATCTTGGACATGCAAGAAGAAGAGCCAATAAAAGGAGCTACACCAATCATCTTGGGGAGGCCATTCTTGAAGACGGCCAGGACCAAAATTGATGTGCATGTTGGAACTCTCACTATGGAGTTTGGAGAGAGTGTGGTTCGCTTCAACATACTAGATGCTATGAAGCACTCTCCTGAGGAGCATTCAGTTTTTCACATTGATGTTCTTGATAGCTTGATAGATGATAATTTTGCTGAATTTTTAGGAGACTCATTTCGTTGATTTTTCTGATTGTATAGATACCATAGATGCTAAAAATTGTGAATATTGTACTAAGTCATCTTTGTGTGATATTTGTATTGCTGATTTTCTGGATTTAGATTCTACAACTTCTGACATTAATGACATTGAAAAATCAAAAGGGTTAGAATGTGGTTCATTGAGTACAACAAGTATAATTGAATCTAACCCTTGTGGTTTAAATGTTGCAGAAATCATTTCAAATGAAAATGCTAAAGCACTGCCTTCAGTTGAGCAGCCTCCCACCTTGGAGCTTAAACCCTTGCCTGAGCATTTAAAATACGCTTATTTGGAAACAGGTGAGAAGCTCCCTGTGATCATTTCCACTGAGCTTGATGAGGACCAAGAGGAGCAGTTGCTTGATGTGATTCGAAAGCATAGAAAGGCTATTGGTTGGACCTTAGCTGACATCCCTGGAATCAGCCCTTCCCTGTGCATGCACCGGATTTTGCTAGAAGAAGGATCCAAGCCAGTAAGACAGCCCCAGAAGAGGGTAAATCCGATCATATTGGAGGTGGTGAAGAAGGAGATCACCAAACTACTCCAAGCAGGCATCATCTACCCGATATCAGATAACACATGGGTGAGCCCAGTGCAGGTGGTGCCCAAAAAGTCAGGGATTACAGTTGTGAAGACTGAGAAGGATGAGCTCCTGTCCACTAGAGTGCAGAACAGCTGGAGAGTCTGCATTGATTATCGGAGGCTCAACCAGGCGACCAGGAAAGACCACTTTCCTCTACCTTTCATAGATCAGATGCTGGAGCGCCTGGCAGGTAAATCTCACTACTGCTTCCTAGATGGATTCTCAGGTTATTTTCAAATATGCATAGCTTCTGAGGATCAGGAGAAGACCACTTTTACATGCCCATTTGGTACATTTGCATATAGGAGAATGCCATTCGGGCTTTGCAATGCTCCCGGTACATTTCAAAGATGCATGTTGAGCATATTTTCTGATTTGGTTGAGCATTGTATTGAAGTATTCATGGATGACTTCACTATATATGGGTTATCATTTTCTGCATGTTTAGAAAACTTGGATAGAGTTTTACAAAGATGTATAGAGACTAACCTTGTTCTGAACTTTGAGAAATGTCATTTTATGGTTAGGCAAGGGGTAGTCTTAGGTCATATAATATCTGAGAAGGGAATTGAGGTAGATCCTGCTAAGCTTAATGTCATTTCACAGCTTTCTTACCCCTCTTGTGTGCGAGAGGTGCGTGCATTTCTTGGCCATGCAGGTTTCTACAGGCGCTTTATCAAGGATTTTTCCAAGATAGCCCTTCCTCTCTCCAAGTTACTGCAGAAAGATATTGATTTCAAGTTTGGAGCCGAGTACAAAGAGGCGTTTGATTGCCTAAAGACAGCCTTGACCACAACTCCCATCATTCAGCCACCAAACTGGACATTTCCATTTGAGCTCATGTGTGACGCATCCAACTTTACTGTGGATGCTGTCTTAGCACAGCGGTTTGGTAAGGATCCACATGTCATTTATTATGCATCTAGGACTTTGGATCCTGCACAGTGTAACTATACCACAACTAAAAAGGAACTATTGGCCATAGTATTTGCTTTGGATAAATTTAGATCATACTTGCTAGGGTCAAAAGTTGTGGTGTTTACTGATCATTCTGCTCTTAAGTTCCTTTTGAAAAAGACAGATTCAAAGCCAAGGCTAATAAGGTGGATGCTTCTACTTCAAGAATTTGATGTAGAGATAAAGGATAGAAGTGGAGCACAAAATTTGGTGGCGGATCATTTGAGCAGGATAGAGGGAGTCCCTGAACTCACTCCTCTAAAAGATGATTTCCTTGATGAGCAATTATTAGAGTTGTATACTTCAAAGTTGCCTTGGTTTGCTGATGTTGTAAATTTTTTAGTTGCAGGAGTTTTTCTAGTAGATGCACCAAGGAGTAAAAGGGAAAAGATCAAGAATGATGCCAAGCATTACCTCTGGGATGATCCCTATTTGTGGAAGTTCTGCAGTGATCAAGTGATTAGGAGATGCATTCCTGAGGAAGAAACTGCATCAATTTTGCATTTCTGTCATGCATCCACTGTAGGAGGCCATCTTGGGCCCCAAAGGACTGCAAGGAAAGTACTGGATGCGGGTTTTTATTGACCTACAATCTTCAAGGACTCTTGGCAAGTGTGTTCTACATGTGAGAAATGCCAAAGAACTGGAAGGGTAATCACCTTGAAGCATGAAATGCCTCAACAATCCATTTTATACTGTGATGTATTCGATGTTTGGGGTATAGACTTCATGGGTCCTTTTCCTCCTTCCTTTGGTTTCTTATATATTTTGCTTGCTGTAGACTATGTCTCTAAATGGGTAGAGGCTAAGCCTACAAGAACTAATGATTCAAGAGTGGTTGCAGATTTTGTGCGTACTCATTTGTTTTGTAGGTTTGGAGTACCTCAAGCTTTGATTAGTGACCAGGGTACCCACTTCTGCAATAGAACCATTGAGACTCTACTGAAAAAGTATAGAGTATTGCACAAAGTATCTACACCTTATCACCCCCAAACCAATGGGCAGGCTGAGCTCTCCAATAGAGAAATTAAGAAGATTTTAGAAAGGATTGTTCAGCCAAATAGGAAAGACTGGAGCAAGCGTCTTGATGACGCTCTTTGGGCTCATAGAACAACATACAAGGCTCCTTTGGGATTGTCACCATACAGAATTGTCTATGGAAAAGCCTGCCACCTTCCAGTAGAAGTAGAACATCGTGCTTATTGGGCAGTGCAAGCCTGTAACATGGACATAGACAAAGCTGGAGAACAAAGGAAATTGCACTTGCAAGAATTAGAAGAACTTCGCCTTGAATCATATGAAAACTCCAAAATTTATAAGGAGAAGACGAAGGCCTTTCATGATGGAAAAATAGCAAGAAAGGAGTTTTTCTTAGGTCAAAAAGTTTTGTTGTTCAATTCCCGCTTGAAGCTCATGCCTGGAAAACTCAGATCTAGGTGGATCGGACCTTTCATTGTGACTTCCGTTTCTCCCTATGGAGCGGTGGAGGTAAAAAGTGAATCTACAAACAAGGTTTTTAAAGTGAATGGACATCGCCTAAAGCCTTTCCATGGTAGTCCTACAATTGAGACCAATGTGGAGGAAGTTTTCCTAGATCAACCTCCAGCTGATCTTGATTGTTTAACTATTTTGGAGTGAAAGCTCCATTTAACGTCAAGCTAGTGACGTTAAAGAAG
Source organism: Abrus precatorius (assembly GCF_003935025.1). Lineage (NCBI taxonomy): Eukaryota > Viridiplantae > Streptophyta > Magnoliopsida > Fabales > Fabaceae > Abrus > Abrus precatorius. The sequence goes on from NW_020874406.1 coordinate 388,240, forward strand.
GGCTTTGTGAGAGGCAACTCACAGTTTTATAGCACTTTCTAATTCTCTTTTGATTTCAATAAGCATTCTTTCATATGAGCTGTGTTACTAGTCATGTTGCTTAGTTCATTTTGCACAAACATTTTGTTTAACACTTGACTCATTATTTGATTGATGATTTGTTCATAATTTTTTGTAGAGAAAAAAATTGCTGTAGTTGGACTCAATTTGTACATATATTCATAGAAGTCCAAGTAGAGAGGGAGGAATAATCATTTCCATGGCACCAAGCATTCACTCTAGAAAGAATTTTGAAGTTAGCCATGAAGGTAATCACTTTCCCAAGCCATAGTGGTCACTTTCCACCAAGGTATATGACTTTGCTCTCTGTAGTTCTCACTTTCAATCTTCATAGTGACCACTTTGAGGGTTTTTGAATTCATTGATCTGCGCGTAACTACTATGAAAATTCATAGTAGCCACGCGCAGCACCCTGGGAAAATACACATGAAGGGCGCCTCTGTAGTGATTACTTTGAATATTCATAGTAACCACTACAGAAACTAATTTTTGAGCATTTGATGCGCGTAGTTACTATGAATATTCATAGTAACCACGCGCAACCTCTTTTAAAAACAACTGAGAAAGGCGCCTCTGGAGTGATTACTTTGAAAATTCATAGTAACCACGCGCACCCCATTTTTGCTGAAACCCTTGCGCGTGGCTACTATGATTATTGAGAGTAACTACGCCCAACATTTTTATATAAATAGGACCTGCTTCACGTTCACTCTCACTTTTCATTTCTGAGAAATTTTTCACTCCTCTCCTAATTTCCTGAGCACCCACTCCTTCAAATTAAATTCCTTGCATCTGAACGTCAACTCCCTACACTTTTGCACTATATTTGAACTCCAATCCAGGTAATTTCCTCTACCTCACTCTCTGCGTTAGGGTTCTTCATTTTTCAATTGGGGATTTTTAATTAGAACCAATTTAAGTTGAAATTACTGGTTAGAATCAGTTTCTGCAAAGATAATTATATGATTTCAAGCTAGTAGGGTGATTAATTTGATCCAGTATGCATAAATTGCCATGTTTGAACCCTAGGGTAGCCACTTTCATAATTCGTAGTGATTACTATGTGGGTAATGCTGAAATTCTGCTTCCCCTAGGTTCGTTTTAGTCTGGAATGTGATTTCTTTGCATTAAAATTCAACTTTTCATGGTTAGAAATCAAATTGCATTTTCCTTTTCTGAAGTTGAAGTGTTTTTGCTCTGAAGTAGTTATTATCGATATTCATAGTAACTACTCTCTGTGAATACATTGTGTCTGATCATTTCATACACTCATTCCTGATCTGATTCAGTTGCACTACCATGTAACTGCATTTTCCCTTACTACTTGCTCTGAATTCTGGAAATTTGATTTGAAATTAGACCCATCTTGCTGCACATGCTTTTTACCTTAGCTGATCTAGTGGAATTCATCCTTTGCATTTTATATATGCTCTCTGCATTTTCACAGCCTGATTCAGAAGTTGAGAACTCATTTGATTGGATCCAAATGCACACTATGTTTAAATTTTCCAGACCATCAAATGAACGTCTTTTGATGACCATAATTCATTACATGACATTTTCTGTTCTGCATTTTAAACACATGGATTATGAATTTTATTTTGGAACTGTTATTGCTGTCATAGTAGCTACCTGTAACACATAGTGATCACTTTGCATATGTTCAACTGTCTGATCTTTCACTGTCAAAGTAGTTACTACCAACTAGCATAGTAGTTACTTTTGCATGCAGAACCCCTCTGATTTGTCTTAATTTTCTCTAATTTCTGCACATTTGCTGTGAAATTATATCCACTTAAAACCTCTGCATTCTGTCATGCTTCACTGCCAAAGTAACTACTTTCATTCATCATATTAGCCACTTTCTGCTGCAGCAATGCTGTAAATTGCCTGCATTTTCTCTCATTCATTTCCAAATGGTGTGAAATTCCTGCTACAGGGTTAATTATGCACTATCACTCATTTATTCCTTTTTCTATATGCAGATTAATGGCAAACACTCCCAGAAAGAACGCACCCAGAGCCAAGAGAGCCAAGACAGCTACTGCCTCTTCATCTAGGCCTCAACCTGCACATGATCCTAGATTCCGGTCCCTGGCCCATGAGAATTTCTTCAAAGTCAATATTCTCAGGCGACACATTGTGCAGGACAGGAATTTTGACCTGCAAAAAGGGACCTACCCCCAATTTGAGCAGGAAATCCAGAAAAGGGGGTGGGATTTGTTCACCACATGTGCTGGGCATGGGTGGAAGGACATCACCCAAGAGTTCTATGCAAATGCCTTCAGGGTTAAGGGAGATGATTTCCCCTACAGGCATTCCATGGTCAGAGGCAAGGTGATAGACTTTAACCCTGCCAACATCCAGAGGATCCTCAACATCCCTCTTCCTGAAAAGAGGCCTGGACAGCTGGACTACACTATTTTCAGCTACTTGGAAGAGAAGGACTACAAGCCAATCCTTCAAGCAATATGCAAGGCTAGAGAGAACTGGGAGTTTGACATGAAGCTCCAGCCCAAGAACCTAACTACAAAGCACCTCCTTCCACCTGCCAAAGTCTGGAGCATCTTCATCCTTAGCTCCATCATGCCAGTCATGCACTCATCTACCTTGGCAGTGAAGAGGGCAGAGCTAGTTTATGCCATCATGACAGGGATGCCCATCCATGTTGGCAATGTTATCAGCAATGCCATCATGGAGATCCTTGCTAGGAAGAAGGACTCCATGGGTTTTCCCTCCATCATTACTATGCTCTGCCAGGATGCTGGAGTTGACTTTGGGGAGTATCAGCAGAAAATCAGAGCAGCTCCCTGCATCACCACAGCTATGGTGAAGGAGCTGTTTAAAGCTAAGAAGAGCTCAGCCCCAGAGATACCTCCCCAAGCTGCAGGGAAGAAAGGCCTTCCTTCTAAAATGAAAGACCAGCTGAAGGAAATAGCTCTGCGACAAGATGCTATACATGCTGGTCAGAAGGCTACTCTGACCCTTGTAGAGACCATGTTACTCAACATGGGGAAGAAGATGGGAATGACTGCTGACCAGATCTACTATGCCCCCACCTTCCCAGCCCCTTATCTTCGAGCAGCAGTTCAGAATGATCTCCCACCTTTCACACCTACAGCAGAAGAGGAAGAGGAAGATAGCAGCTCTGAGGGTGAGCCAGTACCAGACCCAGTTGCAGCAGCAAAGGGGCAGGATGATGAGGACACTGATACTGATGCAGCTGATGATGCTGACCTCTCTTCCAGCCCTGATGAGGATGCAATATAGTCTTAAACTTTTATTTCTGTTATTTATTTAACCTTATCTTTCATTGTACATATTTTTTTTCTGCCAATTTCCCTGTAATTAGTACACTTTTCTTTTTATTTTCCCTGCCTTTAACTTCCCTTTAATGCTTCTACTCTGAACAACAACTTAACTCTTTCATACTATTTCTATATATTATCTGAGTTTGAGTTATTTTGTTCTGCTGGTGCTGAATTTATTATCTCTTTGTGCAGAGAATGCCCTCAGTTCCATCAAGAGGAGCATCATTTTTTTGCCCATGAGTTGAGGCACTATCATTCATGAAAGGGGGGTGAAGTTCTTTACCTCTATTTCATATACTCTTAACCTCATTTTTCCTGCATAATTATACATTAAAATACAAAAATATATTTTTATTCTTTTTCTTTTAATTGAACCAAATTTTGTAATCCCAATCTTAGACTCTTATTGCAATTTTAATTCAATTCATGAACACACTCTACTTTTGTAAATAATTTTCTCTCCATGCCATGCTGAATGTCTTTTCTTGCAAGGTGATTTATCCTCACATGATGTTAAGTAATTATCACCATTTTTACCATGGTAGAGAATTAAGCCCCTAATTATCTTTCTGTGTGTATGCTTCATGTAATTTTGCATCTATTCTCTAGAACTTGCCCTGCTTCTTAATTTAATATGCATTATGCAATTTTTTTTATCTAGATGATTGAGGCCTCCTTTACACACAAACACAACCACTCACCATTGCCCACCTTTGCACCTTATTGCATTACATCCTCTTCTTTTGCCAAAACTTAGTTTGCTAAAACATTTTTTTCTTCCATCAAGAACGTATTTCTTTTGAGTAACATCAAGAATGAATGCAAATACCAAGTTTGGGGTGTTGAATTTGATGATAGTTGCTTGAGGACAAGCAACCTCTCAAGTTTGGGGTGGTGAACAATATACATGTTAAAATACATGTCAAAAAAAAAAAAAAGGTTGCCAAAGTCCAATAAATCATAAAAGAAAGAATGAAAAAGGAAAGAAAATAAAATGAAGCAAGGTCCATGAGATTGAAGAGATCTTCACATAATAAAAAAAAAAATGATGAAAAGCAAGGTGAAAAATGCTTGAACCTCTTAGGCTACCTCATTTGATGCATTCTAATTGTTGTATTCACTCACTCAAGAGGATTCCCTTATCTTGAAAACCCACCTGAGCTTTTGACCCTCCTTGATCAAATTGAACCTTACCTATCCCTATTTGTGACCAACCAAGTCCTTTTGATAGGTAAATCATTGTATTAAGGCAAAGGAGATTGAGAATATGGGCAAGCATATGGTAGGGTAGAGCAATTTGCATGTATTGAGGGAAAATACCTATCTTGAAACACTGACGAGTGAAGAGTGAAACACCACCTTGTGAGCCAGATAATTTCTTGGCATTGTGTGAAGTATGATGAACCTTGTTGAATTTTTGTTTCACTTGTATGGGACTTTGCATAAAATTAATTGATATGAGTGTGCTTTCTTTGTTGAATGACTCCATGATTTTGAAATGGAGAAAGTGCATATTAGAGTTGAAAGATTGGAACAGAAAAATTTTGAGAAAATTTTTTGGATAAGTCCAACCTTTTTTTTACTTTAGCCCTTGAATTTTGGTTTGCTTGAGGACAAGCAAAAGTTTAAGTTTGGGGTTGTGATGAGTCCACATTTTACTACATTTTTATACATCATTTATTACTTTTTATAGAAAAGAATAGACTTAGATAGTGTAAATAAGATGAATATTCCAATTAGGCTAAATAATATAGCTTTCTTAGTTTTTTGTTAATTTACATGAATTTAGATAGTTTATTTTACATATTTTGATCATTTGAATAATATGGCAGGAATCCCCAAGCTTATTTTGAAGAATTATTGGATTTTGAGGAATTTGAGGTGAAAGTAACTACTTTCAATATTGATAGTGACAACTACAGCAAGCCACTTCCAGCAAAGGGACCAAAGTGATCACTTTCAAAGCTTAAAGTGACAACTACAGCAGCCCAGAATCAACCAAACCTGCGCGTAACTACTATGAATATTCATAGTAATCACTCCAGAGACTCAAAATGTCCCAGTGCTGCGCGTAACTACTATGAATATTCATAGTAATCACTCCAGAGAGGAAAAACCCAACTGATGCTGCGCGTGGTTACTATGAAAGAATGAGAGTAATTACTTTGGGTGGTGCCAGCTTTAGTATAAATAGATTTTTACCAAATTAGGGTAGGAGTTCTTACACTTTTTGAACGTTTTCTCTTCTTTACTCAATTTCGAATATTTTCCAGAGCTTAGGGCAACCTTGGTTGACAGCCAAGGGTCCAACCTAGGGTTTGGTTTCTCATTTCTCTTGCTTTTACATTAATGTTAATGAGTTTTCTGCATTTCCCAATTGCGTTTTTGACCCCCATTTCCATGGAGGGCTAAGTTTGTGTAATCCTTAGTGAATTCACATGGGTTCTTGAGTTCCTTGAATTTAATGATAATATAATTCCTTTCTTTCATGAATTACTTCTTCCTTGTCTCTTGAATTGAATTAATGGTGAATGAGGGGGTATTGCTCAATTAACCCTAATTTCATTTTAAGGAGATTCTAAACTAAGGGTTGCTTAATCCTAGGTTTAATTCTAAGGTTGCGTAATTTTGGGATGAGAGATTAGAGCCTAACAAATTGCGTAATTTCGTTGGGACCATAAGGTTGATTTTCGCTTGTTAAATTAACCTAATTCATGGAAGAGAGGATGAATGTTAAATCTTGAGTGGAATGAGGATAGAATTTATGTGGATGAACTAAGGATTGTTGTTTTCTATTGTTTGAATTAATTAAACTCATTTGCTCATTGCTCTTTATTTTAATTTGAAACCACAAAACCCCCCCATTTTAATTGCTTGTTTAATTAATGCCTTCAACATGTTTAATGAAGATTAATAACCAATGTTCATGGGAGACAATCTAGGGTTACCCTAGTACTACATTAATTTGTTTAAATTTTGATGAGGATTTACGACAAATCTTTTAAACACCTCGAAAAAGATCATCATCACAAGACCAGAAGGGAAAGAAGCCCCTAGATCTCAGTCTAACTTTCAAGAACAAATGATGCAATATGTACATTACTCTGATAAGAGGATGACAGAGCTTGAATCCAAGTTGGACCAACATATTGAGAGAACTGATAAGAAGTTTGCAGAGGTCAAATCTGAAATACAAGCTAACTCTTCCAAGATGAGTGCATAATTGGAGCAAATTATGAACCTTCTGAGTCAAAGAGTTATGGGAACACTGCCATCTCAGCCTGAACCTAATCCAAGGGAGCAATGCAATGCCATCACCCTTAGAAGTGTAAAGAAATTACAGGAATTACATAACAGAGGCACATGTATGCCCATGCTTGTTGAGAAGCACGCCCATGCTGACTCTACATGCACACACGTGTTTACTGATGAGCACGCCCCTACTACAATAGGAGCACGACCGTGCTTATACAAGCACGCCCATGACAGTGATAAAAGCACGGCCGTGCATCACTATGAGCAAGACCGTGCTTCAAGCGAGGAGCCTGAAAAAGAAAAGAAGGAAGATCCCCTTGTTCAACCAAGGCCATATGAGCCTAAGATACCTTTCCCACAGCGGCTGCAAGGTCACCTTCCTTATGATGAAGAGTTCCACAAGTTCTTAGACTTATTGGGCAAAGTGCACATTAATATGCCTTTCATTGATGCTATCTCCAAAATGCCCAAATATGCTAAATTTTTAAAGGAGATTTTGACTAATAAAAGAAAGTTGAAAGCACATGAAACTGTGAAGCTCACCCAAGAATGCTCAGCTATAGTCCTTAAAAAGCTTCCACCTAAGCTTAAGGACCCAGGGAGTTTTACTATTCCTTGCACAATCGAAAAAACTCATATTGACAAGGCTTTATGTGATTTAGGAGCAAGTATTAATCTTATGCCTTATTCTGTTTTCAGGAAGCTTGGAATGCATAAACCTAAGCTGACCTCCATGACACTTCAGCTGGCAGATAGGTCGATCACATACCCCAAAGGCATAATGAAGAACATACTTGTAAAAGTTGGAGAGTTTATATTTCTTGCTGACTTTGTGGTACTTGACATGGAGGAAGATGATGATGTCCCCATCATACTAGGGATACAGCTCTTGGCCACAGCTAGGGCCATCATAGACGTACAAGAAGGGAAGCTCACACTGAGTCTAGATGATGAGGAAGTTGTATTTCAAGTTTTCAATTCTTTCGAGTACCCTTTTAGCCAAGAGTCTTGTCACTTTGTGAGCACTGTAGATGTTGCTTCTCCTCCTCCAATTTATGTGAAGCATGTAACCACAAGAAGAAGGCCAAGGAGGAAGCAATATAAGAAGAAGAAAAGACAAAAGCCTAAACCATTCATTAATAAGCCTTCTAATTCGAAGCTTAAATTTTCTTCTCTTTATTCTAATCCCTATCTTATGAATAATTTTTCTGATGTAATAGGTGTTGGGGAGGCAAAGCTGCTGCGGAGACAATTGCATATCAAGGGAGTCACCTCTGAGACTCATACCTTCTTCCCACCATGATTTAACAGGAACGTCAGGCTCGTGACATTAAACAAGCGCTCCCAGGAGGCAACCTGTGTCTTTTATTTTATTTCTTTTTGTTTATTTTAATTTTTCTATTGTTATTTTATTTTTAGAATAAAGAATAAGCATACTGAAAGATTGCAAGAACGGAGTTGATTGTTCCCACACTTTTGAGCTTTGATTTGTAAGCACGCTCGTGCTCATCCCATACACGGCCGTGCATTCAGTTGCAGTTGTGAGAGAAGCTTTACATCATAAGCATGGGCGTGCTTAAGATTTCAGCATGGCCATGCTCCCTCACTCGAAGCCGTTGTGCCAAGAATTAGCAGGGAACCTCTTTCCTTTTTATTCAATTGCCCTCTTTGCATGCTTTTAATTTGATTTCTTTCAAACATTGAGGACAATGTTTCGCTTTAAGTATGGGAGAGTAGTTCCTAATTATATGATTTTTATTGCATGTTATTGAGTAAAGTGCCTATGCTATTTTTTATGATAATTTAAAACTTTTTCCTTCATAGAACCCAATTTTTCCAGATAGAAGAGCATGTTGAGTGATTATTATTGGCATTATACTTTCATTTGGAAATTAATAATTAGCTAACTTCCTTACTTTTATGCTCTACATTAAATTTTAACCAACAAATGTGAGTTTTGAACCTTAAAGGGAATTGTTATCTTAATTTAATTAATTGTACCCCTTTCCTCATTATTTTGTGTGATTATCTCCTTAGGATTTGTGCTCTAGAACTTGACTTGGAACCAACTTAAGACTTCTCTTTTTAATTGCATATTTTTAATATGATTGAGGCATAATAGGATTTTTATTCTTGGCCTTTAGCATGTTTGAGATACAACTAGTTGTCCACTTTGAGCTTTATTGATTTTCTTCGTCCCTTGCATTAAATTTATAAAATGTTTTGATGACCTTGAGTTTATGAATGGTGCAATGGAGTTATTGAATTGTTTCGATCTCACCCTTATAGTCACTCATGTGTTAATAGCATGCAAATGATGCATGGGGATCCCATTCCTCTATGACTTGCGACTTGCCCAGCTTTTAGCATAGAGATAGATAAATAGATAGATTCAAGTCGTATGGCGATCGAAGGACTCCATTCCCTACTCTGCACAGTGATATCATAGATAGAAAAAATAGAATAATAGCACATCATTGATGTGTAGTGCCATCCGGCACGTTCAGGAATGGACCTCTACGATCCTAGTATTATGGAGTTCACGTCAGGTTTGGCTAAGGTCTTGCAAGCGGGTCACGACCCAGCTACAGGGAGCTCAGCTGCCATGTGCCACTTAGGTCGGATGTTCCCCCTTTTGTCACCCCCAGAAGGTCTACTTTGGACCGAACTTCTAATACCTACAGTTGTGCCTCTGTAATGCCATCAAGTTGTTTAACAAGATAATATATGATGCATGAATAGCATTTTCAGTTTTCTTGTGATTGTTTTCTCAACTCACATCACCTAGCCACTTGGGACTGTTGCACAGTGATAATAGAAGTCACAACAGACTTAAATAATAGCATATAGCATCAAGCTAAAAGTCATTATAGACTTAGCAACATGGATAGATAATCTCCATGAGTCACATGCCTCAGCATGGATAGATAGATGCCATGAGTTTCACAATCAATCTCAATGAGTTCATAATAATTTCAAGATAATATAGTTCAGGAACTCAGAGCATAACATATATTTCTCATCATAATTCATAATTCATAATCTCATGGTTTTATAATTTCACACTCATGGATAATTTTAGTGCAGCATATAACATATATTGGACCATAGCTTAGGCAATTCATTCACGCCTTTATAATTCATTTCCTCTTTCTCAAGTTACTCTTCCTTTCACATTTCGAGTTCAATCTCTTTTTCAATTTAGTACAATCCCATTCCTCAATCCTTGAAATCTCACCATTCAAGTTCATCCTAACCATTACATTCATTTCATCAATATCTAACACCTTCTAAACCATAATTCATTCAACTTAAACTCTTATTTTCTTAATTTCTTTCTCTCAGTTTTTCTCTCCATAAAAGAACACATCATCAAACTTATTTCTTCTCTAAACCATCAATTAAGCAAGTTAATTCACAAGGATTCAAGGGTATTACTTCTCGGTTTCTCACTCTTCATTAGGTCATCTCAATCAAACTTAAGTACTTTTTGTCACACCAAGTAATTCAATTTATTTCACACACCATCTAAGTCCTTTCCTTTCATTTATTCGTATTTTTCTTGCATTGTCACTTGCTGATTTTTCATCCTCAAGGCTCAATCACTTACCAAACAATTACATCATGGCACTTTTAATAATCTCAATCATATTCATGGTCCATTTCCATTAAACAGCCCTCAAAGGCTCTAGATTATCAATATCACAATATTATAAGCATTTTCGCTACACATTATTATTATTCATCAATTCTTTCATCAAGGTATGCAAATGATGCATGTAATGCTCTCCAATAGCAACTCCATAGCTTAATTCACAATGAATAGTAAGGAAATCTAAATTTCCAGCCAAGCATCACTTCAAACATACCTCAAGGTTCTCAAACACAATTACTAAGGGCGAATAGCATATCTCACATCATTCATATTTTTTCAGCAATTCACTCAAGTTAATTTCATGAATTTCCACATCCAAAATCAAGCAAATTCAAGTTTTGCACCAAATTTCATCCAAGGTCATTCATGCAAAATTCACAAGCAACCATCAACCTTTCAAACAAGTAATTTCAGCATGGTTCAATCAATCAAGTCATGGCAAGACACTTTCAATTTTACTTTTGCTTCCTTACACAAGATAAGGCATACAAAATATTTTTTCTAAATCTTTGCAACACTTTTTAATGCCAAAACCGAGACCATCCAAGCTAGTTTTCACCTTTTTCTTTATAAAATTTTCTCTCATTATTCATGCCAATCTTTTCCAAATATTCTAAGGTTCCAAAACACATAAATTTCAACCTTTTTCCTCATAATATACAAAACTGTCCAGCCTTCAAAACTTAGTTTTTTGTCAAGTCCAAAATGAGCAAATTAGGGAAAAATCAACATGCAAACATAAGGTTCCCTCATCCAAGTGCAGTACTTAAATTTTTAGCAAAGGATTAGCTTTAAAAAGTCTAAACCAAGGCAATACATAAGAGTTTTCGACACTTATACTTTTCATTTTAGTGATCCAAAGATTACACTTACTTAAAAAGAGATAGATCTCAAAGAAACAAGGAGTTCAAGACATGCAAGGCATCATTTGAGTAGCTAAGTGCAAGATTATTGGTTAGAAACTAATATTAAGTTTAGAAAGTAGAAAACTGAAACCTTCAAGGTTCAAAATCAACATGCAAGGAGAGGATTTTAACAAATCATTTCACAGTTCCAAGACTCCAAGGGTAATCCATTTTTTGAACCAAAGATTTAGCCAAGACAAGTGCAAAAACCGAGACATGCACCAAAGGATTCAACATGCAAAGGATAAAAATTCAAACTTTCAAAGGATCTAACTCATCCAAGCATAAAACCGAGAATTTAGAAGTGACAAAAATGAAGTACAAGGCAAAACTCAACATGCAAATGAAGGAAATTGTCATCCAAGCTCATGGTTACTTGATTTCAAGGGTGGATCATCATTTGAACAATAAATCCAGCAAAGGAAGTGAAAAACTGAGACATGCACAAGGAGTAAACAACATGCAAATGTCCAAAATGTAAGCTTTTAAGGGGATTACCTCCTTCACACATAAACCGCAAACTTAGAGGCAAATAAAGTGAAGAAATCAAGTGGAATTTAACATGCAAATGGTATAATGAGCTTGTTCAAAATTATTGAAGATAAAAATAAAACCTTTCCAAGATTTTACATAGTTTCAACCAAGGAAAGTAAACAAAAGAGTAAAGGATGAGAACTCCCCCTTGCCTTTGAATTTTTGGCGTGAAATGGTGGGAGAAAGGGCTGGATGTTGTGGATCTCCAAAGGGAAGCTTGCTGGTCCAAAAAACAGCAATAAGAGTCTTCAAAGTTCTCCTCCAAAATGAGCTCCTTCCACACGAAAATTGGAGGGATGATGGAGGAAGAAGTTTGTGATTGTGAGGTGAAGTGTTTGGATGATTTTGGAAGAAGATTTTGTGAAGATTGGGGGCTGGAAGCTCTCGGTTTCTTGAGAGAGTTTTGAGAGAATTTGAGACTTTGAGAAGGAAGAATGAAGAATAAGAAAGCAAGTGGAGAGAAAGAGAGAGGATTTTCGGTTTTTGGCTTCCAAAAGGTACAATTAAGTTTGGCAAGCTTATTTATATGGAGGGTTCAAGCTTTAAGTATTGCCACCTAAACATTTACGTTTTGGCTTGTTTGGCAAGGCTTCCAAATTAGAAAAACTGTACACGGTTCTAATTGAGTAAAATTGGAGTGAATTTGGTAAATTGGTGCAAGGAAAGAGGTGTCACAGTTTTTGGTGCATGAATAGTGACTTTTGGGAAAGCTTGTAAGCAAAGTTAGTATAAATTCAGCAAGCAATTGCATGAAATGGTGTAGGGTTGCATGCACACGGTTTTGGAATACCACAAATCCCAAAAATCAGCACAAAATTCCAAAGCTAAGATTTTGGGCAGCAAATGCATACAATTTCATTGGCCGGAAAGAATACGACATGACTAGGTTGACATGTGGACGAGACTTTTGATGTGGTGCTAAATTCAAGAAAAGGCAATTGATTAAAGTAATCATGGTGTCGGCATTTTGGAAGACATGAAAAGAAAGTTCCAAAATGATTATGTCCGCAAATCGGGAGACAAAATCTCTTGCATGAAATTCTAGTGGTTGATACTAGATTTCGGAAGATTCGGGCAATCACAATGTTTGTAAATTGGGAGGCAAGGTTCCGTTGCATGAAAATCTAGTGGCCGATGCTAGATTTGGAAATCTTAGAAGTAATGATTACTAGATTTCATGAGATTCCGTGCAAGAATTTTGACGGCTAAGAAATCATTACTAAATCTTTGTAATGATTACAAAATCTCACGTTTTTTGAGGCAAATATTTATGATTTGACGATTATTTGAACAAGGCAAAAATTGACTTTTTCGGATAAAATTTTCAGGGATATTTTAGACAGTATTGCTGAATATAATTAGAGAAATTCTTGGACGATAATGAAACCAAATATTTTGCATGTGGTTACCCTAAAATGTCGAATTCAGAAATAAATCAATTATTCTAGAAGAATAAAAATCAGCATCTACCTAATTATTCCAACACTAGGAAGCTGGAATTATCAAACAATTAAAATTCAAGAGCTAATAATCAATTAACGAAAATTGGGGCGTTACATTTATAATTTTTATAATTTATTACCCCTTTGTATATTCCCTTTATTTATTTATCTCACCTTAAGTATTGTAACCCCTTGGCCACATTATAACCTGAAAAAGACCTCATGATTTTGAATAGCATTTAATTTATTTAGTGGAGAGTCAGTTTATAGTCAAGCCTATGGTAGTACACTTTTCTTTAGGAGAACTGAGTGATATCTCATTTTGTCCCTTAGTGAGAGACGAAAGTAGAGTACTATAGTTTGACATTTGAGTGAAAAGTATGGAATTATAATATTCTAATTGGGAATCCTTTTAATTGCTTATGCTCATTGATATTACTCTTGTTGCTCTCTTTATCTTCGTTGTTTCAGGTTCCGTGTGTGGTATTATGTTTTAAGTTATTATGTTATTCACTTAACCAGCACTTTGCTTGACGACAAGCAAACAGATAAGTATGGGGGAGTTGATAAGTCTGTAATTAGGCCCTATTTTGCAGCCCATATATTCATATTTGACCTTTATGTTATTTGGATTTTACACTAATTTATATATTAATTGTGCAGTTTGGTATAAAGAGGCCACAAGTGGATGTTGGCCCCAAATTGATGGAAGATTAGAGATTCACAACAGTCAGCACACCCAGACCCTTTCAACAAGCATGGGGGTGCTTCGAGCCCATGCACAGTCGTGCTTAAGGCCTTGCACGGCCATACTCATCTGTCAGAAGCCCAATTATCAAGAGTCTTTAGGGTTTTCAAACCCTATTAAAAAGGAGATCTCAGGCATCGTAAAGGAGACCATTTTTATCTTGGCTTTGGCTCTAGAATACAATTGATTTCGTCTCTCTTGCACGGGATCCTTGGCACATGATTGGCGAGACTTGGAGCTTCAAGCGATCGTACATGAAGACCGGGAACACATCTTATACTCTAGTTTGCTATTTCTTTTGATTATGGCTTTGTTTATGATTATTTTAGTTTTTTTCTTTAGCATAAGTAACTAAGTCCATAGCTAAGGCTATGCGAACTATTGTTCATGAATTTATGGAGTTTTGACGTTTGAATCTAAATTTGATTTCCATTTCGTGATTAGATTTTATCTTATTGTGCTTCTCTCTTAATCTTAATTAATTATATCGTCAGGCGACCGTACCTCGGTTAATTAATAGATCTATAGGGTAAAATGAGACAAAGGATTAGGTGGACCAAACCAATCTTTCTCTTCTAATCGTTATTAAATTAACAAGTTCATAGGTTCCTTAAGCTTTCTCAAATTGATGTTTTGCATGACCATTGGGGATATTGACACGAGGTCGTACACGGGTCAAAATAAACCTAATTACTTTAGTACGGGGTAAGCAACTAAGGTTGTTTCTCAAAGAATCACAATGACAAATTAATCTATTTAGAGAGTGTATAAGATGGGTTGGGTTTGTTTATAAAGGAAACAAAAACGCACTTAATTATAATTAGAATGAAGAGTGAACAGAAATTGAAATTCCAATCCAAGAATTAAGAAGAAAAATGACTACTCTATCACCGGATTTTTAAGAGAGTACATCAACAAACAATTCAGTAATTAACAATGAATCTGAATGAAACCTCAATTCGAACTCAGCATTCACATGAAGACCTTCATGCATTCGATTAGCACATAATTAATTAAAATTCAGAAAACTCTAGAACCTAATTGAATTGTGCCAATTTAATTTACCAATGCCGTTAATCGTAGTTTTCAAACCTGAAAATCCAATTCATGTTCCTTAAAACTCAATTACATACATCAATCGAATAATACGTAATCAACCACATGCATAATCATCAATCCAAACGAATAACTTCAATTCAAAAATATAATTAGGAAAAGGGAGAGAATAAGGAATAGATGAAACCCGAAATTGTTATTGAATTTATGCCAATGTGCGATCAATCAATCCTTAAGAGTGTCACGTCTCTTTTAATCCTTGAATCAGATGGGAATCTAAGCCTCCATGGATGGAGAGAAAAAATTCATGAAAGAGAAAAAAAAACGAAAACAGAGAGAAGAGAGAGGAAGAAGAAAGGAGAGGAGCCAAAAAAAAACTTAAAATTCAAAATTCCCAAATTCAAAATTTCGTTCGTCACTTTGTTCCCTTTTTCTGGCTATGAAAATGGCCTCTTTTTGGTTCGTGGCCTAAAGGACAATTGTAGCCTTGGATGTTAGCTTAAACACGCCACTAGAATGGTCTTAATCGGACATTTGTGGACTGAGATATGGCCCAAATACTGCACCTTGCTCAGGATCCGTGACTGCAGCGTTCCGACTTTTTTTAGGCCCAGTTTCAGCTTATTATCATCGGAATTGGTTTTTGACCTCTGCATAGGAATTGTGCACCTTTCTCTTAGCTTTCCTACAAATCAAGAATCACAATTAAACGAGTTCTACAACACAAGATATGATCCATAAACCAAAACAGTATCAGAATTTGCCAAACACTGGAATAATTAAATAAAGCCCAAATAAAATCCAAACATCGTAAAATGATCCAATTCAACCAATTAGGCACAAAAGAGGATTAATGAGCTAGGAATTAGAGGAAATAATGTTATAAAAATCCAATTGATCAAATTCCCCCACACTTAGCTCTTGCATGTCCTCATGTAAGACACAATCAAGCAAATAAAAACATGTAACTTAAAAAATCATAGAATAATCAAAACAAATAAACAAATTCTCCAATGAATCCTTAGAAGTGCTGAACTAGGGACACAAGATCAAATAAAGCATCAAGAGTTCTACAACAATCAAACATCCAACTCCCAACCTCTCAAAAATGCAAGCCAAGCAATATCATTCAAAGTGTATAGATCAAGCATGAAAGATCTCACAAGATGGTGTATACAACTCAACTCTCAAGTGTATGGTTCAAAGTGTTTCACTCAAGTCACCTCAAAAGCCAATGCATTACCATAAGCTTGTTAATCTTCTACTTCTCCACTACTTACAATCATATGCAAACACAAATCAAGAGGACTTTATTCAATGGTTGTAATGGGGCTAAGGTAAGGGTAGGGAAATATGAGGATATGACAAGATACAACCAAAGAGAATAGGAATAACATTGGTCCTTAGACAAATCAAGCCATAACATACATTATTCTCCTTGGACTTCCTTTTCCCTTCATCAAAATTTCCCATTTTCTTTGTAATAATAATTTATTTATTTATTTATTATTTTTTTTCTTCTTTTTATTTCTTTTTCTTCATTTTTTCTTCTTCTTCTTGCATTCTTTCCGAACCCCCACACTTGAAATGCAATAACATTAATGAAACCAATGCACTCCCTATTCCCTAAGGTTAGGTATAACATGGTTTTCCACTTTAGAGCTTATAATGTGCTAGAAGCCAAAGAATGGTTCATAAGGCTCAAAGGGGCTAAACAAAGGGCAAAATGCAAGGTAAGCTATATGGCCAAGTGGGTAAAAATTTGAAAGAAATACCTCTATCATGTTCATAATTGCATATGAAAATTGTAGACTCAAAGAAGAATCAAAACAAGTTCTAGAATGACAAAATCTAAGAGGGAAAGCACACAAGAAAGAAAAGAATGGCATGAATTCCAACCATCCAAAAATAAGGCTCAAAAGCTCACAAAGGTAAAGTCTAACATACTCAATCATACAAATCAAAATCAATCATCCAATTCACATATATAAAGAGGAAGAAGTAATAATAAAATCATGTAGGAACTCTATCCTTCTTAATAACTAATGCCTTAACTCAACAACTTCTAATTCAAGAAAGAAAAACAAAACAAAACAAAAACAATGCTAAATAATAAAGTTACTCTCCCCCCCCCACACTTCAACTTTACATTGTCCTCAATGTAATGTATAATGGAAATGTAAAATATAGTAAAGAAAAGGCAGAGGGGAACTCCCTAATCAAGCATAAGTGGCCGCTAGCAAGCAGACCTCCTCAATGTTCTCCAAGGGTGTGTCTTCATGAAAAGGCTTCAAGCGGTGGCCATTCACTGTGAATACCTTATCTGTTCCAGGCTCCAAAATCTGTATAGCATCATATGGAAAAATCTTAGCTACTATATACGGGCCAAGCCACCTAGAACGAAGCTTACCTGAAAAAAGCTTGAGGCGAGAATTGTAGAGAAGCACTTTCTGGCCTATGGAGAATTCCTTTCACAGCAACATCTTATCATGAATGAGTTTTGTCTTTTCCTTGTACATGTGAGAGTTCTCATAGGCTTCCAACCGAATCTCCTCTAACTCCTGAAGTTGGAACTTCCTGTGAAGTCCGGACTGGCTCATATCAAAGTTACAGTTCTTAACTGCCCAATATGCTTTGTGCTCAATTTCCACCGGAAGGTGGCATGCCTTGCCAAAGACAATTCTATAGGGAGACATTTCCAAAGGGGTCTTGTAGGCAGTGCGGTAAACCCATAGTGCATCTTCAAGTCTCTTGCTCCAATCCTTCCTGTTTGTCTGAACTATTTTCTTCAGAATATGTTTCAGCTCCCTATTTGATACCTCTGCCTGTCCATTAGTCTGCGAATGGTATGGAGTTGAAACCTTGTGAGTGACACCATATTTCTTTAGTAAGGATGCCATGTTCCTGTTACAGAAATGGCTTCCTTGATCACTGATGATTGCCCGAGGTACTCCGAACCTGCAAAGAATGTGTGATTTGACAAAATCTACAACAACATGAGAGTCATCAGTTCAAGTGGCCTTGGCCTCCTCCCACTTGGAGACATAATCAACAGCCAACAAAATATAAACAAAACCAAATGAGATAGGAAATGGACCCATAAAATCAATACCCCAAACATCAAATATCTCACAAAATAATAATAGTTATTGAGGCATCTCATTTCTACGGGAGATAGTACCTGTCTTCTAACATTGTTCATAATTCTTACAATAGGTGTAAGAATCTCGAAACAATGTGAGCCAGTAAAAACCTGCATCTAAGACCTTCCTAGCAGTGCGTTGTGGCCCAAAGTGACCACCACAAGCAAGTGTATGACAAAAATGCAAAATGGAAAAAATCTCAAGCTCATGCACACAGCGCCTAATAATCTGATCACTATACATGCACCACAAATAAGGATCATCCCAGACATAATATTTAGCCTCACTCCTAAGTTTCTCTATCTGATGCTTTTCAAAATAAGCAGGCAATTCAGAGGCAACTAGATAGTTAACCAAGTTAGCATACCACGGGTCCTTACCTCGCAGCTCTAAAAGCTGCTCATCTAGAAAGTTCTCACGGATAGGTAGAGGCTCCAAAGTCTGTGGAATTCGACTCAAGTGGTTCGCCACCAGGTTCTCAGCTCCACTCTTATCCTTGATCTCTATGTCAAACTCCTGCAATAGCAACATCCACCTGATGAGTCTGGACTTAGCATCTGGCTTCTTCAATAGGAACTTCTACGCTGCATGATCAGAGAAAACAGTCACTTTAGTTCCTAACAGATAAGCACGAAATTTATCTAAAGCAAAAATGATAGCCAGAAGCTCTTTTTCTGTAGTGGTGTAGTTAGCCTGTGTAGAATCCAGAGTCCGGGAAGCATATGCTATGACATGAGGGGTCTTTCCAATTCTCTGGGAAAGTACAGCTCCAACTGCAAGGTTTGATGCATCACACATGAGCTCAAACGGATACTCCCAGTTCGGTGACTGTAGGACAGGAGCAGAAATTAGGTGCTGCTTCAATTGATCAAAAGCTCTTCTGCACTCATCATCAAATTGGAAATCTATATCCTTCTGCAGAAGCTTGGAAAGTGGAAGGGCGACTTTACTAAAACCCTGGATAAATCGCCTGTAGAAAGCTGCATGACCAAGTGTTGTTCGCAATCTACACTAGCAAGTGCACTAGGATTGCAGCAAGTGATAAGTAATTTTAAGATCCAAATATCGTCTCCACAGGGAATTTAGATTCAAGTATCACTTCATAGAATTATAACCATTTAAGCTTTTCAAAATTGTAAGGAGAGTGGTAACATGTAATAACAGAAAACTAGAACAATTAAAAGTAAAATGAACTTGCAGAAAACAGAACAATGAACACACAGTTATGTGATAACAGAGGGAGAAACTATAGCTAGGGAATTGTTTCACCAAAACTCCAATGTTCAACCAATAAAGTTCTGAATTAACAAGCAATTGGAAAGAATGACAATCAGTTTCACATTATATTATTCAGAGGTTAATTCCTTAACTCAGTGAACCTAACATTCAATTAAACCATTCTAATTCCTTAGATCTGATTCAATTCAATATTGCTTTAAGTGTAAGAAACCAAAAGATTGCAAGATCAAAGTTCCTTATCCCTAAGAAAAATATAATCTCGGTGATTGGTTCAGATCTGAAGAACAAATTCAATTTCCATTGACAAGAGTTCTTCTGAATTTAGTTAATCAAATTTCCATTCAATTTCCACGTGAAGTTCAGAATCAATCACTCAATCTATTCCAAAGCTTGAAATCCAGATCTAAATCAATTCAACATGTTCATTTCATATCTACAATCCCTAACTATGAACGAATTACACAGCCATGGCAGCAGAAAAAGAAAAAGAAAGAGAAGAAGAAAAGAAGAAACTCAGAAACACCATGGAAGCTTGCTCCACTCCAATTCCTCTTCATGAAGCTTCAAGATCTGAATCCCCACTCCTCTCTCTCACTTCCTCTAACCAGAAACTAACTAAAAAAACTGAAAATGAACAGAACCCCCTTCTTTCCGGATCGTTTCTAGTATTTATAAAATTTCCCAGATTTTCACGTTATCATTTTTATGAGAAATAGTAGTTACGCAGAGAGTTTTTGGTTGCGCGTTAACACTTTTCCCAGAAAATAGTGGCCATGCGTATTTTCCTGATATTGAGAGCTCTCTAGAACTATCACTCTTGATGACAAAAGTGACAATGCAGAGCCAAGGTAGTTGCGCGTTATCACTATTGTTGTTAAAAGTGACTACGCGCAACTCGCCAAGTTGAAGACTCTCTGGAACGATCACTTTTGATGACAATAGTGGTTACGCAGAGCTTTCCTGATATTTTGCTTCTCTGGAACTATCACTTTTAATGATAAAAGTGGTTACACAGAGCTTTCCTTCTTCTTTGAGCTCTGAAGTGATCACTTTCACTAATAATAGTGATCACGCCCAGTCTGCAATTTCTTATTCTTGAGTTTTTGGAGTCCAGACTTGCTTTTTTCCTCTTCCTTGTCATCAAACCTCCATGGATATGATCCTTGCTCAATTTATTCCTTCACAAACAAGATTAAAAACTTAATTCCTAAGCAAAAATTTCACAAATGCTAAAATAACTACAAATTTAAACAAACTTCAATTCCTTCTCTTTTTCTAAGTTTTTCTGCTTTCTTTATATATTTTTCTTATCAAATGTGTTAGAATTATGCTAAAATATTAGTCAAAATATGGATTCATCACTACCCCAAACTTGGATTTTTGCTTGTACTCAAGCAAATCAAACTAAACCAAGGGTAATTCTTCCACTTTTCATAAACCAATTCACAACTGCTATATCAGAATTTTCTAATTTGCAATTCTATGTTTTCTGCAAAATTTTCAATCAAGATATTCATCCAATTACTCTTCATTGCAATCACAATGCATTCATCAAATTTTAAGCAAGAATTGCTATCTAAGCGAATATATATCAGCCAAGTTCATGTGAGAAACATTAAAATCATGATCACTTCTCACTGGACAGTATTTCCCTCAATTCTCAGCAGTGTTTAAGTACTGTTTTCTCTCTTTAATCATCAATTCAGCTACACTCTACCATATGCTTGCCCAATTTCTCTATCTCCTCTGCTTAGTACAGCCAATCACACATCAAGAGGACTTTTTACAGTTTATAATAGGGCTTAGGTTAAGGTAGATACTGAACAAAATAAGAAACAAGTTGCAATTTCAAAAGATCAGAAGCATTTTGAGTGAATGACTTTAAAACTAGTCTGGTTTAGCATCAATTCACATTAAATCCCTCAATTATGCAGCAAACAAATTGTTTTTGTCCAGCAGAATTTTTATTTTCCTTTTTCTTCTCTTACTTCCATTTACTATTTTCTTTTCATTGAATTTCTTTTTCTTTTTCTCTGCAACAGTTTACTGCTAATTTCTTCTTTTTGATCTCCATTTTGCTCTTTTCAACTCAGATTCTGTTTTTGAACTCATGTTTTACTCTTTCCACAGTTTTGCTGCATAATTTTTAATTTTTCTGCAGCACTTTTGTTCTTTCGTTCTGACTTTTTGAACTCAAACTTAGATAGCTTGCTACTCCCCTACCCCAAACTTAAAATTTTGCTTGTCCTCAAGCAACTTAATTGGATGCTACCCCAAACTTAGTTTTAAAACTCATTCTTGATTAAACTCACAATGCCTTTTATCAATTTGAATGGTAAAATTGGTTTTTCAGCAAGGTGTGTAATGAAGTTAACTCAAGAAAAGGGAATATTAAGCTCAAAAGGGGTAAACTAGGGCAATTAATCATAAGGGAAGGCATTTTAGGCTAACTAAGTATATCAAACATGGCCTCTATCATGTGTGTGAGAACTGTAACATGCATATTCAATTAAGAACAAGGGCAAGTTCTAGAGAATGCAGTAAAATCTGATTAATCACACAAGGAAAGAATTAGGTAGCTCAAGTCTCACTAGGCATTTATAAGTGATCATGTGGATTAATGAAAACACAATGCACTTTTCAGAAATATATGCACCTAGTGGCAACTGCCTCATTTTTGAAAATACAAGTGTGATCTCATTTTGAGAATGGGAAAAACAACTTAAAAAGAAATTCACACAGAATTCACAGCCAGCAGTTTGTTATCTATTCTAGTATTTTGGTGTTTTTCAACAACAATTCAGTGTAATGTGAGGCTACACATGAATAAGAGGTAGAGAATGAAACCCCCCTTTCATGGCAGCTTGTGCAAGAGTCACCATCCAATGTGTGTGAGTGTTGTGTGTGTGATATTCTCTGCACAAAAACACCAGAATTCCATTAACTTGCAGCAAGAGAAAGGTAATTAGTTAAAAAGCTAATATAATTGCAAAATAGATAAGTGAAAATTAAACCAAATTGTACCAATTAGTGATTACAACCCAAAAAGTTTAAAACTACCAGAAATTTACAGAAATCTAATAACAGAAATTAAATTCCTAGACTAATCTTCTGCTGCATCTTCTTCCTCTGAGCTTTCCTCTTCAGAACCTTCTTCTTCTTCTTCTTCTTCCACTACCTCTTCAAATGGTGGCTAAGGAAAGTGGGTTCTGTATATTGGCATATTCTTGAAAACAGAAGAACGAAGGCACTGGGCATTCTCTGCCAAGTCTGGAGTATGATACATTTCTTCTTTGGTCATTCCCAATTTCTGACCAATATTCAGCATAATACATTCCATTAACATGACTCCAGCTTTGAGGCTATTGTGCAGCTCAGTCTGCCTTTCAGCAAGTTGATTATGCCCTTCAGCTAGCTGCTTTAGAGTGTCCTTCATCATTATTGGTTTCTCTTTCTTGAATTGTGAAGGAATTGAGGCTGCAGATGTGCAGGAGACATTTGCAGAAATCTCTTTGATCAGAGCTGCAAAAATGGATGGTGCAGCTCTGATTTTCTCTTGATAATCACCAAACTCAACTCCTGCGTCTTCACAAAGTAATGTAATTACTGAAGGGAAGGCTAATGAATCCCTTTTTGTCTTCAGTATTCCCAAGATACATTCACTTATTACCTCTCCCACATCTATGTAGATGTCAGAGACTATGGCAAAAAGCAGAGCAGCCCTCTTCACAGCTAGTGTGGAGCTATGTTTGGCAGGCATGAAAGAATTTAAAATAAACATGCTCCACACTTTGGCAAAGGGCAGAAGATTCTTGGTGACAATATGCTTTGGCTTCTTAGATTGGTTGAGCTCCCATGTAGTGCCTGGTTTCCCAATCCTTTCCAGAATTTGCACAAAATCAATATCTAGACTTTCCTTAAATGTTTTGAAGTCCAGCTGTGCAGCATGTTGTGCAAAATTAATTTCCAGCACCCTGTTGATATTTGCTGGTGAGAAGTCAATTCTCATGCCCTTGACCATGGAGCTGAACTTAGGGGTTCCTTTCCCTTTAAACCTCATGGCATTGGCATAAAATTCCTAAGTTATTTCCCTCCAACCCAGGCCAGCTGTTGCACAGAAGAATTCCCAACCTCTTTTCTGGATTTCCTCTTTGAATTCAGGGTGATTGTTCCCAGCTATTTGGAATGCTTTGTCAGGAACAATTTTTCTTCTTAGAATATTGGCTCTGAAAAAATTTTCATGAGCCAAACTTCTGAATCTCGGATCATGTGTGGCTGGTGGTGAGGATCCTGAGGGTGCAACTGTTCTTGGTAGGGGTGATGGTGTAGGTGAAGGTGCAGGTGCAGGAGATCTTGTTGAAGGTGGTGGAGAAGGTGAAAGTTCAGATGTAGGTGCAGATGATCTTGTCTGAGGTGAGGGAGAAGGTGAGGGTTCAGAGATCTGAATAGGTGAAGAGCTTGAGACACCATCAGTTCTGGCCCTCTTTGATGCTGCAGCTTGGAGGTTTCAGTTGGATCTTCTTGTTGGGGTTGTGGAAGATGCAACTCGCTTCTTCTTAGGGGTGGTAGAAGATGCAGCTTGTTTCTTCTTAGGAGGACCCACAGGTGTGTTGAATGAAGTCCTAACCATTTTGAAATTTTCTGCATGAAGGGAGTAATTGTCAATTTAAAATTTTAGAATCAAAGAATAATCCTATATTGCAGAAAATTCAATCAAGCAGTTTGCAGAAATTTAAATTTTCTAATACTTATCATCATGTAATATGCTAATAATATCATTCTCATTCAAATACCAACACCCAATTGCACAACTTATTCAAAACATGCAAAATCTAACAGTAGAATTTCAGAGTGCACACTCTTATCAAATATCAGGGTAACGCAGAAAGATAATTACATGCCTTGACCAAAATTTTAAACTGATTTTGCACTGACAGCCAAAATTCCCAAGTTGTATTCATTTTTGCAATCAAGTATGCATTTCAGATAGTCCCAATTTAATGTCTAACTCAATTTCAGCACAGCTATGTATTCTAATTTTCAATTCCACAATTTCAGAAAATTCTGTTGCTATCAGTTCAGATTCTGCAGAAATGTGGTTCATATAATGCAATGTAATTTCAACTATCCCATCAAACTAACATACATGACAGAGAACAGCTATCTGAAGTATTATCCATTCTATTTTGAACCAAATAGCCTCAGAATTTGAAATTAAGTTTGCTGTCAGAACATGTATTATACATATGCACATAATAGATGCTCAACCATCACAACAAGTAATTTCAATTAGTCATATTCAGAAATTTCCAATCAACCAATTCACACACTTCAATTTAAGTCAATTAAAATGCTGCGGACTGTGATACATATAATATGCAATGCAGTTTCAATTATCCCAGCAGAAATGTCATAGTTGATAGGGAAAGACCGATTCAAAGTATTATTCATTCCATTCTTGAAGCAAATACTATCAAAATAGTTTCCCAACACTCATCTCGACATTTTCCAAAACAGTACATGCAGAACACAGTACAATAGATAATTTTAGACTTTCAAATTCAATATTGTTCAATCAGAACGTTGTTATTAAAGTCTTTTAGGTCAAATCAATTTCTGTAGAAATTTGTTAATGTGAAGAGTGCAATGCAGAATTGAATTTTCTCAGAGAACTCTCATTATAGCAAAACCTAATCTCAGTATTTTTTATCCCCGAATTGATTTAAATGCCTCGAACATTCTTAGTTATCCCTTTTTTAGCAACTTCCCCAAAATAGTTATACAAATACAGAAACCCCAATCACAGATTTTAGAAGTGAGGGAAGTGTACCTTGGTTGAGATGCAGAAATGATGTTCGAACAAGGAAGAAGAAGCTTCTGAATCGCAATGCAGAGGTTGATAAGTGGAGAGCTCTCAGAGAGGGAAGGGATTTTTTATTTAAAAACGTATGTGCGTATTCACCCTTAGCAATATTTATAGGCACTCCCAAGCACGTGACTACTTTGGAGAATAAAAGTGACTTTTACGTTATTAAAATTCCCAGTGTTATCACTATTATTCGTAAGAGTGAATGTTCCAGAGAGTGGATATTTCAGAGTGAGGCGCGCGTTATCACTATTGCTGAACAAAGTGATAACGCGCAGCAAAGTGATAACTTTTTTCAGTAAAAGTACTAACGCAGAGCTATTAAAAGTTTACTTACCTGTGCGTAGTCACTCTTGACAGAAAAAGGAGGCATTCCAGAGAGCTCATTTTCCCATCTGTCTCTGCGTGATCACTTTTATCAATAAAAGTGATTGTTCCAGCAGAAAACCTCAAATTGCATTCTCTGCGTAGCTTCTTTTCTGCAATAAAGTGACTCCTCTCATTAATCAAATACCTCTAAAACCTCAATTAATTCAATTTTCACTCTTGAATCCATCAAATACACACTCTCCACATTGAATCTCAGTTCAAGTATCTCAATTATGCCTCAGAAAATCAGATTCAGTAGAATATTCACATACATCATGCAGAAACTTTCAGAAATTGGTAAAATCAGATTATGCAGAATCTTAAACTCTTAACTACACATTCACCTCATCAATTCTCAGATTAAGCAACCAAATGCACCTCAGAAATTCAAATTCAGCAGTATTTGTGTAGAATTTTTGCAGAATATCAGAAATTTACAGAACATTAATATGCAGAATTCTAAAAAAAAAAAACACTATAGAAAACTTAAACTGGGTTAGAAATGTGAGTTGCCTCTCACAAAGCACTTCTTTAATGTCACTAGCTTGACATTAGTGGTTCCTCACTCAAGAAGAACCAATTTCAAGCATGATATGTTTCTTGCAAACTCTTCTCCATGATAGATCTTCAATCTTTGGCCATTGACCTTGAATTCCCTCCCTGTTTTCTGATCTTCTATAAGAATTGCTCCAAAGGGAGAGGTCTCTTTTATTAAAAATGGTTCAGACCATCAAGATTTCAATTTCCCTGGAAACAATTTTAATCTCGAATTGAATAGCAGCACTTGCTGGCCAGGTCTGAAATCTTTTTGCAGAATGAACTTGTCATGGATTCTCTTGGTTCTTTCTTTGTACAACTTTGCATTCTCATATGCTTCCTGTCTGAATTCCTCCAATTCATGCAACTGCAGAACTCTCTTCCTTCCAGCACTTGACAGATCGAAATTAAGCCATTTTGTAGTCCAATATGCTCTATGTTCCAGCTCTAGAGGTAGGTGACAGGCCTTTCCAATTACTAACTGATATGGAGACATACCAATTGGAGTTTTAAAAGCAGTTCTGTATGCCCACAATGAATCATCCAGCTTCTTTGACCAATCCTTCCTTGAGCTGTTCACTACTTTCTCTAGAATTTGCTTGATTTCTCTATTTGAGACCTCCACTTGTCCACTTATTTGTGGATGGTATGTAGTAGCGACCTTATGCTTTACACCATATTTCATTAATACAGCTTCAAGATACTTGTTGCAGAAGTGGGTACCTCCATCACTTATCAGCACTCTAGGTACACCAAATCTTGAAAAAATGTTCTTTCTTATAAAAGAAATCACTACCTTTGCATCATTTGATCTGGTGGAAATTGCTTCTACCCATTTAGACACATAATCCACTGCCACTAGGATGTATTCGTGTGAAAATGATGGGGAAAATGGTCCCATGAAATCAATCCCCCATACATCAAATAGTTCCACTTCTAAGATGTTAGTTAATGGCAGCTCATGTCTTCTTGAGATATTTCCAGTTCTTTGACATTTGTCACAGTTTTCTACATACCTCTTGGCATCTTTTAAGAGTGTGGGCCAAAATAAACCTGCTTGCAAGACTTTTGCAGCAGTCCTTGAACTTGCATGGTGGCCTCCATATTCTGAATTGTGACAATGCCATAGTATCTCAGCTTGCTCACTTTCTGGAATGCATCTTCTAAGTAACCCATCTACTCCAATTTTGAACAGGTATGGGTCTTCCCACACATAGAATTTGCTGTCATGTAAGAACTTCTTCTTTTGCTGCCAAGTAAACCTCTTTGGAATGACTTGAGTGGCTTTAAAATTTGCAATGTCAGCAAACCAAGGCATGTTATCCACTGCAAACAGCTTTTCATCTGGAAATTCTTCATTTATTTCCAATGATTCAGTGGTTAAACTCTCCAAAGGTAATCTGGATAGGTGGTCAGCAACACTGTTTTCTTTCCCTTTCTTGTCTTTGATCTCTAGCTCAAATTCTTGGAGGAGTAGAATCCATCTTAATAATCTAGGCTTTGCATCCTGTTTTGTCAAAAGATATTTAAGAGCAGCATGATCAGTGTATACAATCACTTTTGAACCCATTAAATATGATCTGAACTTATCAAAAGCATATACAACAGCTAAAAGTTCTTTTTCTGTTGTTGTGTAATTCACTTGTGCAGGATTTAACACTTTGCTTGAATAATAGATAGCATGTAATTTCCTATCTTTCCTCTGTCCTAACACAGCACCTACTGCACTATCACTTGCATCACACATGAGTTCAAAAGGTAGTTTCCAATCTGGTTTTGCAAGAATAGGTGCAGAAATCAGTTTCTCTTTTAAAACAGAAAATGCATGCAAACAATTATCATCAAATATGAAATCTGCATCCTTTATAAGTAAATTCCTCAAAGGTTTAGCAATCTTGGAAAAATATTTTATGAATCTTCTATAAAAACCAGCATGTCCTAAAAAACTTCTAACTCCCTTAACATTGATAGGTGGAGGCAATTTACTAATGACTTCTATTTTAGCTTGGTCCACCTCCATTCCTTTCTCTGAAATTTTGTGACCAAGGACAATGCCTTCTTGTACCATGAAATGACACTTTTCCCAATTTAACACAAGGTTAGTGTCTTGACATCTCTGCAAAATAGTGGATAGATTAGCTAAACAATCATCAAAAGAATCACCAAAAACAGAGAAATCATCCATGAACACTTGTATGATTTTTTCTACCAAATCAGAAAAAATAGAAAGCATGCATCTTTGGAAAGTGGCAGGAGCATTACACAAACCAAATGGCATTCTCCTATATGCAAAGACTCCAAATGGACATGTAAATGCAGTTTTCTCTTGATCTAAAGGATCCACAGCTATTTGATTATATCCTGAATACCTATCAAGAAAACAATAAAATGAATGTCCAGCAAGTCTTTCTAGCATTCGATCTGCAAATGGTAGTGGGAAATGGTCTTTTCTGGTTGCATCATTTAATTTCCTATAGTCTATGCACATTCTCCATCCAGTCACAGTCCTAGTAGGGACAAGTTCATTCTTTTCATTAGGTATAACTGTCATACCACCTTTCTTTGGAACAACTTGGACTGGACTTACCCAATTGCTATCAGAAATAGGGTATATTATTCCTGCATCTAACAGCTTCATTACCTCCTTTTTAACTACCTTTTTCATGGCTGGGTTTAACCTCCTTTGTGGCTGCACAACAGGTTTAAAATTCTCTTCAAATAAAATTCTGTGCTTACAAAATGAAGGATTTATACCTTTCAGATCTGCAATACTCCATCCAATTGCAGATTTGTGTTCTCTCAAAATTCTGAGCATTTTTTCCTCTTGTTCTTCCTTAAGTTAATTATTGATGATGACTGGATTTTCATGTTTCTCATCCAGAAATGCATACCGCAGGTGGGAAGGGAGTTGTTTCAGTTCTAGCTTTTGCTTTTCCTCTTCTTTATCATCCTTTTCTAGCTTCTCCTTCACTGAATTTTCTGCAAATTTTTGAATTGGCAGAGCTTCTAGTTGCTGCTGCACTTCCATAATGTATTCTTCATGTAGAAATTCAGATTTGTTATTCCCTGCAGATATTATTTCTTCTAACACAGCAAGTTCATCAATTTCATTAATATGGCGTTGTGTAATAAAAGCATCCAGTATATCTACCTTCATACATGTACTATCTTCAATTGGATATTTTAAAGCTTCAAACACATTAAACACTACCTTCTCATCTTGAACTCTAAGCATAAGTTCACCTTTCTGCACATCTATTAAAGCTCTCCCGGTTGCAAGAAATGGTCTCCCTAGGATCAAAGGGATGTTAGAATCCACCTCCATGTTCAGAATTACAAAATCTGCAGGAAAAATGAACTTATCAACTTTAACTAATAAATCTTCAACAACTCCATATGGATAAGTGTATGATCTATCAGCTAGCTGCAGTGTAATGTTGGTGGGCTTCACTTCCTCTATGCCAAGTTTCTGCAGAACAGCCAATGGCATTAGATTTATGCTTGCTCCCAAGTCACACAATGCTCTTCCCACAGTGCAGTTTCCTATTTCACAAGGAATGCTAAATGATCCAGGATCTTTCAGCTTTTGAGGAAGCTTTCTCTTGAGAATGGCACTGCACTCCTCTGTCAAAGGTACTGTTTTATCATGCTCTAGCTTTCTTTTTCTGGAAAGTAGTTCTTTCATAAACTTTGCATATGAAGGCATTTGCTCCAAAGCTTCTGCAAAAGGAATATTAATTTGTAATTTCTTAAAGACATTCATAAACCTTTCAAATTGTTCCTCTTATTTAGGATTTTGGACTCTTTGAGGATAAGGCAGCCTCTTGTATTTTTCTGGATCTATTGGCTTACAAGCTTCCTCAAAGAGTTGCTTTTTGGTTTTCCTTTCAGAATTCATAGGAACATCTACTTTTTCTTCTGAATGGTCTTTCTTCAATAGCTTAAAATTTCCTTGTTGCAGATCTTGTTCAATTTTTCTCTCTGCTGCATCATTCACTTTCTTTTCTGCTGGTTTAGGGCTTGCAACTACAGCTCCACTCCTTGTAGTTATGGCTGGACATTGTTCTTTAGGATTGATTACTGTATTGCTTGGAAATCTTCCTTCATCCCTGCTGGATAGTTGTTCAGCTAATTGTCTGATCTGTGTCTCTAGTTTCTTCATGGAGGCTTCTTGGTTTTTGAAGCTTGTTTGAGTCACCTTCATGAATTGCAGCATAGTCTCTTCCATCTCAGTCAACCTCTCATTCATAGGCTTGGAAAATTTCTGATTTCCTTGAGTTTGAGTGGATGAATTTCTCTGAAAATAAGGTTGTTGTGTTGCTGGACCTGCATTAGAAAAAGGAAAATTTGAATTAGAATTCTTTGCAGCAGAATATTGATTATTCCAATTAGAATACTGCTGAGTTCTATTATTCAAAAATTGAAATCCTGGAGGGTATGATGGCTGTTGTCTCTAAAAATTATTCATATAATTCACTTGCTCTTGTGTTTCACTTGTAGATGCCTCACATGCATCATTTGCATGGTTTCCTCCACAAAAATCACAACTTAGCTGACTGGTAGGCATACTCCCTGTTTGTAGGTTGCTGATTTGTTGTGTTAAGGCAGCTAATTGTTCTGAAAACATTTGATTTTGTAGCTGATTCTGTGCAAGAAAAGTTTCCAAAACCTTAGCTTCATGACCAGAATTTCTTCCTTGATTTCTTGAGTTTGAATTCTGATACATTGAAGATGCCATCATCTCAATAATTCTCTGAGCTTCTTCCAAGGACTTTGTATTTAATGAACCTCCAGCAGCAGCATCAACCATTGTTCTTGTTACTGCATTCATCCCATTATAAAATGTCTCCAATTGCATCCAATCTGGAATACAATGATGTGGACACCTCCTAAGAAATTCTTTGTATCTTTCCCAGGCTTCATACAATGATTCTCCTTCTTGCTGCACAAAGGATGTAATTTCTCCTCTCAACTTAGCAGCTTTGGATGGAGGGAAGTACTTAGTTAAAAACTTATTCACAAGTTCTGTCCAGGTTGTGATGCTTCCTTGTGGTTGAGCTTGTAACCAACATTTTGCTCTATCTCTCAAGGAAAAAGGAAATAGTCTTAATCTGATAGCTTCTTCACTAACTCCATTCATTCTTATGGTGTCATATAGCTGCAGAAAATTTGAAATATGCAGGTTAGGATCATAAGAATTTCCTCCAGAAAACTGATCCTGTTGGACTAAATGTAGTAGGGCAGGTTTAATCTCAAAATGGTTGGCTTGAATAGTTGGCCTAATTATAGAAGAGCTAAAACCTTGCATGTTAGGAATAGCATAGTCCCCTAATGTTCTAATTATGTTCTGCTCTGCCATTTCTATTGCTGGATTTGGTTGTCTCAAGGGTGTAGATGTTCTTTTCACTCTAGGATTACTCTGAGATTCTGGAGAATGGACAGCTTCTAACTCACTATCACTCCCTATGGCTTTTTCTGCTCTACACTGCAAGTGTACTAGGATTGCAGCAAGTGATGAGTAATTTTAAGATCCAAATATCGTCTCCACAGGGAATTTAGATTCAGGTATCACTTCATAGAATTATAACCATTTAAGCTTTTCGAAATTGTAAGGAGAGTGGTAACATGTAATAACAGAAAACTAGAACAATTAAAAGTAAAATGAACTTGCAGAAAACAGAACAATGAACACACAGTTATGTGATAACAGAGGGAGAAACCATAGCTAGGGAATTGCTTCACCAAAACTCCAATGTTCAACCAATAAAGTTCTGAATTAACAAGCAATTGGAAAGAATGACAATCAGTTTCACATTATATTATTCAGAGGTTAATTCCTTAACTCAGTGAACCTAACATTCAATTAAACCATTCTAATTCCTTAGATCTGATTCAATTCAATATTGCTTTAAGTGTAAGAAACCAAAAGATTGCAAGATCAAAGTTCCTTATCCCTAAGAAAAATATAATCTCGGTGATTGGTTCAGATCTGAAGAACAAATTCAATTTCCATTGACAAGAGTTCTTCTGAATTTAGTTAATCAAATTTCCATTTAATTTCCACGTGAAGTTCAGAATCATTCACTCAATCTATTCCAAAGCTTGAAATCCAGATCTAAATCAATTCAACATGTTCATTTCAGATCTACAATCCCTAAGTATGAACGAATTACACAGCCATGGCAGTAGAAGAAGAAAAAGAAAAAGAAGAAGAAAAGAAGAAACTCAGAAATGCCATGGAAGCTTGCTCCACTCCAATTCCTCTTCGTGAAGCTCCAAGATCTGAATCCCCACTCCTCTCTCTCACTTCCTCTAACCAGAAACTAACTAAAAAAACTGAAAATGAACAGAACCCCCTTCTTTCCGGATCGTTTCTGGTATTTATAAAATTTCCCAGATTTTCACGTTATCAGTTTTATGAGAAATAGTAGTTACGCAGAGAGTTTTTGGTTGCGCGTTAACACTTTTCCAAAAAATAGTGGCCACGCGCATTTTCCTGATATTGAGAGCTCTCTGGAACTATCACTCTTGATGATAAAAGTGACAACGCAGAGCCAAGGTAGTTGCGCGTTATCACTATTGTTTATAAAAGTGACTACGCGCAACTCGCCAAGTTGAAGACTCTCTGGAACGATCACTTTTGATGACAATAATGGTTACGCAGAGCTTTCCTGATATTTTGCTTCTCTGGAACTATCACTTTTAATGATAAAAGTGGTTACGCAGAGCTTTCCTTCTTCTTTGAGCTTTGAAGTGATCACTTTCACTGATAATAGTGATCACACCCAGTCTACAATTTCTTATTCTTGAGTTTTTGGAGTCCAGACTTGCTTTTTTCCTCTTCCTTGTCATCAAACCTCCATGGATATGATCCTTGCTCAATTTATTCCTTCAAAAACAAGATTGAAAACTTAATTCCTAAGCAAAAATTTCACAAATGCTAAAATAACTACAAATTTAAACAAACTTCAATTCCTTCTCTTTATATATTTTTCTTATAAAATATGTTAGAATTATGCTAAAATATTAGTCAAAATATGGATTCATCACCAAGAAAAGAATGCACTTCCCGTACACATGTAGGGTAAGGTAAAGAAGCAATAACATCAATCTTGTAACTATTAACAGCTATACCCTCACCAGAAATAACATGTCCTAAGACTACACCTTGCCTAACCATAAAATGACACTTTTCATAATTCAAAACAAGGTGAGACTCAACATATCTCTTCAATACCCTAGCAAGGCTATCCAAGCATGCATCAAATGAAGTACCATAAACAGTAAAATCATCCATGAAGACTTCCATGCAATTCTCTAGAAAATCAGAAAAAATGCTCACCATGCATCTCTGAAATGTACTTGGGGCATTGCATAGACCGAAAGGCATCCTCCGGTATGCAAATGTACTGAATGGACAGGTGAAGGTTGTCTTCTCTTGATCCTCAGGTGCAATGTGAATCTGAAAATAACCAGAGAATCCATCAAGAAAACAGTAATGTGACTGACCTGCCAATCTTTCCAGCATCTGATCAATGAAGGGTAATAAGAAGTGGTCTTTCCTGGTGGCCTGGCTCAGCTTCCTGTATTCAATGCAGACCCTCCAACTATTCTGCACTCTTGTGGGAACTAGCTCATCCTTCGAGTTCTTTACTACTGTTAATCCGGTCTTTTTTGGAACCACTTGCACCGGGCTCACCCACTTACTGTCTGAAATTGGGTAAATGATGCCAGCAGCTAGAAGCTTGCTGACTTCTTTCTTGACCACATCCAGAATCAGAGGGTTCAATCTCCTCTGAGGCTGCATCACTGGTTTTACTCCCTCTTCTAACTGAATTATGTGCATGCATGTGGAGGGGCTAATCCCAGGTATGTCAGCCAATGTCCAGCCTAAAGCATTTATGTTCTGCCTCAGAATGTTTAGCAACTTCTCTTCTTGTTCTGGTTGCAAATCCTGGGCTATGATGACTAGTAGCTTCTCATTTGATGCCAAGAATGCATACTTCAAATTTTCTGGTAAAGGTTTCAGCTCCAAGGTGGGTGGCTCTTGTATGGAGGGTGCTAATCTTGGAATATGCTCTGTTTTTCTAATCTCAGTACCTGCAATGTGTGCAAAATCTTGCACAAGAGCATTATCATATCCCACAACAGAAAGATTAGCATAACAGTTATTTCCACACCCCATAGAATAATCAAAATGTGCACAATCAGTATTTTCCACTACTGCAAAACTAGAATCAGAATCCGTTCTAATAACATCATAACTTAAACTTCTAGGATCAGCATGTAAATTCTGTACAGACTCTGAACCATATATGCATGCATTAAATTCGGCACAAACAGCACATAAATCATGAATTCCATCACAATCTGAACATTGAAAGTCATCTCTAATGCCTACAATTTTAGGAAACTCAGCACACAAATTCTCATGCATATCATCAACCAATGTATCAATGATGTCTAAATGAAACACAGAATGCTCTTCTGGTGGATATCTCATGGCATCATGCAGTTTAAAATGCACCTTGTTATCTCCAAATTCCATTGATAAAGTACCAGAGTGTACATCAATCTTAGTTTTAGCAGTTTTCAAAAATGGCCTACCTAAGATCAATGTTGGTTGATTAACATCATCCTCTATGTTTAACACATAAAAATCAGCAGGAAAGATAAGATCATTTACTCTTACCAACACGTCTTCTAAAACTCCCTCAGGGTGTGCTGTGCTTCGGTTGGCAAGTTGGATCACCACTCCCGTTGGCTTGAGCTTTCCAATGTGCAAAGATTGGTAGACTGATTTGGGCATCACATTGATTGAAGCTCCAAGGTCTAACATGGCTTGACTGAATTGCTCGCTTCCTATGATGCATGGAATGGTGAAAGTCCCAGGATCCTTGCATTTTGGAGGAATGCTTGGCTGAATAATGGCAGAAACATTTCTGCCCATGCTCACTTTTTCATTTCCCTTTAGCCGTCTTCTATGAGTGCACAAGTCCTTGAGAAACTTGGCATATTTTGGAATCTGTTTGATAGCTTCTAGGAGTGGAATATTGACTTCAACTTTCCTAAAAGTTTCCATGATCTCCTTGTCCATTTATGCCTCTGTTATCTTCTTGTTTTGAGTCACTCTATTTGGAAAAGGCAGCGGAATGTTTGGTTCAGAATGGCTACTGTCTCTCTTGCTGGATGGCTCTGGTTGCTCTTCAGTTGCATCTATCTCTGTAGAAGTTGATTTTTCTGCTGCTGCAGCATTTGGAACTTCAAGCTGCTTGCCACTTCTCAAAGTGATGGCGCTCACATTCCTTGGATTGCTTACGGATTAGGAGGGAAGGTTGTCAGAACCTTGGGATTTCAGCTCATTTACTGTTGTAGCCAACTGACCAATCTGTGTTTGCAGATTCTGGATGCTGGCTTCTGTTCTCTACTGAAACTGGACACTGCTGATTGCTATCTGCTTCACCAAATCTGCTAGACTCGGTTCTGAGCTACTGCTTTGTTGTTGGTCTGGTTTAGCTTGCTGTGAATATTGCTGCCTAATGTTTGGTTCTGCAGCATGGTGCCTGAACTGATATTAAGGTTGCTGCTGCTGCTGGAACTGATTAGAATTACCATACTTCAGATTCGGGTGATCTCTCCATCCGGGATTGTATGTATTGGAAAAGGGGTCATAATTCCTTTGCTGCTGCTGTTGGAAAGGTTTTCCAGAAAAAATTCTAGCAACTGTTTCATTGGTTTCTTACATCTGTGGACATTGATCTGTTGCGTGACCTGGTACACAGCAAATTCCACAAATGCTTGCTGGAATAGACTGCTGAGGTTGCTGTGTTTGACCGAGTGCCAAATGCCTCACCAAAGTTGTCAACTCTTCTATTCTGTTCTCCATCCTTTGTTGGTTTGTATCAGAGGTCTTCACTTCATTCACTCCTCTTGTAGACACCATGGCTCGGGTACCAAACTATTGTGCATTTGCAGTCATTTTTGCAATCAATTCACTAGCTGCAATGGGATTTTTGTCTACCAGAGCCCCTCCAGAAGCAGCATCAACCATACTTCTGTCCATTAGCATGAGACCTTCGTAAAAATATTGAATGAGGAGCTAGTCGCTGATTTGATGGTGTGGCCAACTTGCACACAATTTCTTGAACCTCTCCCAATACTCATGTAGAGTCTCTCCAGTAATCTGCCTTATGCCACAAATTTCTTTCCTAATATAATAGAAGCAGCTCTTGAGGCAGGGAAGAACTTCTCTAAGAACATCCTCTTCATGTCCTGCCAGCTTGTGATGGAACCAGGATGCAATTAGTACAACCAATCCTTGGCAGATCCATCCAAAGAAAAAGGAAATGCCCTCAGCTTGATGTGGTCCTCCTCTACTCCATGCAGTTTCATGGTTGAGCACACCACATGGAATTCCTTCAAGTGCTTGTGAGGGTCTTCACCAGCTAAGCCATGAAACTTGGGCAGCAGGTGTATCAGCCCTGACTTGAGCTCAAAGTCTGCATCCAAATTCGGATACTGAATTGCCAAAGCGTGATAGTTAACATCAGGTGCTGCAAGTTCCTTCAAAGTTCTATTAGCCATATTAATAATATCCTCGGAATCAAAATGCACAAAAACAAAATGATTAACACTACTAATAGAACCTACACTATTATCAACTTGAATATTAGTAAAGGTAAGCCTTTTATGTGTTCTAATTAAATGATGAAATGTCCTATCAATTTTAGGATTAAAAGGATGCAATTCACCAGGCTTAGCTCGTGTTATGCAACATCAGACACATAAGACTGATGGACACACAATATGTCGACAGAATGCTAATAGGGAAATAAAACCAATGAAATAATTTTTTAAAAATATAGGACCACCACAGAAGTATTAGAAATAAAATTTCCTATTTTTGAAATTTTTTTTACTATTTTTAAAAATCCTAGAATACTAAAAAAATTGAAAAAGTGATCTAAAGGATGGAATTTTGGAATTTCAGGGGTGCACCACTCAATTTAGTCCCTAAATTTTGTGGTTTTGATCCCTAAATTTTTCTGTAATGTCTGACCAAGTTTCAGCTCAATCCGAGTTAGTCGCCAGAAAAATTACCTTTTTACCTTTTTGTAGAAAAACACCTACCAGATGAAGGAATTTACAGGAGCTCCTTTAGACAAAGTTGATCAGCGTGACGAATGCTATTTGGACACCAAAATTCAGCCTCAAACTCCAAAGTCGAATTGGTAGTGAAATTTTCGCCTACAAGACTCACAATAAATACCTCAACGCAAAAACGCTCAACACAGAATGCAAAACACACTAAGAAAGATTAACATGCAAAACACGCAAAACAAACGCCAAGAATTCCCCGGCAATGACGCCAATTTGACATGAGGTCGTACACGGGTCAAAATAAACCTAATTACTATAGTACGGGGTAAGCAACTAGGGTCGTTTCTCAAAGAATCAAAATGGCAAATTAATCTATTTAGAGAGTGTATAAGACGGGTGGGGTTTGTTTATAAAGGAAACAAAAACACACTTAATTGTAATTAGAATGAAGAGTGAACAGAAATTGAAATTCCAATCCAAGAATTAAGAAGAAAAATGACTACTTTATCACCGGATTTTTAAGAGAGTACATCAACAAAAAATTCGGTAATTAACAATGAATCCGAATGAAACCTAAATTCGAACTCAGCATTCACATGAAGACCTTCATGCATTCGATTAGCACATAATTAATTAAAATTCAGAAAACTCTAGAACCTAATTGAATTGTGCCAATTTAATTTACCAATGCCGTTAATCGTAGTTTTCAAACCTGAAAATCCAATTCATGTTCCTTAAAACTCAATTACATACATCAATCGAATAATACGTAATCAACCACATGCATAATCATCAATCCAAACGAACAACTTCAATTCAAAAATATAATTAGCAAAAGGGAGAGAATAAGGAATAGATGAAACCCGAAATTGTTATTGAATTTATGCCAATGTGCGATCAATCAATCCTCAAGAGTGTCACGTCTCTTTTAATCCTTGAATCAGATGGGAATCTAAGCCTCCATGGATGGAGGGAAAAAATTCATGAAAGGAAAAAAAAAACGAAAACAGAGAGAAGAGAGAGGAAGAAGAAAGGAGAGGAGCAAAAAAAAACTTAAAATTCAAAATTTCCAAATTCAAAATTCCGT
The DNA here is from genome assembly GCF_003935025.1 of Abrus precatorius. Classification (NCBI taxonomy): domain Eukaryota; kingdom Viridiplantae; phylum Streptophyta; class Magnoliopsida; order Fabales; family Fabaceae; genus Abrus; species Abrus precatorius. The sequence continues at coordinate 426,547 of NW_020874406.1, forward strand.
TCATCACTTTGTTCCCTTTTTTTGGCTATGTAAACGGCCTCTTTTTGGTTCATGGCCTGAAGAAAAATTGTATCCTTGGATGTTAGCTTCAAAACGCCACTGGAATGGGCTTAATCGGACATCTGTGGACTGAGATATGGCCCAAATACTGCACCTTGCTCAGGATCCGCGACTGCAGCATTCCGACTTTTTCCAGGCCCAGTTTCAGCTTCTTATCATCGGAATTGGTTTCTGACATCTTCATAGGAATTGTGAACCTTTCTCTTAGCTTTCCTACAAATCAAGAATCACAATTAAACGAGTTCTACAACTCAGGATATGATCCAGAAACCAAAACAGTATCAAAATTTGCCAAATACTGAAAAAATTAAATAAAGCCCAAATAAAATCCAAACATCATAAAATGATCCAATTCAACCAATTAGGCACAAAAGAGGATTAATGAGCTAGGAATTAGAGGAAATAATGTTATAACAAGTTCATAGGTTCCTTAACCTTTCTTAAATTGATGTTTTGCATGACCATTGGGGATATTAATTTAGAGAAAAGAATATTAATATTGCTAGGTATTAATAGTATTCGTATGAATGATTGGTAATCACAAGGAAATTGAATTTAGAGCTAAATAGAAAAATAACATAAAGGATTAAATGAGAAAACCCATATGCCTAGGTTCCTCTCCTATAAGTTTATCCAAGACGTGCATTGTATTCCTTGCTTTTAGTTTTATAATTGATTTCATAAATTCTTGTTTTTAATTAATCTCGTATCTTTGAAGCTTAAACAATTGAATTAGGAAATTCTTAGTAACTGGAAAACAATCCTTGTGGGACGATATTTCGGGAACTTAATTTAAGAACCCTTTGTTACTTTTTGATTGGTACACTTGCCCTCCGTACATACTTCAAGGCAAAATGATCAGTAAAAACCACAACTTTTGACCCTAACAGATATGATCTAAACTTGTCGAGTGCAAAGACTATGGCCAACAATTCTTTTTCAGTTGTGGTGTAATTGCATTGTGTTGGATCCAAAGTTCTAAAAGCATAATAAATGATGTGAGGAAACTTACCAACCCGCTGTGTTAAGGCAACCCCTACTGCAAAATTGGATGTATCACACATCAGTTCAAATGGTGTGGTCCAATCTGGAGGTTGGATGATGGGTGTGGTGGTCAGGGCTTCCTTAAGCATATTAAATGCTTCCTTGCACTTTTCAACAAAATTGAACTCAGCCTCCTTTTGCAAAAGCTTGGACAGAGGAATAGCAATTTTGGAGAAGTTCTTAATGAATCTGCTATAGAACCCTGCATGGCCAAGAAAAGCATGAACCTCTCAAACGCAAGAGGGGTAAGGCAATTGTTCAATAACATCTAATTTTGTAGGATCTACCTCAATTCCTTTTTCAGATATGATATGGCTTAATGCTACACCTTGCTCTACCATGAAATGGCATTTTTCAAAATTTAGTACAAGGTTAGTATAAATGCATCTTTTCAAAACTTTTTCCAAATTACTCAAACATGCAGAGAAAGATAGGCCAAACACGGTAAAATCATCCATAAAGACTTCTATGCAATGCTGCACTAAATCAGAAAAAATACTCAACATGCATCTTTGAAATGTGCTTGGTGATGAATCCATATTTTTACTGATATTTTAGCATAATTCTAGTTCATTTAATAAGGAAAATATATGAAGAAAGCAGAAAAACTCAGAAAAAGAGAATGATTGAAAGTTTTAATTCAATTTGTAGTTATTTTCACATTTGTAGAATTTATGCTTAGTTCTTAAGGAATTTATCTTGTTTTGAAGGAATAAGCTGAGCAAAAAGTCATGGAAATGGAGAATCAATGAGAAGGAAGAGGAAGAATGGCAATGCTGGACTCCAAAATACAAGAATTATGGGTTGCAGCCTGGGCGTGATCACTATTGTTAGTGAAAGTGATCATTCCAGAGCCTAAAGGAGAAGAAGAGCCTTGCGTAATCACTTTTATTTACAAGAGTGAGCGTTGCCAGTGTGCGTTATCACTTTCGCCAGTGAAAGTGAACGTTCCAGAGAAGACTCTATTCCTGAGGAGCTGCGCGTTGTCACTTTCGCCAACGAAAGTGAGCGTTCCAGAGGCACTTGTATCAGGACAGCTTGCGCGTGGTCACTATTATTCACGAAAGTGATCACGTGCAGCCCTTGACCTCCTGCGTTGCCACTATTCTGAATAAAAGTGAATGTTCCAGAGAAGCCTTCAACTCTGCAAGTTGCGCGTGGTTACTCTTGCTCTTGAAAGTGAACACGTGCACTACATAAAGCTTCTGCGTGGTTACTCTTGTGAAGAAAAGTGACAACGCGCAGAACTGGGGTTTCTATATATACATGATTGAAGCGCGAAAATGAGGAGGCTGTTCATTTTTTCAGTTTTTTTAGTTAGTTCCTGGTTAGAGGAAGTGAGAGAGAGGAGTGGGGATTCAGATCTTGGAGCTTCACAAAGAGGAATTGGAGTTGAGCAAGCTTCCATGGCGTTTCTGAGTTTCTTCTTTTCTTCTTCTCTTTCTTTTTCTTCTTCTGCTGCCATGACTGTGTAATTCGTTCATAGTTAGGGATTGTAGATCTGAAATGAACATGTTGAATTGATTTGGATCTGGATTTCAAGCTTTGGAATAGATTGAGTGATTGATTCTGAACTTCACGTGTGAATTGAATGGAAATTTGATTAACTACATTCAGAGGAACCTTTGTCAATGGAAATTGAATTTGTTTTTCAGATCTGAACCAATCACCGAGATTTTAGTTTTCTTAGGGATAAGGAACTTTGATCTTGCAATCTTTTGGTTTCTTACACTTAAAGCAACATTGAATTGAATTAGATCTAAGGAATTAGAATGGTTTAATTGAATGTTAGGTTCACTGAGTTAAGGAATTAACCTCTGAATAGTATAAAGTGAAACTGATTGTCATTTTTTCCAATTGCTTGTTAATTCAGAACTTTATTGATTAAACATTGGAGTTTTGGTGAAGCAATTCCCTAGCTATGGTTTCTCCCTCTGTTATCACCTAACTGTGTGTTCATTGTCTTGTTTTCTGCAAGTTCATTTTACTTTTAATTGTTCCAGTTTGCTGCTGTTATATGTTACAAATCTCATTCCAAAATTCGTATGGCTCAAATGGTTATAATTCTGTGAAGTGGTACTTGAAACCTAATTTCCCTGTGGAGACAATATTTGGATCTTAAATTTACTCATCACTTGCTGCAATCCTAGTGCACTTGCTAGTATAGATTGCTAACACCACTTGGAGCATTGAACAAGCCAAACGACATTCTCCTATAGGCAAAAGTGTCAAAAGGACATGTAAAAGTGGTTTTTTCCTGGTCTTTAGGTGCTATGCAAATTTGAAAATAACTGGAAAAACCATCAAGAAAACAATAATGAGACTTACCAGCCAACCTTTCCAACATCTGATCAATGAAAGGCAATGGGAAGTGATCTTTCTGGATCGCTTGGTTAAGCCTCCTGTAGTCTATGCAGACTCTCCAACTGTTCTAGACTCTGGTAGGTATCAACTCATCTTTTTCATTCTTCACCACAGTGAGTCTATATTTCTTTGGGACCACTTGGACCAGGCTGACCTAAGTGCTGTCTGAGATAGGGTAGATAATCCCAGCCTGTAGTAACTTGGTGACCTCCTTCTTCACCACGTCCAGAATAATGGGATTTACCCTCCTCTGAGGCTGCTTCACTGGCTTAGCACCCTTCTCTAATAATATTCTGTGCATACAAAGAGAGGGGCTGATTTCAGGAATATCAGCAAGGGTTCAGCCTATAGCTTTCTTGTGCCTCTTAATCATTAAGCTTGGTGGAGATTATCGCTGGAAGCTTCTCATTTGCCTCTAGATAGGCATATTTCATATGTTCTGGTAAGGGTTTAAGCTCCAATGTGGGAGGTTGCTCCACTGAGGGAAGTGATTTAGCACTTTCAGTGGAAGACATTTCTACAACATTCAAATCAACGGGGTCAGGTTCAATTGTACTTGCTAAACTCAAAAGATCGCATTCTTTCCCTATTAATTTTTCAATCTCTTTAATATTAGAAGTTGCAAAATTCACATTCAAAAAGTCAGAAATAAAAGAGTCACACATAGAAGAATTATTACAATGTTCACAAATGGGAGTATCTATACATTTATAAAAATTAAAAGAAAATCTATTTCTAAAAATTCAGAAAATTGTTCATCTAACAAATCATCAAATAAATCAATTTGGAAGACAGAATGTTCTTCAGATGGATGCTTCTGGTGATGATGGATGAGAACCCCAGGGAATCCTTCTTCTTGCTCAGGATATCCAAGATGGTAGTGCTAATGACTTCTCTAACATTGATCACCATTCCAGTGACAATAGCAAAAATAAGCTCAACCTTTTTCATTGCCAAGGTGGAACTATGTTTGACTAGCATGAAGGAGCTAAGAACAAAAATGCTCCACACCTTAGTGTAGGGGAGGAGATTTTTGGTGGTGAGATTCTTGAGCTGCTCTCTCATGTCAAATTCCCAGTTGGTACCAGGCTTGCCAATGGTCTGGAGGATGGGAATGTAGTCCTTGTCTTGTAGGCACTGGAACGTAGTGAAATCCAGTTAGCCGGCTTGTCTCTGCACATTAATATTCAGGGCTCTGTTAATGATGGAGGTTGAGAAGTCAATTTCCACGCCTTGCACCATGGAATGCCTATGAGGGAATTGATCACCTTTTACCCTTATGGCGTTGGCGTAGGGGTGATTTCCTTCTACCTATTTCAAGTATAGGTGGTGAATAGATCCCACCCTCTTTTCAGAATCTTTTCTCTGAATTGGAGGTAGCTCCTCTCTTGGATCTCAAAATTCTTGTCCTACACTATCTGCCTTCTTAGTATGTTAGCACGAAAATAATTCTCATGTGCCAAAGATCTGAACCTAGGGTCATACGCAGGTGCTGAATTGAAGGAGGAAGCTCCTACAAGTCTTCCTCTCTTGGTTCTGGGAGTGCTCCTTGGGGTGTTTGCCATGATGTTGCAATTGGAAAGGAATGTAATCAGTGTACAGTTCACAAACAGCTCAATGGATGTTCAATAATTCAAGATGGTGTTAGTGGTAGATGCAAAATTGAGCAAGAGTCTTCATAATACATTGTAGTTTTAACAATCTAAAATAAGATAATATAGCAGCTCATAGTCCAAAGGGGTCCCTGAATAGGTTTCCAAAGTGTGGGAAATCAATACAATGCAATGGCAGGCTTAGACCTATGTACAGTTAGGGATGGTTGAATGTACGATGTAACTGCATAAGATTTCACCTGAGTGTGTGTGTGTGCAGGTGTAGATAGGTTGTGAGATGTGGAGCATGTGGCCAAGTTGAGTGCAGAAAAACACAACTGTTTAGAACCATGTTCATGCTAACTAGACATGCAACAAACTCATTCAACAAGTAAAAGAAACATGGACTCTTTAACAGTAGCCAATAAAGTCAACCTGTCACAACCCCTTTTTATAAGGAATCGAGAACATTATTTCTACACCACTTACTTATTTACGATAGATAAATAATGGAGATAACAATATAAAATTTACTTTTCTTTCAAAATAAACAAAGTTCCTTACAACAATATCCAACAGAACAACATAATTTTACATTTAGTTCATAATACTCAAAATACACAAAAATTATACTACATAACTTCCCCTGTATGAGGTCTCAAAATATAAGGAAAATGACTTTATTGCAGTTACTCGACTCCAGCCTTTTGACATTTCTTTACCGTAAAGTAGATGGAACATCTGCTCACGTACCACCGTACGATCATCAACACACAACAGCATAGACAGAAACGCAAGGGTGAGCTTACAAAAGAAAAATAATATATATAGAGCATAATATTACTCATAGCAACAGTTCGATGCATTCCCAAACTATCTAATGCACAACATTAAAATGGTTTCCAACTGGTTTAATAGTCTAAGTATTTCAGAAAGAACCCAGCTGGTCTGGGAGCAATCCATTTTGATATCTGGATCCACCTAAACGCGTAACTCAGCTCTATAATGAAGTAAGTCATATATCTCAGTAGATACAGCATAAACAAAATCATATTCTCAATAGCTCAGCTCAGCTAAAATAATTCATAATATTTCAGCTAAATCTTAGCATTTTAAATCAATTAACAATAGTTAAAGCATAGAAAATAGCTTTTATCCAAGGGATCTGACAAAATCATCTTAAAACTTCTTGTAATAGCATACCAAATCATTCCAAACATCGTTTAATAGTTAAAGTAAGCTCCCTTGCCTTAGAACAACGATTCACACCAGATCTACAGAATATTACTTGTTTTACGGCAAGATCCACCGAAGATTTAGCTCTACAACGAAGTTTCTCTTAAGATATCATCGACTATCTAAACAAATGGTAAAATGGTGAGAAATCTAACTTCAAACTTATAGAAACTTACTTCAAATCCTTCAAAACAGACACAGAATCTTAGATATAGTGAGAAATATAAGTTTAGGAGGATTTAGTATGAGAGAAAATGGTGATATATGGCCTTGGATCTCTCTAGAACCTTTGAAAAGTGTAAAGAAATAAAAATTTCATGCAAGGCCCTCAAAACTTTCTACTGTTCACTTTTTTTAAAAATAATTTCAAACTTCATCTAAATTCCAATACCAAATAATCTTTCAATTAACATTTAACAAGTATAAAACATTATAGATTACTCAATAATTAATTATAGGCTCGACACAATGTTACGTAAAACATGAAAGGGATACTAACTAGCAAGTGCACTAGGTAGTTGTAGCAAGTAATAAATTTTGGAAATCAATATGAGCCCTAAGTATTGTCCACAACGATCTGATTTTCAAATACCACTTCACAATATAATAATTAGTTAAGCAAAACAATTCATTTGAAAGGTTTGTAACATGTAAAAGTAAGCAATAAGAACAATAAAAGGTAATAAACTTGCTATAAAAACAGAGTACGGATTTTGTATTAAGAATGCTATATGAAAAATAGTTAGGAATCACTTCACCAGATTTTCAATTGCAATGTAATCATGTTCTGAACTCTTGAGAATTTTAATTGATTGATAATCAATTTTACTTCTTTAACTAAAGGACAATTCCTTATGTCATTGAACCTAATACCTAATTAAACCTACCTAATCCCTTAGGTGAATTTAATCAAATACTGCATTAAGTTCTGAAAATTATAGGATTACTAGATCATGATACTTATTCCTAAGATCTCAATAACCTAGGCATATGATTCAAATATGAGAAATAAACTTAATTTCCATTGATGAAGACTCCTCTGAATTCAATTGAATGAATGATTAGTTCACAATTGCATTAAGAACAGAATCATATACTCAATTCAATTAAAATCTTAAGATCCAAATCAACAATTATATCACAACATCAAATATGGATCCATAGATCCCTAACCAAAAAGGTTTAGAAGAACATTACAATAGAGGAAGGAGAAGTAAGAGAAGAAGAAGACAAAAAGCAGAAGAACATCTTCCAAGACCTAATCTTCACATTGATTCCTCTAGCAATAAAGCTTGAAAGTCGCTTCCAATCTCTCTCTCTGACTTCCCTTAGAAGTTAAAATAGTTACAAAGTGAGAAAAAACAAAAATGAACCAAAGTCCCCTTTTCTGAACCTCTAACTTCTATTTATAATGTTTTTTCGGCTTGTTTCCTTTTCACACATTAATCTCTGAGAATTCTAGCATAAAAGGTCTTCTAGAAGCTTCTATAACTGAATTAGGAACTCAAATCGTCCAAAGTTGACACTTAGAAGTGGTATTTAAAATTCTGTTACTTTTGCATAGACACTTTAAGTGGTTGAAATGTCTATGCGCAAGTGTTCTATTTAGAAAAAACCTCACGCGTAGCTACTCTCAGCGCTTGGAATGGCTACGCGCTTACTGTGTAGCTACTCTCAGTGCTTGGAGTGGCTACGCGCTTACTGCATAGCTACTCTCAGCGCTTGGAGTGGCTACTCACTTACTGTGTAGCTACTCTGAGCACTTTAAGTGGCTACGCACTTAACTACGTAGCTACTTTGAACACTTGAAGTAGCTACGCGCACTGTGCATAAGTGAATTGGCCTTGGGCGTAGCTACTCTGAACGGTTGAAGTTGCTACTCTCTTGATATTCATGAATTTCCTTCTTCAAAGTGTTAACTCTATGTACTCAAAGTGATTACGCCCCACACATAACACTTGACTCTTCATCTTTTAAGCTCAATTCCTCTACTTTCTTCACTTCAATCTTCAACTCAAATTCTCAGCTCAAGCTTCTGCACAAGGATTAAGTCATTTTAAGTCAAATTGTTCAGAATTGGACTAAAAATCTAAAAATTAAAACTAATTACACAATTATGAATATTGATGCAATTTTTATGATATTTCCACGTTTTTCTAGCACTTTACTACTTATTTATTAAAAAAACTATATTAAAAATTATGGTAAAATGTGGATTTATCACCACCCCAAACTTAGAATTTTGCTTGTCCTTAAGCAAATCAAATCACATAAAGGGAAAAGATTCATCCATTATATGAAATTAAGCAACAAAACTGACTTTTTTCAAAATTTTTCTATTTTCCAGTTTTGTGTTTTCTGATTTCTCATTCTCAATCAAGTTATTAATCCATTCAATCATCATGATAATCACATTGCATTAGTTACATAACCAACAAAAACTTGTCATTTGAGTTCAAAATAATTCAGCAAAGTTTCATGTGAGCAAAATTGAAAAACATGATTCATAACTCACAAGTAGTGTTTCCCTCATCACTCAGCAGTGTTTAGGCTTAATATTTTCTCTCAAAATCATCATTTTTACCACACTCTACCATAGGCTTGCAAATATTCTCAATCTCTGATGAACGATCTTTCTTATGTTATCTTTAAAAGATTTGTCGCAAATTCTCATCAAAATTTAAACAAATTAATGTAGTACTAGGGTTACCCTAGATTGTCTCCCGTGAACATTGGCTATTAATCTTCATTAAACATGTTGAAGGCATTAATTGAACAAACAATTAAAATGGGGGGTTTCGTGGTTTCAAATCAAAATAAAGAGCAACGAGCAAACAAGTTTAATTAATTCAAACAATAGAAAAAAACAATCCTTAGTTCATCCACAAAGATTCTACCCTCATTCCACTCAAGATTTAACATTCATCCTCTCTCCCATGAATTAGGTTAATTTAAAAAGCAAAAATCAACCTTATTGTCCTAACGAAATTATGCAATTTGCTAGGCTCTAATCTCTCATCCCAAAGTTATGCAACCTTAGAATTAAACCTAGGATTAAGCAATCCCTAGTTTAGAATCTCCTTAAAACGAATTAGGGTTAATTAAGCAATATCCCCCTCATTCACCATTAATTCAATTCAAGAGACAAGGCAGAAGTAATTCATGAGAAGAAAGAAATTATATTATCATTAAAATCAAGGAACTCAAGAATCCGTGTGAACTTACTAAAGATTACACAAAATTTAGCCTTCCATGGAAATGAGGGTCAAAAACGCAGTTGGGAAATGCAGAAAACTCATTAACATTAATGTAAAAGCAAGAGAAAATGAGAAACCAAACCCTAGGTTGGACCTTTGGCTGTCACCCAAGGTTGTCCTAAGCTTTGGAAAATCGTCCTAATTTAGTAAGGAAGAGAAAAGGTTCAAAAATGTAAGAACTCTCTACCTTAATTTGGTAAAAATCTATTTATACTAAAGCTGGCGCCTTCTAAAGTAATTACTTTCATTCTTTCATAGTAAACACGCGCAACATCAGTTGGGTTTTGCCTTTCTGGAGTGATTACTATGAAAGTTCATAGTAACCACGCGCAACACTGGGACATTTTGGACTCTCTGGAGTTGTCACTATGAACTTTGATAGTAACTACGTGAAACACCTTTAATTCTGCATGCTCTAGAGTGATTACTATGAACTTTCATAGTAACCACGCACAGGTTTAGTGGATTCTGGGCTGCTGTAGTTGTCACTTTAAGCTTTGAAAGTGATCACTTTGGTCCTTTTACTGGAAGTGGCTTGCTGTAGTTGTCACTATCAATCTTGAAAGTAGTTACTTTCACCTCAAATTCCTCAAATTCAAATAATTCTTCAAAATAAGCTTGGGGATTCCTGCGACATTATTCAAATGATCAAAACATGTAAAATAAACTATATAAATCAATGTAAATTAACCAAAAACTAAGAAACCTATATTATTTAGCCTAATTGGAATATTCATCTTATTTACACTATCTAAGTCTATTCTTTTCTATAAAAAGTAATAAATGTTGTATAAAAATTTAGTAAAATGTGGATTCATCAATCTCCTTTGCAAATATATAGCAAGTCACATATCAAGAGGACTTTTTCAGGTGAAAATGAGCTTAAAAGACAGGTAGGTGTTCAATCAATTTAGGGAAACAATGTGATTACTTCCAAACAGAAAAGATGCAATTCAAGTAGATGAATGTTCAAAACTTAAATTAAGGTTACCTCATCTTTTTCATTCATCCAATTTTTGCGCAAAATTTAAAACTTTATGCAGCATTTAAAGAATTATCATTGCATCAATTATGCAGAGAATTTCTTTTTCAATTCTTTTCTGTTTTTCACATTTGTTATTTCTTCTTTTCAACACTTTGTTTTTCATTTTTCTTCTTCAAATACTCAAAGCTTTGTTGCTACCCACCCCAAACTTAGAACTTTGCTTGTCCTCAAGCAATGCAAAACAAGATTTCACCCTAAACTTAGATTTAAGAATTCATCTTTGATTAAACTCAAATTGTCTCTTTCTAATTTGGATAGGATTCATGGTTTTTCAGCAAGGCTTAAATTGAGGTTTTTCAAAGAAAAAGCTAAAGGTATAATAGGGCGAACTAGGATTTTCTCAAACATAAAGGAAGGTTCATTTAAGGTAGCTAAGCATGATAAAAAAAAGGCCTCCATCCTATATGTGAGATCTGTAATTTACATATTCACTCAAGAAACAAAGCAAGTTCTAGAAGTGCAGCAATAAATGAGATTAATTTCACATAAGAAGAAATGTTATTCATGAGGCTCAAATCTCACCAAGGTAATTTAAAGTGAACATGTCAAACAATCAAGCTTCCAATCAACTTTTTCAGAACTATATGCACAAAGTGGCAAGACTACCTCATTTTGAAAATTACAACTGTGATGATCATGTGAGAATGTGAAAAATAACTTTAAAAAAAATCAGAATTCACAAAATTGCAATCAAATACAATGTATTCATAGAAGTCAGTTCATGATCTAATATAATATTTGTGTTGTTCTGGGAATTTTTCAGTGTATGTGAAGCTAAACTCATGAATAAGAGATACGAAATTCACCCCCCTTTCATGGCAGCTTATGCAAGTGTCAAATCCAAGTGCTTGGGTGCTGTGTAATGGTGACATATTCTGCACAAAACACCAAAATTCCCATTAATAACGCATAAAAATAGAATAGTTAAAATACAGAATTATAAAACTAAATGAAATTTGTACTCCATTACTACTGAAAAAGTACTTAAATAAGTTCTGAACAACTAAAAATTAATTACTAAACTTGTAGAAATTAAAGTTCCTAAATGCTAAAAATTACATAATCTGAAAATTAAAAGAAAAATAGTGAAAACTAAATTCCTAAACTACTCTTCTGCATCCTCTTCTTCTGAACTCTCCTCTTCCTCTTCATCTTCTTCTTCACTCTCATTATTTTCTTCCATTTTAGCTCTTGGTGTCAGACTTGTAATCTATTATTGAGTAATCTATAATATTTTATACTTGTTAAATGTTAATTGAAGGATTATTTGGTATTGGAATATATTTAGATGGAGTTTGAAATTATTTTTTTTTAAAACAAAAAAGTGAACAGTTGTAGTGACGTGCCATGACGTCACATACATGTACAATACGCGTGCATAGTATTTCTGGCGTGAATAGTATCCTGAACAATGTTTTTGCGTGAACAAAAAATTTAAAAAATTTTCTATAAAAAGGGAGCTTCACACAAAATTTTCATTTCTTCACTCCTATCAAAGGTTCTCAAAGGTTCCAAGGTCATATACTGTAGCGACCCAATTCACTACATTGTTGATAACTACTTTATAACATGATAATTCAGAAACCAAAATCTGGTTATTATTTTTTTTTCTTCGTATAGTTTACAATAATAGTTCTCTTTCATGAAGAGACTTAACATGCATATATCTTTCTAATCTCATCAATCCATAACTCAGTTTCAATAATGCATTCCTATAAAACCATCACAAATCATCATAAGAAAATACCTTAAATATATTAAATATAAGTTTGCAGAAACGATAGGTTCATAGTTAAACAATATGGTCATTATGATTCAAATACAACATAAGTAAAATAGAAATAGACCAGACTCCCTAAGAGCAGTTCCACTAAAACAGAAATAAAGAGCAACATCAATCAAGAGGTGAATAATCCTCAATGGGGTCAGACTCCTCAGATGATGTCAGGGAAGTGAAACTAGGAGTCGCAGCCACAAAATCTCCACTATTCTCCTCTATCCATCCAGCAGTGCGAGGAGGTGAACGAGTGACAGTAGGTGGGATCAAGGTAGATGGGTATGAAGGATGCATGTAAGAGGGCATGGTGGTATACCTAATGGAGGATTACACCACATGGATATCCCTCTCCATTGGCACTGGTGGAGAAATGAGAGACATAAAAGGGAATGGTGCAAGTGCAGGAGTCGATCTGGTAGTAGGTGTACGGGGATCAATCGACATGGGTGTGGGAGAAGCAAACAAGGCAGGGTAAGGTAACTGAGTGTCACCAGGAGGTACAGAAAAGACAATCTCGATGGGTGTATTAGCAGTATACTGGTTAATCCATGAGCCTCCACTATCGACTCCATAAATCACTCGGGCAAATCTGCGGAAGACGCTCTGCTGGACCGCGGAGTCAAACACCCATATGTCATCCTCAGAAGGAAAGATGTACACCTTCACCTTGTTCCTGTTCATCTATATAAATAAAAGAAAACGATACGAAACAACACAAACACGGGGTGAGTTCTCCAAACACAAACATCAAACATAGCCATACCTCAAGAAAGGCGGCGTCACAGTCACAAGTCCACTCAATAATCCACACTCAGCATCATACAAGATTCAAGCATGTAATAAGGAGGTAAATGTAATCACAATCATAGCAAATCTCACAAGTATTCGACCATCCCTAATAATAATGCACATGATGCATGAATGCAGGTTTCAATCTCACCCATATAGTCACTCATGTGTTAATAGCATGCAAATGATGCATGGAGATCCCATTCCTCTATGACTGGTGACTTGCCCAACTTTAGCATAGAGATAGATAGATAGATTCAAGTCGTGTGGCGATCGAAGGACTCCATTCCCTACTCTGCACAGTGATGATAGATAGAAAATAATAGCACATCATTGATGTGTAGTGCCATACGGCACGTTCAGGAATGGACCTCTACGACCCTAGTATTATGGAATTCACGTCAGGTTTGGCTAAGGTCTTGCAAGCGGGTCACAACCCGACTACAGGGAGCTCAGCTGCCATGTGCCACTTAGGTCGAATGTTCCCCCTTTAGCCATCCCTAGAAGATCTACTTCGGACCGAACTTCCAATACCTAAAGCTGTGCCACTGTAACGCTATCAAGTTGTTTCACAAGATAATATATAATGCATGAATAGCATTTTTAGTTTTCTTGTGATTGTTTTCTCAACTCACATCATCTAGCCACTTGGGGCTGTTGCACAGATATAATAGAAGTTACAACGGACTTAAAATCATAGCATATAGTGTAACATCCCAAATTTCGGTCTACATGGCAGAGAGTGTTAAATATTAATTAGTGACTCTTTTGTTTGATTTTTAGTACTCTAGTTCAGTTCTTGCTACAACTGTTTAATCATATTATGTTCCTTGCTTGCATAATTACTTCTCCCAGGGTGTGTTTAGTTAATTTCGTATGTGTATGTCTATATGATTATGTGATGAAGTTACCTTGACTTAACCCAAGGTTAGTGAGATTAGCCTGGGGGCGAGATAGTCTTTTGAGTCAGATGAATGGACCCTATTTCTTTCATTCCCCTGATGATTGTTATTAATGTTACATAGTTCTTTTAATTCTTATTATTTGATTGTGTGATGTGCTTCTTAAATTTAAGTGGAACTGCATGTGTAACTTTCTTTATTTATATTGAATGTTCATTAGGTTCTAATAGTAGATGTACTTAAGTCTTCCAGTATTCTGGTACCATGCACACTAAGTTAGACCATTAATGAGAGCCATCATCTATTTTTTTTTACCCTAGAAGTCACGTGTACTACAAAGGACCCAAGAGGCAAGTTTTAATCTTTCCTCATTTAGTGCTAGTAACCGAAAATTCATTCATGTCCAGGGGAGGGGGAGAATCGAATTTAATAGCCTAGGATTCTAGCCCAAATTAAGTATACTTAATGCAATTCCATTGTTCCAGGTTACCCTAAATAAATACAGTCGCCACCTCTTGGACTGCCATATTTTGATTGGATCTTATTTAAAAACTTTCCTTTTTTTTTTATATATATAGTGCAACCGAAAATTTAAAGCCCCAATCCTCTTCTAGAAGGAAACTTTCCATATTCTCGTGCACATTTAATTAAGGTAGGTTATTAATCATAAATTAGCGAAAATCTTGTAGTTAATTATAGAAGATACCCTTGCCTTTCCATTTACTCGAAGAAACCCCCCATTTCCTCATTTAACCGCCATTAAACTCCCTTAATTACCCACCTACATTAAATACCATAGGGGAGTGAAAAGGCGTCTGCTTGATTCCCTTCACATTAATCCAATCGGTTACATGCATTTAGTGGGCATGCCAATCAGCTTGAAACGTTCCACCTGAGGCAATTAATTCCCCAGAACCGTGCCTGACATCAACTATATATATATATTCCTTCCTTAATTACCTTGTATTTATGGTAAAAACCCTAGGGAGATTTGTGTGAATGCATGGCCAAAAGTGGCGCCACCTTCCATCAGAAAATTTAAGTAGCCACCCTGCATTAATTGCATGGCATTATCAAAAATAATCAATCATTCACATTATTTTGTTCCTAATAACCATGTTTTAAATTGCTTAAAACCGAGGGGCCTCTCCTGCCTCATTTAAACCATCATTAAAGTTACCTAATTTACCTCTTAACCGCATTTAACCTCATGAGAAAAACAAAGAAAAAACCTACTCAACTTCCTTCTGGAGTTGACCTAGTCGTCAGCCTGCACTTAATGTACAGCCAAAAACTTAGCAACATATTTCTGGAAATTATGCTCCATTAATCGCATGCAATTATTTCCTGTTTTATGGCACTAGCAACACATCCAAGGCAAAGAGAAAGGCACCACCTTTTCACTAACCACTCAAAATAACATCACCCTTTTCAATTTGTGGGACACGAAGGGTTTGAACCCGCTTCCCTCCACAATAAACCCTAGCCGCCAACGTGCATTAATTACCCACTCTTACGTAGGTCAAACCCCCATTTCGGTTACTCCATCATGATGAATGGCGTGTGGAGATGTGTGGATCATCTACGGCTTGCTTCTTTTACACTCTGTGCATTGAATGCTCTTGAGAAGGCGCATCACCTGCACCTGGACACCATGAGACGTGACTATTCAAGTGAGAAGACGAAAAGGTGTGTCACTTCGCCTAACCTAACCCTAAAACCCTTCTTGTGCAACTCACCGCCAGCCTTTGGAAGACGAATGGGCAAAGCTTTAAGCCACACTAGATAAGAACACCTTCTAATCCTCACGCGCCCTTTTTCCCTTATTTTCCAAAAACACTCTCAATCTCACCACTTCTCTTCTCTCTCGACACATTCTCACCCTCTCACAAAACCTCTACTCACCTATTTCTCTAGTGGACAACACACTCCATCACCAACCTCAAGGAGGCGACAAAACACCAAGGACTCAAGTCGTGATCAGGATCCTGCTAGTACCAAGACCAAGCCTTCCACTCTATCTCTCTTTCTCATACTAAACAAGGTTAGGGGAGCTCTTGTTTGCTCTTGAATGCATGTGGTTGTTCGTTAACTTGTAAACTCTGCATGCACTCTCTTCTTCTTGTTTTCGTCTCCGACCTTCATCAATTAAAATTTCATGCAAACCATTTTCCTTCATCTCGTGGTGATTCTATTTGGATGGTGTTTTAAAAATCCATGTTTTGTAACTTGCGTGAACTTGATTGAGGTTGAAATAGTTTTGCATGTTGATTATATTGAAATCCTTGTATGAGTCTCGGTTGTTTACCTTTATTAATGAATAAAGTTGGTAACTTTGATGAATATCCGATTGCATGTTAAAGTAACTATATGAATCCTTGTGTTCTTTTCAGTTTTCATCGACTACCCTTCTTCCTTTTTGTTTTAACTGAGGAACTACTCACCTTTTTCTCTCGGTTTGATTCTGAATGACCAAGACCATGAAAGAATTCTCCTACCACCTAATCACTATTTTACGAAAAATTTGTGGTAGAAATAAGTTGCATATGTGATTAAACTTGCGGTTATTTCCATGATTCTTTGATGATTATTTTGTTTGTGAAGGTACATTTCGACTATGATATTTTAACAAAATTTTATAACTATCTCCATCTTCTCTCCTTTTCTTTTATTCTCGGACTGTGGATGAATGGTTCTTCTTTTCTTTGAACGTGCTAGCTCTTATGAGCATGGATTTGGATATGTAGTTTGTGACCTTTGGGAATTTAATGTGCGTTCAAAAATGGTGTAAGGAGGATGCAGTTACGAAACTCTTTATGTGCATGATATGGAGGATGGAGAGTCAAGGTCACAGTTTAGCACAGCTGAGGGATGTGAGTGTTCAGGTTTGAGGGAAGAACCTTGGGGGTAGTGGAGGGGGGTTGCCCCAATGGTGCAGAATAGCTCACCGCGGCCGGGACACGTCGCCATCGAAACCTCCACTAATCCTGACGCGAGCAAGCATTACCGAGGATCGTGGAAGGACTCGTTCCTGAGAAACCGAAATGGTTAAGTTGGGAGAATATTCTTGATGGATTACATACAATGTGTACTTGTAGGGAACGAGGGCCTCCGATCACCTTGACTGGAGGAATAGTGGGAACAAACTGAAGAAGTAGTGACGTTTCAATTACCTTGAGTATAATTATGTTATGAGGAACTTATTCACTTTATTTGCGTTGTGGCTGTTTGATGAATATTATGTTATGATAATGTGATTATTGAACTATGAGTCAGTAGGTTCGTTACTATTATGCTGATTTTCTTACTTATTCGATTTTTGATAATTGAATGCATTGAGCTCACCCTTTCTGTTCCGTTTTTGTCTGGTGTTGCATCTTGTCTTGCTGTTGTTGTGTGTCGCATGAATGCATGGCAGATGGACCCACTCCGAGCGAGGATTTGGGGAGAGGATTTGGGAGGAAAGGAGGGATGGATCTACGACCCAGCAACGCGCCGCTTGACGTACCAGGGAATGGTCTCCATGTCCATGGGACCTCTCACTGAAGGCGAATGGAAGCCCAACTGGATGGACCACATTTTTGCCGAAATCTCCGTGCCCCTACCACCCGAACGGAGTATCATCATTCATACACCTCCCTCTTCTCCACTGTCTCATGAACCTCCCACCAAACGTCTTAAGACTTTTATGGATAAAGGTAAAACTATCATTGACCTTGACCCTGAACCCAGCCCCTGTCCTAGCCCTACTCCTGCCCTCGCACCTGAATAGAAAGACATTGGAGTGGTTGCGTCGTCCGTCAGGCTAGTCCCTCGTTAACCTCTCGATATTCAGGCGGCACCTTCCGACGAAGCTGGACCTTCCACCCGACACCCTTCTCCACCACTGCCACCCACCTCGAGATCGCCACCGCCTACCATCGGTTGGATTGACAGCGACCCGGACGACTTGCCACCCTCTCCTCGCCCTCAGCCCATGGATGCTGCACCTGATTCTGATGGAAAGGAATCTGATCCTAGTGAGGATTCCTTTCCACCAGAGTTTTATATGTAGATGTTTTATTTTTTTTTGTCATGGATGAACACTGCTCTTAAGTTTTATACTTTCCTTTCTTTTTGGGGGCTGTTTATAATTAATTTTGAAATACTGAACCATGAGGTCTTCTCTTTCGTTCGTTTTACGATGGTTTACCTTGAACTGTTTACACTAGGGAGGTATATGCACAAAATCAAAATTTTCTCCCTATTTACATGTCTCTCATTATGATTTCAGAATTCCATTCCACGAAGCATATGATGTTGAGCACTCACCTTTATCTCTTTCATAAAAAGAAATTAATTTGAAGAAATTTCAAGTACACTAGTAAAACGTAATACAATATGCATGATTTGCTAACGAACAGATTGAATGAAGAAATGAAGGATAATGTACCCTCACCTATGAATTAAATTGTGAAATTGTTGTTTAGTTCCACACTAATGTCGAATGAATAATTCCTTGTTCATGTTCAATTGGGTACACTATCTTAGGGAAGTCTAAATACATATATTTTTAGGAGATAGGATCTTGGCAGCAATTTAGGTGTTACATATAGCATCAAACTAAAAGTCATCATAGACTTAGCAACATGGATAGATAATCTCCATGAGTCACATGCCTTAGCATGGATAAATAGATACCATGAGTTACACAATAAATCTCACTGAGTTCATAATAATCTCAAGATAATATAATTCAGGAACTCAGGGCATAATATATTTTCCTCATCATAATTCATAGTCTCATGGTTTTATAATTTCACACTCATGGATAGTTTAGTGCAGCATGTT
Organism: Abrus precatorius; assembly: GCF_003935025.1. NCBI lineage: Eukaryota > Viridiplantae > Streptophyta > Magnoliopsida > Fabales > Fabaceae > Abrus > Abrus precatorius. The sequence goes on from NW_020874406.1 coordinate 445,443, forward strand.
ACATCTTAGACCTTAACTTAGGTGAGTCACTCAAGCCTTCATAATTCATTTCTCTTTCTCACTTCATTCTCTTTTAAAATTTAGCACCATCCTATTTCTCAATCCTTGTAATTTCACCATTCAAATTCATCCTATTCATTTCACTATTCTCATTAATCTCTATCACCTCAGTATCCATAATTCTTTTTAATTCAAATTCTCATTTTCTCCATTTCTTCCTCTCGGTTTTTCTCCCCATATATGGGCAAATTATTGAACTTATCCCCTTCTTAAACCATCAACCAAACCATTTAACTCACACGAGTTTTAAGGACATTACCTCTCGGTTTCTTATTTTTATTTGGGGAAAACAAATCAACCTTATGTTCTTGTTATGCTACTAACTTAATCAATTTATTTCACCATTTTCCAAGTTCCATCCTCTCAGTTTTTCACGTTGTTCCTTATAAGTTATATGTTATTTTTTTTTTTCACTCTTCCTTACTCAATCACTCACTAAGTGTCTAATTCACAACATTCTCAAAGGTTCTATTTAGGTCCAAGGCCTTCTTTGATAATTCAACCCTTAAGGGCACTAGATCAACATCAATATATATCATTATGTAATTATTTTTCACTGCACAATCTCTTAGTTCATCAAGCCTTTTGTAATAAGATGCAAATCATGCATGTAACATTATCAACATGGCCATTTCTTGGCATAGTCACAACAAATGGTAAGTCATTTAAATTTTCTAGCCAAGTGTCAATTCAACCTCTTCACGGTTTTTCAAGGAATAATACCAATCATGAATAGTACACTATTTCACATCCCTTCCATTTTTCCAGCAACTCATTCAAGCAAACTGATGAATCCATATTTTACTAGTATTTTACAATAGTTTTTAGTGCAATTAATAAAGAAAACATGCTAGAAATAGTAGAAAACCCTTAAAAAAATAATAAAATGTTGCATGTCACTTTTAAACATAGTTATTTTAAAATTCATTGATTTTCTATGTAAAAAGTGACATTTCAAGTATGCTTTTGTAGGGAATTCTGAGCTAAGTTCATGAGGATTGGATGATCAAAGGAAAAATAGAAGAAAAGTAGCAAAAATTGGAGGGAAGAAGTTGATAATTGAAGAACAGCCTCTGAGTGATCACTCTCGCTGGTGAAAGTGATCACTCTAGAACCATAAAACGGAGAAGAGCTTCTGCGTAATCACTTTTTTTTGGAAAAAGTGAGCGTTCCAGAGAGTCCTCCAAGAAGAGTAGCTGCGCGTGTTCACTTTTGTGGATAATAGTGAACACGCACAAGAAGGTAGCTTCTGCGTGTTCACTATTTCTAGCAGAAGTGAACACGTGCATGACATCAGTAAGGGAAGCTTCTGCGTGGCTACTCTTTTCAACAAAAGTGAACACTTTGAGGTGCGCGTGGCTACTATCACTAGCAAAAGTGAACACGCGCAAGTGGAAATGAAGAATTAGCCTCTGCGTGATTACTATTGCTAAAAAAAGTGATCACGCCAGCAGAGCGGGAATTCTATAAAAGGCAATTAGCTCAGGAATTTAGGAGTTTTTTGTTCATTTTTCATTTTCCATTTGTTTTTGTTGTTGAGAGAGTCAGAGAGGGAGATTAAGGACGAACACCAAGCTTCATTTCTTGAGGGATCAGATTGGAGATTGGCTTGAAGATGTTTCTTCTTTGTTCATTCTCTTCTCCTATTCTCTTCTCTTCTCTTTTTGTAATGTTTGCTTAAACTCTTTGTAGTTAGGAACTGTGAATCTGAAATGGAAATGTTGGATTGATTTTGGATCTGAACTTTAAGTTTTGGATTAGATTGAGTGATTGATTCTGCTTTTAAAGTAGAGATTGAATGGAAATTTGATCAACTAATCATAGAGGAACTCTTATCAATGGGAATTGAATTTGTTTCTCAGATCTGAATTAATTGCCAAGGTTATTGGTTTCTTAGGGATAAGATATCTTAATCTTGCAATCTTTTGGTTTCTCAAACTTAATGCAGCATTTGATTGGATTAGATCTAAGGGATTAGAGTGATTTGATTAGATGCTAGATTCATTGAGGCAAGGGATTGTCCTTTGATTAATATAATGTGAAACTGATTGTCATTCTATCTAAATGCTTGAAAGTTCAGAACTTTATTGATTCAATGTTGAAGTTTCGGTGAAATAATTTCCTAACTACTCTTTCTACATCTGTTTAGTATATACTTTTGTACTAACTGTTCTGTTTTACTTTCTAATTTCATTTTTGATACATTCATACCAAATCCATCTGAAATTTGTAAAGCTCAACTAATTGTGATCTTGTGAAGTGGTAATTGAGAACTTTATTCCCTGAGGACGATACTTGGAACTCAATTTGATTCTAAGATTTTTTATAACTTGCTACAACAACACTAGTATACTTGCTAGTCAGTTTACTTTCAGTGCAACAGCAGTTGTAAAAGTAACAAGTTTTTGGCACCATTGCCGGGGAATAATTTGTTTCAATATCATTAGTAACAGGAAAATAACTAGATTGAGCATTTGTTTCTTTAAATTTTTTGCAAATATTACATTACATGTGCAGTTTTCTGTTTTCATTATACTATATTTGTATTTAGTTGTATATGCGTGGCAAAAACAAAAATAAATCTATTCTTGTCTTTGATCCTGACATTGATAGAACTCTTAGGAGATTAAGAAAAGAGACTAGAGCAGAGAGATCTTTAGGAAGTGACAGTGATCTAAAGGTTATACATTCTCCAGAATTTCAAGTCACTCCTTTTGCAAATAAGAAACATTCACCTTTTAGACAACCAACTCCAAAAGTTGAAATGGCAGAACAACATAGAATGAGAACACTAGGAGATTATGCAATTTCAGATATGCAAGGCTATAATTCTTCAATTGTAAGACCAACCATTCAAGCCAATCATTTTGAGATAAAACCAGCCTTACTTCACCTAGTGCAGCAGGACCAATTTTCTGGTGGAATTTCTGATGATCCTAATCTGCATATTTCTAATTTTCTGCAGTTGTGTGATACTATAAGGATGAATGGAGTAAGTGAAGATGCTATAAGACTGAGGCTATTTCCATTTTCTTTAAGAGACAAAGCCAAATGTTGGTTACAAGCACAGCCTCAGGGAAGTATCACCACATGGACTAAACTTGTGAATAAATTTCTAACAAAATATTTTCCTCCCTTAAAAGCTGCTAAGCTGAGAGGAGAAATAACATCTTTTGTGCAGCAGGAAGGAGAATCACTTTATGAAGCATGGGAAAGATATAAAGAGTTGCTGAGAAGATGTCCACATCATTGTATTCCAGAATGGATGCAGCTAGAAACTTTTTATAATGGAATGAATGTAGTAACTAGAACTATGATTGATGCAGCTGCAGGAGGATCTTTGAGTATGAAATCCTTGGAAGAAGCCCAAAGAATCATTGAGATGATGGCTTCATCCATGTATCAGAATTCCAACTTGAGGAATACAAGAAGAGGCAATGAATATGAAGCAAAGATGATGGAAACTTTTCTTGCACAGAATCAGCTGCAGAACCAATTATTTTCTAATCAAATAGCAATTTTGACTCACCAGATTAATAATTTGCAGACTGGAAATGTGGTAACAAGTCAGTTGACATGCGATTTTTGTGGAGGGAGTCATGCTAATGGTGCATGTGATGTACCTACCCCTGAACCACAAGAGCAAGTCAATTATATGGGGAATTATCAAAGACAGCAACAATCATTTCCTCTTGGATTTTAGTATTCTAATAATAGGAATCAACAATTTTATAAATGGAATCCTCAGAATTCTGCAATGAAAAGCACTAATACATCTCTTCCATTTTCAAATGCAGGAAATCACCAACAACAACAGTACTTTCAAGGAAATTCTTCTACTCAACCTCAAAGGAGTCAACATTCAGCTAGACCAATGAGTGAAATAATGAACGAGATTGAGGAAACAATGTTACAATTCATGAAAGTCACTCAATCCAGCATCAAGAATCAAGAAGCTTCTATGAAGAAGTTAGAAACTCAAATTAAACAGCTAGCTGAACAATTAACAAGCAGAGATGAAGGAAGATTTCCAAGCAACACAGTGGTGAATCCAAAGGAACAATGTCAAGCTATAGTTACAAGAAGTGGAGCTGTTGTAGCCAGTCCAAAACTAGCTGAAAAGAAACTAAATAATGTTGCAGCAGAAAAGCAAGTAGAAAATGCAGCAGAGGAAAGAGATTTAAAAGAAGAATTGCAGCAAGGGAACTTTAAGCTACTAAAGAGAGAACATTCAGAAAAGAATAAAGAAGTTAATAAAAGTCCTGAAAGAAAGACAAAGAAGCAATTATTTGAGGACACTTACAAGCCAATTGATCCAGAAAAATATAAGAGACTACCTTATCCTCAAAGAGTGCAAAATCCTAAGCAAGAGGAGCAGTTTGAGAGGTTTCTAAACATGTTCAAAAAGTTGCAAATTAACATCCCATTTGCTGAAGCTTTGGAGCAAATGCCATCTTATGCCAAATTCATGAAGGAACTACTCTCCAAGAAAAGGAAGTTAGAACATGATAAGACTGTACCCTTGACAGAGGAGTGCAGTGCTATTCTTAGAAGAAAACTTCCTCAAAAATTAAAAGACCCAGGATCCTTTAGCATACCTTGTGAAATAGGAAATTGTACTGTGGGAAAAGCATTGTGTGATTTAGGGGCAAGCATTAATTTGATGCCATTAGCCATTATGAAGAAATTGGGGATAGAAAAAGTGAAACCAACCAACATTACATTGCAATTAGCTGATAGATCATATACTTATCCATATGGAGTAGTAGAGGATTTGTTGGTTAAGGTTGACAAATTTATTTTTCCTGCAGATTTTGTCATATTGGACATGGAGGTAGATGCAAACATACCATTAATCTTGGGCAGACCTTTCCTTGCAACTGGACGAGCTCTCATTGATGTGCAAAAAGGAGAGTTAATGCTTAGAGTTCAAGAGGAAAAGGTAATATTTAATGTATTTGAAGCTTTGAAATATCCAATTGATGATAACACATGTATGAGAGTGGAAATATTGGATTCTATGATCACTCCTTATTCTTTGAATGGATTTGATGAAATTTCTGTGTTGAGAGAAACCATAGCTGCAGGAAATACTAAATCTCTGCATTTTGAAGATGAAAACATATTTGAAATGGAGCAGCAATTGGAAACTCTACCTATTTTAATATCCGCAGAAGAATCAATCAAAGAGGAGTTGAAAAATGAAGGAGAAGAAGAGAAAAGTCAGAAGCTGGAATTAAAGCAACTTCCATCTCACTTGAGATATGCATTCTTTGATCATAAACATGAAAATCCAGTTATCATAAGCAATGAACTCAAGGAAGAAGAGAAGAAGAAGTTGCTGAGAATTTTGAGAACCCATAAATCAGCAATAGGGTGGAACATCTCAGATTTGAAAGGTATAAATCCATCTTGTTGTAAGCACAGAATTTTATTTGAAGAAAATTTTAAACCAGTTGTGCAGCCTCAAAGAAGATTAAATCCTGCCATGAAGGAAGTGGTAAGGAAGGAAGTCATTAAACTATTAGATACAGGGATTATATATTCTATTTCAGACAACAATTGGGTAAGTCCTGTGCATGTAGTACCTAAAAAGGGTGGAATCACTGTAGTACCAAATGAAAAGAATGAGTTGATACCCACAAGGACTGTCACAGGATGGAGGATGTGTATAGATTATAGAAAGCTGAACGATGCAACCAGAAAAGATCATTTTCCTCTACCTTTTGCAGACCAAATGCTAGAAAGGTTAGTTAGACATGCATTTTACTGCTTTTTAGATGGATATTCTGGCTATAAACAATTGCTGTAGATCCAATTGATAAAAAAAAAACTGCTTTTACTTGTCCCTTTGGAATATTTGCATATAGAAGAATGCCTTTTGGGCTGTGTAATGCTCTAGCTACATTTCAAAGGTGCATGTTAGCTATTTTTTCTGACTTGGTTGAGAAAATAATTGAGGTATTCATGGACGATTTTTCTATTTTTGGGAATTCATTTGATGATTGTTTATCTAATTTGTCCATTGTTTTGCAGAGATGTCAAGACACTAACTTGGTGTTAAATTGAGAGAAATGTCACTTTATGGTGCAAGAAGGAATAGTGTTTGGCCATAAGATTTCAATTAGAGGGATGGAGGTTGATCAAGCTAAAATAGAAGTGATTAGTAAATTACCTACACCTGTGAATGTGAAAGGAATTAGAAGTTTCTTAGGCCATGCTGGGTTTTATAGGAGGTTCATTAAAGATTTTTCTAAAATTACCAAACCTCTGAGTGACTTGCTTGTAAAGGATGTAGCATTTGTATTTGATGAATCTTGTATGCATGCTTTTACTGTTTTAAAAGAAAAATTGATTTCTGCTCCAATTCTTGTTAAACCTGACTGGACTGTACCATTTGAGCTAATGTGTGATGCAAGTGACAATGCAGTGGGTGTTGTATTAGGACAAAGAAAAGACAAAAGACTACATGTGATTTACTATGCTAGTAAAGTCCTAAACTCTGCACAGATTAATTACACAACCACTGAAAAAGAGTTACTTGCTATAGTATTTGCTTTTGATAAATTCAGGTCTTATTTAGTAGGGTCCAAGGTTGTGGTATATACTGACCATGCTGCTCTGAAATATTTGTTTTCGAAGCAGGATGCTAAACCAAGACTGCTGAGATGGATTCTACTACTTCAAGAATTTGAGTTAGAAATTCGAGATAAGAAAGGAAAAGAGAATGGTGTTGCAGACCATCTATCCAGAATTCCATTGGACATATTGCCATAAGATTATTTGGATATTAATAAAGAATTTCTTGATGAAAAGCTACTAATTATGGATGAATTACCTTGGTTTGCTGATATAGCGAATTTTAAGGCCACTCAGCACATTCCAAAGAGAATGAATTGGCAGCAAAGAAAGAAATTTCTTTATGACAGCAAGTTCTATATTTGGGAAGATCCTCATCTATTCAAAATTGGAGTAGATGGCATTTTGAGAAGATGTATTCCATAGAAAGAACAAGCTGATATCCTATGGCATTGCCACAATTCAGATTATGGAGGCCATCATGGTGGATCAAGAACAACTGCCAAAGTATTACAAGCTGGGTTTTTCTGGCCTACATTGTTCAGAGATGCAAAAATTTATGTAGAAAACTGTGATAAATGCCAAAGAGTTGGTAACATTTCCAAAAGACATGAGATGCCTTTGAACAATATCTTGGAGCTGGAACTGTTTGATGTATGGGGAATAGACCTTATGGGACCCTTTCCAACTTCTTTTTCTCATGAATACATACTTGTGCCAGTGGATTATGTGTCTAAATGGGTGGAAGCTATACCAACCAGAACAAACGAAGCCAAAGTGGTGATTTCCTTCATAAAGAAAAACATTTTTTCAAGATTTGGTGTGCTAAGAATTCTGATTAGTGATGGAGGATCACACTTCTGCAATAAATACCTTGATAATGTTCTGGATAAGTATGGAGTAAAACACAGAGTAACAACTCCTTATCATCCTCAAACAAGCGGACAAGTGGAAATTTCAAACAGAGAAATCAAGAAGATCTTAGAGAAAGTAGTCAGTAACTCAAGAAAAGATTGGTCAAGGAAGCTTGATGATACATTATGGGCATACAGAACTGCATTCAAAACACCAATTGGTATGTCACCATATCAATTAGTGTTTGGGAAATCATATCATCTTCCTGTGGAACTTGAACATAAAGCATATTGGGCTACTAAATGGCTGAATTTTGATTCAACCAAGGCTGGAGAAAAGAGAGTGTTACAGCTACATAAACTAGAGGAATTCAGACAAATTGCATATGAAAATGTAAAACTGTATAAAGAAAGGACTAAAAGAATACATGACAGATTCATCCTGCAGAGAGAATTCAGACCAGGGCAGCTAGTTCTACTATTCAACTCTAGATTGAAGTTGTTCCCTGGAAAACTCAAGTCTAGATGGTCAGGACCTTTTATGGTAAAGGAAGTATCTCCCTTTAATGCTGTGTTACTTGAAGATCAGAGAGAAGGGAGAAAGTTTAAAGTCAATGGCCAAAGACTGAAGATTTACAATGGAGGAGAATTCAATAGGAACACTTTTTACATTAACTTGGTTTCTCAGTAGTGAGGAACATTTAACGTCAAGCTAGTGACGTTAAAAGAGCGCTTTGTGAGAGGCAACTCACATTTCTGAACCATTTTTACTCTATTTGCATTTTACTTGAACTTTTGTTAATTCTTTATTTCAATTTCTGCAATTTTCTGATTTTAGATTCTGTTTTATATGTGTTTTAGGAATAATGTGTTGATTCAATGAATGCTCATGTTGTGGATGCATAAATGAGCTGATTGAAATTGAATGCATGAGGCAATTAAGTTTCTAAGGAGCTTTGAATAACAAAAAGAGTCACTATTTTGCAAAAAAGTGATCACACAGAGCTTCAATTACAGGGTTCCATTCTGAACAATCACTTTTGCTGATGAAAGTGATCACGCAGAGGAGCAAGGAACGACACCCTTCTCTAGACCAACCACTTTTGCTAATGAAAGTGGACACGCAGAACCCTTTGGAAGACACCCTTCTCTGGAACAATCACTTTTTCCAGTGAAAGTAACCACGCCCAGGCTTAAATAGAGGTAATGTGATGCGCGTAGTTACTTTTTCCAATAATAGTGATCACGCGCATGAGTAATGTGTCGTTACAAGTTAAGGTTGATGCGCGTTACCACTTTTTCTAGGAATAGTAAACACGCAGAAGGATACTACCTGCGTGTGATCACTTTTTTCATAAAAAGTGAATACGCGCAACTCATTTCAAATTCCTCAAAGCCCTCTGGAACGTTCACTATTTCTAGCAATAGTGAACACGCATATGCTATTTACCCTCAAAGTGTTCACTTTTGCCAGCAATAGTGAACACGCACACATCATCATCTCTACAGCTTCCATTTTTTCTGAAAAAAGTGGCCACGTGCAGTAAGCGTGTCCATTAAAATGCATAAAAGGAACCACGCAGAGCCATTTTTAGAATCTCAAATCTTCATTTCTTCATCTCATTTCTCAAATTCTTGATCTTTCTGACCTTTTGCTGAGCGAAATTTGTTTCTAAGCAATCAATTAAAGTTCATTATGCACATTTCTCCAAATCCAGGTCAGTATTCTACTTCTCTGATTTAGAAATTAGGGTTCTTCATTTTGCAGAATTGTGGAAAACACTGAGTAATGGAAAAATAGAAATTTTCTTGTTAATAACTAATCTGAATATGCAATTACAAGGCAATGTAGAGTAATTCTCACTTCAATTGATAGATTTTTAGATGGAAAAAGACCTACATTGACAGATTGCATGAGTTAACCTTAGGACTTAAAGTGAAAAATAGTTAGGAAGAAATTTCTGCATAAATGTAACTCTTGAACTCTAGCATTTTGTATTCAAAATCATGAATATCTGAGTTTAAATGGTTCAAGGAACCATATTCTGCATTGTTATGATATTCTTAAATTCTGCATTATTCATATTCTGCTATTCTGAAATTGAAAATGTCCTGCATTGCATTGCATTCATGTCTTTCAGTGTATTGAAATATTCTTTTATGCAGGAAATTTAAAAAAAAAATGGTAAGGACATCAAACAACACTCCAGTTGGCTCTTCTAGAGGTACTCCTAGAACAAAGAGAGGAAGATTAGCCGGAGCCTCTTCATCAAGGCCAAATCCTCAACATGATCCAAGGTTCAGGAGCATAGCTCATGAGAATTGTTTCAGAGCTAATATCTTGAGAAGAAAGATTGTCCAAGATAGAGCAATTGAGATAGCTGAAGACCATTATCCAGAATACAAGGAGGAAATTCAGAAAAGAGAATGAGAATCCTTCTGCATGATAGCTGGCATTGGCTGGAGAGACATTACACAGGAATTTTATGCCAATGCCATGAGATTTAAAGGAGATCAGCTACCTAAATACCATTCAATGGTCAAGGGGACAATAGTTGATTTTTCTACTGCTAACATCAATAGAGTTCTCAACATTAAGACTCAAAAGCAACCTGGGCAGCAAGACTTTAAAGCGTTCAGGGATGTTGAAGATAAGGACTATGTTCAAGTCCTTGAGAGGATTGGGAAACCAGGGACTACTTGGGAGCTGAATCTATCAGAAAAGCCCAAATGCATCACAACCAAGAACCTTTTGCCCTTTGCAAAAGTGTGGAGCACATTTATTTTGAGTTTATTCATGCCTGTTAGGCATAGCTCCACTTTAGCAGTGAAGAGAGCTGAACTCCTATATGCTATAGTTAATGATTTTTATATAGATGTAGGAGAAGTGATTAGTGGATGCATTCTGGACATCCTTAAGAGGAAAAGAGATTCTTTAGCTTTCCCTTCGTTAATAACTGTTCTTTGTGAGGATGCAGGTATTGAAATTGGAGATTATCAAATCAAAATTAGAGCTGCACCTCCAATTACAGTAGCTATGGTGAAGGAGATTTATTCTACTGTCTCTCGCACATCAGCAGTCCCAATTCCCTCCTAGTATAAAAGAGAGAATCCAACCACAATGAAGGAGAAGATAGCCTTCATGGCTGAAAGACAAAACTCCTTAGCTGAGAGGCAGAATGAGTTGCACAGCAATCTGAAGGCTGGCATCATGCTTCTGGAAGGTGTTCTTATGAACATTGGTCAAAAGATGGGCATGACCAAAGAAGACTTGTACCACACTCCAGATCAAGCAGAGAATGCCCAATGCCTGAGGTTAACTATCTTCAAAGACCTCCCCATCTACAGAAGTCATTTTCCTCCACCAACAGCTGCTGCAGAAGAGGAAGAAGATGATGAAGAAGATGATGATTTGGAAGATGAGGATGAGGATGAAGATGAAGAGTAGATTAGGAATTTAAATTTCTGTCATTAGTTTAATTTTTGTAAAAAGATTGTAATTAGAATTTCAGACTTTTGAGTGTTGTAATTACATTTTAGTTTTATTTTGGTTATGAACAATTCTGTTTTAAATATCTACTAGCTTTGAATTTTATTGAATTTTTATCTGATAATTGATGAACAACTTGTGATGTTTTTGTGCAAACCATGCTCTCAAACTCTGAACAAGGAGCGCATGGAATGATTGAAATATGCACAGCTACCATTTTGTACCTCTATTTTCATGTGTACAGCTTACGTTTTGCATAAAATATTCACAAGTTAGAAAAATATTAAACTGCATTAGATTTTGTCTTCTTGATAAATAAACCTGATTTTCACCTGATTGAAATTCTGATTGTTGAATTACATAAGTTGTTTTTCCCATTCTTAACATGATTGTCATACTTGTATTTTTAAAAAATAAAGCAGTCTTGCCATTTTATTCATGCAAATTCTTGAAGTAAATAGTGAACTGAATTGATGAATATTATCCATTTACTTCCCTAGTGAGACTTGAGCCTTTTCATTCATTGATGTGTGACTGATCTCAAATTCTGATTCACTCTCTAGAACTTGCTTTGTTTCTTAACTGAATATGCTGTTTTGCACTAATCACATAAAGGATGGAGGCCATTATTTAGATTTACCTAGTGAGCCAAATAGACTGCCTTTCATTCTTGAATGTCCTAGTTAGCCCCTTTGAGCTGATAGCCTTTCTTTGATTAACCTCACTACAAGCTTTTCTAGAAAAACCATTTTACCTATTCAAATAGAAAAGAGGCAAATTGAGTTGAATCAAAGATAAGTTTTAAAACTAAGTTTGGGGTAACATCATGTTTTTAGTGCATTGCTTGAGGACAAGCAATGTTCTCAGTTTGGGGTAGAAAAGGATTGAGAAAAGGATTGAAATGAATTAAGAAAGTTAGAAAAAGTTATGCAGAGAAAATATGAAAAAGAAATAAAAAGAAATCAGCAAATCAAAAAGGAAAAGGAAATTGGTAGATAATTCTGCAAAAATTTAAACTATGATTGAAAGTTAATTAAGAATAGAAACAGTTGACGCAGCCCTTACTAAGTTTAAAAGCTTATCTACTCAATTTGCATCTTTTTCAGTTTGAAATTAGATGCATTGATATCCTGAATTCTCAACAGTTGCACTAAAAGTGAAGTTGACTAGCAAGTATACTAGTATTGTTGTAGCAAGTTATAAAATCTTAGAATCATGTTTGTGTCTCAAATATCATCCTGAGGGAATAGTTTTCTCAAGTATCACTTCATAATTCAACAATTAGTTGAGCCAAATGCAATTCAATTGGAGTTTGCAACATTTGAAAACAAATTAACAAATACAGAGTTCAGAAAATATAAAAGAACAAGAGCTACGAATTTGTGTATTTAAACAGATGTATGAAACATACTTAGGGGTTTATTTCACCAAAACTTAGTATAAATTCAATCAACTTCTGAACTTTTAAGCATTTGGATTGAATGACAATCAGTTTCACAATTTATTAATCAAAGATAAATTCCTTAAGTCAATGATTCTAACATTCAATTCAATCATCCTAATTCCTTAGATCTAATTCAATTAAATGTTGCATTAATAATCAATAATCTGGGTAGTTAATTTAGATCTGAGAAATAATTTCAACTTCCATTGATAAAAGCTTCTATGTATTTAGTAAATCCAATTTCCATTCAATAACTACTTGAATAACAGAATCAACTACTCAATCCAATCAAACACTCAAAGTTCAGATCCAAAATTAATTCAACACTTCTATTTCGGATCCATAAATCCCTAACTAGAAAGAGTTTAGACAACCATTACAAAATGAAAAGAGAAAGAAAGAGAAGAAGGATATAAGCAAAGAATCATCTTTAATCCGATTCCTCAAGATGTGAAGCTTGGTGTTCGTCCCCAATCTCTCTCTCAGACTTTCTCAAGACAAGAAAATGAAATAAAAATAAAAAATGAACAAAAGATACAAAAAGTCTAAGCCAACTCATATTTATATAATTTCCTGCCTTTCTAACGTGATCACTATTTTTCACTAAAGTAACCATGCAGAGGCCTCTCTGGTATCCTTCATGACCGGAACAGTCACATTTTTCATAATAGTAACAACATAGAGGTTAATTGCTCCTAGTGGCATGCGCGTGTTCACTTTTGTACAAAATAGGAGTCACGCGCATTCTTATCTGTTGAAGCGCTCTCTGGAACACTCACTATTTTCTGCAAAAGTGGCAACGTGCAGCTAGTTTTGCAAAAGTGATAACGCACAAATCAATCCTTGAAATTAGGCTTTGGAATGATCACTTTTCTTTAAAATAGTGATCACGCCCAACATTAGCTTCATCAATTCTTGTTCCTTGTCTCTAGAATTGCTACTTTTCTTCTATCTTTCTCTTGATCTTCCAGCCTTATGAAATTAGCACAAAATTTCCTACAAAATATGTTCTAATCATTAATTTTTTCACAGAAAATTCACAAAACCTTTACAACTAGCTATTTAGAAAAGACTATTTTTATGAGTTTTTCAGCTTTCTCTATCATGTTTTCTATATCAAATGTATTAAAAACTAGAGTAAAATACTAGTAAAATATGGATTTATCACCACCCCAAACTTGAATTTTTACTTGTCATTAAGCAAATTAAAACATAACAAGGGCATGAATTCATTCATCAATTGAAATCCATAATGAAAAGCTTTTTTACAAACCAGAACAATTCAAATTTTCATAATCCATTCTACTTCAATATATTTTAATTATTTTGTTACTAAGTCTTTCACCTAATTATCCATCATGACATTTACACTTGAATCATCTTTTTGCCACAAAATCTCATACATTTCAGTCAAGCAAATCATCAAAGTTGCATGCAAAATAGAATTGAGAAATATCATCACAGCTCTCTGAAAGTGTTTTGTTTTGTGTTTACTCTCAGAATCATCAAATTCATCAAACTATACCATAGGCTTGCCTATATTCTCAGCCTCCTTTGCATATTTACAATTAATCACAGATCAAAAAGACTTTTTCTGGTATGATGAGGCTGATGGACAGGTATGAGTTCAATGAATTAAGGAAGCAATATAGTTGATTCCAAATGGAAAGAATGCAATTTGAGTAGATAAGTTCTAAACTTAAAGTAGGATTGCATTATCTATTTTAATTATGTATCACAAATTCAATTTTTGCAGAATAATTCACAAACTTTTCTTTCCTTTTTACTTTCATTTGCTACTTTCTTTTTATTCTTTTTCACTAACTTTTCTATTATGCAGCTTTTTATTTCCTCTTCTTTGCACTTTTGCTTTTTATTTATTTTCTTTGTATGCCTTTGCTAACTCTGCTATTCTCTTCTCCATTACAAACTTAGAACATTGCTTGTCCTCAAGTAATGTAGTAGAAACTTGATACCACTCCAAACTTAGTTTTGAAACTTATCTATGATTAAACTCAATTTGCCTCTTTTCATTTTAATAGGTGACATGATTTTTCCAAGAAAGCTTGTGTTGAAGTTAATCAAAAGAAAGGCTATCAACTCAAAGGGGTTAAAATAAGGTATACAAGAAAGAAAAGAGGTTTATTTGGCTAACTAGGTATAACTGAACAATGGCCCCCATCCTTTGTGTGATTACTGTAAAAACTGCATATTTGATTAAGAAACAAAGTAAGTTCTAGAGAGTGTATCAGAATTGAGATCAGCCACACATCAAGAAATGTAAAGGTTCAAGTCTCACCAAGGAAGTAAAGGGATAATATTAACCAATTCAGTTCACAATTTACTTCACAAATTTGCATGAATAAAATGAAAAGACTTCCTTATTTTTAAAATACAAGTATGATAACTATGTCAACAATCAAAATTCAATAAAATGAAATTCAAATTCAATTCAAAGGAAATCAGGATCTAGTTTAATATTTTTATGTTTTCTGAAAATTTTATGCTGAGTTAAAGCTGAACACATGAAATTATAGGTACAGAATTCAACCCCCTTTCCATGGTAGCTTTGCATGTTTCAGAATTCCATACGCTCCTTGTTCATAAGTTTTGAGAGCATGGTTTGCACAAAACATCACAATTATTTATCAATTATCAGGTAAAAACTCAATTAAACTCAAAACTAGTAAATATTTAAAGCATAGTTGTTTACAACCAAATTTAACCAAATTGTAATTAAAAACTGCAAAAGTCTGAAACCTAAGTACAACTTATCTACACAATTGAACTACATAATAGACATTAAAATTCCTAAACTACTCTTTTTCATCTTCCTCTTCTGAAGTATCTTCCTCTAAGTCATCCTTATCTTCATCTTCCTTTTCTGCTGCTGTTGGCTGTGGATAATGAGTCTGATAGTAGGAAGGTCTTTGAAGACAGTTGATCTTAGGCATTGGGCATTTTCTTCTGCCTCTGGTGTATGATATAATTCATCCTTGGTCATTCCCATCTTTTGACCAATATTCATCAAAACACATTCCAGCAGCATTATTCCAGCTTTCACACTTCCACACAACTCATTTTTCCTTTCAACCAATGAGTTTTGTCTTTCAACCAGAAATGTTATTTTATCCTTCATTTTCATTGCGTCTGCTTTCTTGAACTGTGATGGTATAGGGGCTGTTGGATGTACAAGATGTAGTAGCATAGATTGCTTTTACCATTGCTACTGTAATTGAAGGTGCTGCTCTAATCCTTTCTTGATACTCACCAAAGTCTACTCCTGCATCCTCACACAACAGAGTTATTAATGAAGGAAAAGCTAAGAAATCTTTTTTTCTTTTCAGGATGTCTAAAATGTTTCCATTAATCACTTCCCCTACATTAATATACATTTAATTCACTATAGCAAATAAAAGTTTAGCTCTCTTTATTGCTAATGTTGAACTATGTTTTACTAGCATGAATGAGCTGAGTATAAAAGCACTCCAGACTTTGGCAAATGGTAAGAGGTTCTTTGTAGTGATGCATTTTGGTTTCTTTGCTGTGTTTAGCTCCTATGTGGTCCCTGGTCTGCCAATTCTATGCAAGATCTCATAGTAATCTTTGTCTTGAAGGTCCTTGAAAGTACTGAAATCTTGTTGTTCAGGTTATTTTTGGACATTAATGTTGAGGACCCTGTTAATGCTGGTAGCAAAGAATGTAATCATTACTCCCCTAATCGTTGTATGGTACTTAGGTATCTGGTCTCCTTTAAACCTCATAGCATTTGCATAAAACTCGTGAGTAATTTCCCTTCATCCTATTCCAGCCAATGAGCAAAAAGATTCTCAATCTCTTTTTTGAATTTCCTCTTTATATCCTGGGAAATTGTCTTTAGCAATCTCAAAGGCTCTGTCGTGGACCATTTTTCTTCTCAGAATATTAGCTTTGAAATAGTTTTCATGAGCTATACTGCTGAACCTAGGGTCATGTTGAGGGGTTGGTCTTGATGAAGAGGCTGCTCTTTCTAATCTACCTCTCTTAGTCCTTGGAGTTCCCCTGGAAATGGTCTTACTAGAGTGTTGGTAGAGGTTCTTGCCATTTTTCAAGTACCTGTTAGAAAAATTCATTTAGAATTCTAAAATACAATCTATTCAAGCATCACAAATGCAGATGAACAAAACTACAAAGAAATGTAGAATGCAGGTGCAAGGTACTATTAATCAGAGTCAGGGAAAATTCAACTTGCATCCTTAATGTACAACAACCTCAAAAATCAGATTGAAAAATTCCATACTTCCAGTTCTACCACAAAGTATCAATATAATGAAGATAAATCACAACCAGAATTTTCAATTAGAATTTTCAATTAAGTTTCTCAGTTCAACTCACTTTCTGCAGAAAGATTGTTCATGCCTATATCACAATGTAGCTATGAATCTTCCAATGAAATTATCAAATGGAGTGAGAATCTAGCCACATTATCCTATAATTACATATTTGTATCAATTAATCTCAGAACATTTTCTCAGTTTCCATATTTAGAATTTTTCCCAAAATTTTAACCATGAAGAACACTAATCACAGTTTACAGAAAAGAAAAAAAATTTACCTGGAATAGAAGTGTAGAAGTGTAGAAGTGTAGAAATGTAGATTCAAACGTGCTAGAGAGGAAAGATTGCTTGATCAACACACAGAAAGTGAGAATCAAAGAGAATTTAGGAGAGAAATGTGAGTTTAGGGTTGTGAGTGTGTGTGCGTGGTTACTCTTTTTTGAATATATAGCCACGTGGATGCATGTGACTCCTTTTAAAAAGAAAAGTGACCGTTTTTAGAGTTAATGCTATGAACGTGTTCACTATTTTTAGGAAAAGTGAACATTCTAGAGAGCAATGCTCTTCTCTAGTTTTAAAATGGACTGGGCGTTATCACTATTTCTGGGAAAAGTGATAACGCACAAGCTTACTCTTTATCTATGACTATTATTTTAAAAGAAAGTGATCACGCGCAACCCTTGGTGCTCTATTACTCATGCACATAACTACTTTTTCTAATTAAAGGAGTAATGCGCATACTCTTACCTCAGTCTTACCTGCGCGTGGCCACTTTTATTTAGAAAAGTGGTTGTTCCAAAGAGAGGCTTCCTCCTTAGACTTCTGTGTGATCACTCCAGACAGCATCTTCTTTTTTGAGTCTCTGCATGGCTCCTTTCCTGAAAAATAATAATCACTTTCATTAATCAAAACTCTTTAAAACTCACCTAGCTTACTTATTCAATTCTAATCTTTTCATTATACACTCATAACACAAAACTAAGTTTATTCAACAGATTTACACCAGAATACAAAATAAAACAGAATCAAAGAAGATGAAATGTCAAAGTGAAATGGAATCAATATCAAAATTCAATTACAATAAAAAATAAGAAAAATGGTTCAAAAATGTGAGTTGCCTCTCACAAAGCGCTCTTTTAACATTACTAGCTTGACGTTAAATGTTCTCTCTGCTGAGAAACTAGGTTAATGCAAGAGTTGTTTCTATTGACTTCTCCTCCATGATAGATTTTTAACCTTTGACCATTGACTTTAAATTCTCTCCTTTCCTTTTGGTCTTCAATTAATATCGCACCAAAGGGAGAAACTTCTTTTATTAAGAAAGGTCCTGACCATCTTGACTTGAGCTTTTCAGGAAATAGCTTAAGTCTTGAGTTGAATAGCAGAACCAGCTGCCCTGGTCTGAACTCTCTCTACATAAGGAATCTACCATGAATTCTTTTAGTCATTTCCTTTTACAGTTTTGCATTCTCATATGCAACTTGTCTGAACTCCTCAAGCTCATGTAATTGTAGAATCCTCTTTTCTCTAGCATTGGTTATATCAAAATTTAACCATTTAGTGGCTCAATATGCCTTGTGCTCAAGTTCCACCGGAAGATAACATGTCTTTCCAAACACTAATTGATATGGTGACATACCAATTGGTGTTTTGAATGCAGTCCTATATGCCCACAATGTGTCATCCAGTTTTCTTGACCAATCCTTCCTTGAGCTATTAACCACTTTATCCAGAATTTTCTTAATTTCTCTATTGGAAATTTCAACTTGTCCACTGGTTTGAGGATGGTAAGGAGTTGCTATTTTATGTTTAAATTCATACTTTTCTAGAACAGATTCAAGATATTTGTTGTAGAAGTGGGATCCTCCATCACTTATCAGAATTCTTGGTACTCCAAATCTTGCAAATATGTTCTTCTTTATAAATGTGATGAATCCATATTTTGACTAATATTTTAGTGTAATTCTAATCCATTTGATAAGGAAAACATGTAAGAAACAGCAAAAAAAACTAGCAAAACAGAATGATTGAAGGTTTTCTTTTATTATGTAGTTAGCTTAACATTTGTGAAATTTATGCTTGTTTTTGTAGGAATAATCTAAGCAAGGTTCATAGAAATGGAATATCAATGGAAAAGAAGAGGGAGAATAGCAGTTTTGTACTCCAAAACACAAGAACATTGAATGCAGGCTGGGCATGATCAATATTGTCAATGAAAGTGATCACACTAGAGCTCAAGGAAGAAGTGAAGTCTGGGCGTAACCACTTTTACCAGCAAAAGTGAATGTTCCAGAGAAGCCTCAGACTCAGTATGCTCTGCATAAGCACTTTTATCAGTGAAAGTGAGCGTTCCAAGAAAGCAAAATTTCAGAGTATTCTGCGTAACCACTTTTATCATTGAAAGTGGATGTTCCAGAAAGCCCTCGACTTGGCAAGTTATGCGTGACCACTTCTACTCATAAAAGTGATTACGTACAACATCTCGACCTTCTGCGTTGCAACTCTTAGTAGCGAAAGTGATAGTTCCAGTTTCCAGAAACCACATGAGCTTCTGCGTGGCCACTCTTATCAGCAAGAGTGATAACGCACAGAATCGGGATTTCTATAAATACATGTTTTAAGCTCAGAACTCGTGGTCTTTGTTTATTTTCCATTTTTTCTGTTAGATTCTCGTTGGAAGAGAGTGAGAGAGAGGACAGGGATTGAACCTCGAAGCTTCAAGAAGAGGCATTAGATTGGAGCTTGTGGCTATGGCTTTTCTGAGTTTCTTCTCTTCTTCTCCTTCTTTCTCTTTCTTTGTCACAATGTCTGTGTAATTCTTTGTAGTTAGGAGTTTATAGACCTCGAATTGATGTATTGATTTGAGTCTTGCTTCTGAAATTTGAGTTTTTGGATGAATTGAGTTGTCAATTCTGCACTTTATGTAATCTTTGAATGGGAATTCACTTGATTAACCAAAGAGGAACATTTGCCAATAGGAATTGGATTTGATTCTCTGATCTGAATTAACAACCAGAATTAGGGGTTTCTTAGGGATAAGTACACTTAATTCTGCAATCCTACGGTTCTAAGTCTTAATGCAACATGAAATTGAACTTCACCTAAGGGATTATGGGGGTTTAGTGGATTGTTACGGTCAATGAGTTAAGGGATTAACCTTTGACTAGTTATAGGTGAACTTGATTGTCAATTAACCAATTGCTTGCAAATATCTTCAAACAGCCGCTTTTTGGTTCTTTTCGGTTGTGTCTTGCTACTGTCCTTTGGTTCTTCTTTCTTTAAAATCGTTAACTGCTCTTCCTTGCAATCCTTTTGTTGCTTATCTTGAATCTTGTTTTCTTCATATTTATCTAATGCCTCCTCTTTCTCAGCAGCTTTAAGACTTGAAATTTCCACCTCACTTCTTGTGCAGAAAACTTGGGTTTGCTCTATTGGATTCACAATGGTATTGCTAGGCAATTTTTCATCATTCCTATTTAACAATTGCTCTGAAATTTGTCCTATGTGCTTCTCCATCTTCTTCACGGATGCATCTTGATTCTTAAAACTTGACTGAGTAAATTCCATGAATTGGAGCAATGTTTCTTCAAGTTCATTCAGTCTTTTTGGAAAAGTCTGTGAAGGTTGCAGTCCTCTTTGAGGTTAAGAATATGATATTTGAAAATAAGGTTGTGAAGATTGAGGACTAGAAAATGGTGTTGTTGTAGCAATCATTTGTTGATTCCACTCATAATATGGCTGACTCATATTAGCTTGACATTGATAATCATAAGGAAAGGTAGATTGAGGTCTTTGAAAATTTCCTCCATAATTGATTTCTTCTTGAAATTCTGGTGCAGCCACATCATAGGTTTCATTCAAATTGTTTTCACTGTAAAAATCACACATCAAAGGGTTAGTTTGGGCAACTCCGACTCGAAAATTATTAATTAAAGCTTCAAAAGCATCTGCTTCATAAGCTTCTGTTATTGTAACTTGGCTTTGGTGAAAATTCTGATACATGCTGGTTGCCATCAAACAATAGAGCAACTTATTTATCTAGTTTTTCCTTGCATACAAAAAGAAAGAAAACAAAAGTCAAATCAAATTTGTAGCTAGGAAAAATGAAATATGAAATTATGCAGAAGGTTACAAAACATAACATGCAGCAATATAGAAAGTTATGCAGAATGAAATTTACAATTATGCAGAAAAATGAAAAACAAGATTATGCAGAAAAATGCAAAAGAATACAGAAAAGCTACAAAACAGAATATGTAGAAAACACAGTGTAGAAATTATGCAGAAAACTACACAAGATGTAGAAAAATCATGTAGAGAAACTTGAAAGTAAAACAACAAAAAATAAATGCTCAATCTAGCTACTTTTCTGCTACTAATGATATTGAGATACAAAATTCCCTGGCAACAGCGCCAAAAACTTGTTGTTTACAATCTAACACTAGCAAGTGCACTAGGATTGCAGCAAGTAATGAGTGATTTTTAAGAATAGGATATTGTCTCCACAGGGAATTTAGATTTCAAGTATCAATTCACAGAATTACAACCATTTGAGCCATACGAATTTTGAGTGAGATTTGTAACATATAATAGAAATAAACCAGAACAATACAAAGAATTAACTTGCAGTAAAAACAGAGTAATAAAGTTGTGATGGATTGAGATAGGAATGAAGAATAGTTAGGAATTTACTTCACAAGAATGTCAATATTAATTCAATTATGCCTCTGAACATTCAAGAACTTGGTTAATTGATAATCAGTTTCGCATATTAATAGCCAAAGGTTAATCCCTTAACTCATTGACCCTAACAAGCAACTAAACCACCCTAATCCCTTAGGTGAAGTTCAAATTCAATTTGCATTAAGACTTAGAACCTTAGGATCGCAGAATTAGGTCTCCTTATCCCTAAGAAATCCCTAAATTTTGATTGCTAATTCGGATTGGAGAAGCAAATCCAACTTCCATTGGTAATTATTCCTCTTTGATGAATCATACAAATTTCCATTCATAAATTGCAATAACAGCAGAATTCACAATTCAATTAATCCAAGAACTCAAAATTCAGAAGCAAGAGTCAAATCAATACATCAATTCGAGTTCCATAAACTCCTAACTACAAAGAATTAAGCAAACATTGAAACAAAGGAAGAGAAAGAAGGAGAAGAAGAGAAGAAGTGCAGAGAAGCCATCTCCACGAGCTCCAGTCCAATGCCTCTTCTTGGAGCTTCGAAATTCGATCCCACTCCTCTCTCTCACTCTCTCCCAACGAGAATCTAAAGAAAAAAATGGAAAATGAACAAAAGATTCCAAGTTCTGAGCTTAAGACATGTATTTATAGAAATTTTGATTCTGTGTGTTGTCACTTTGTTTCATAAAAGTGACCACGCAGAGGCTTATTCTATTTCTGGAAGACTGGAGCATTCACTTTTGTTGATAAGAGTAGCAACGCAAGAGGTCAAGGAGTGCACATGATCACTTTTGAGAGCAAGAGTGATCACGCACAACTTGCCTTGTTTCACTCCTCTCTGGAACTTTCACTTTCGCTGGCAAGAGTGGTAACGCAGAGCTTGTTAAAATCTTGCCTTCTTTAGAACGTTCACTTTCGCCAGTAATAGTGACCACGTAGAGCTCGCTGAAATTCTTTCTTCTTTGGAACATTCACTTTTGTTGGCGAGAGTGACAACGCACAGCTCTGCTGAGATTGAACCTCTTTGGAACGTTAACTTTTAGTGATAATAGTGATCACGCCCACACTCAACTTCTCATTTAAGCTATTAATCACTCACTTTCACTGGCAAGAGTAACCACGCCCAACTTAACCTCCATGAGCCATGTTCTTTGAATCCAGACTTGCTACTTTTTTGCTATTTCTCTATTGATCTACCAGCATCATGGTCTTTGCTCAGAATTTTCTACAAAAACACACTTCAATTATTAATTTCTACACAGAAAATTCATAAATGCTAAACTAACTATGTATTTAAAGAAATTCTTCAATTATTCTATTTTTATGATTTTGTTCTGCTTTTTCCAACACATTTTCCTTATCAAATGGATTGAAACTATAGTAAAATACTAGTAAAAATATGGATTCATCAATAGCCAAGGCCAATCTTAGGGTTTGATTTACAACTTCTCTTCATTTTCCTTTAATTCTTGCATTGATGATGTTGAATTTTCCTTGTTTTCATCTTGAATTTGTAAGACCCATCCTTATGCAGGGCTAAAATTTCTTGTAATCCTTAGTGAGTTCATGGATTCTTGAATTCCTAGGCATGAATGTCAATATAATTCCCTTTCCTTTATGAATTTACGTTTCCCAACTCTTTGAATTGAATTAATGGTTGAATAAAGGGGACATTGCTTAATTAACCCTAATTTGTTTTAATGAAATTCTTAACTTAGTTTGCTTAATCCTAAGTTAATTTCTAAGGTTGCGTAATCTTGGGGAAAAGAGTTGGAGCCCAAGTAAATTGCTTAATTTGTATGGGACGTTAAGGTTAATTCTTGCTTTTCGAGTTACCCTAATTCAGAGGAAGAGGAAAAATATTGAATCTTGAGAGGGATATGGATAGAATTACATGAACAAACTAAGGATTGCACATTTCATTGATTGGATTCATTAATTTCATCACTTACCTTTACATTAAAATTGGAATTACACAAAACCCCCTTGTCTTAATTGCTTTTATAGTAAATGTTTACAACATGTTCAATGTATGTTACAAACCAAAGTCATTGGAGACAACCTAGGCTTACATCCTAGACTACATAAATTTTTCTGCATATTTGATGAAGGTTGACGATAAATCTTTTTACAAACGAGAAAAATTTTGTTCATCACCACTAATATGTATTCATGAGCAAAAGAGGTTGGGAAAGGTCCCATAATGTCTATTCCCAGACATCAAATAGTTCCACCTTTAGAATGTTGTTCAAAGGCATTTCATGTTTTCTAGAAATGTTGCCTACTCTTTGACACTTGTCACAACTCTCTACATAAGTCTTTGCATCTCTGAACAAAGTAGGTCAAAATAATCCTGCTTGTAAGACCTTAGCAGATGTCCTAGAGCTTCCATGATGACCTCCATAATCTGAATTATGGTAGTGCCACAAGATATCAATTTACTCTTTTTGTGGAATGCATCTTCTCAACAGACCATGTACTCCAATTTTGAATAGATAAGGATCCTCTTATATGTAGGAAATTTACTGTCATGAAGGAATTTCTTTCTCTGCTGCCAACTCATTCTCTTTGGAATATGCTGAGTGGCTTTAAAGTTTGCTATATCAGCAAACCAAGGTAACTCCTCCATAGTAAATAGTTTCTCATCAGGGAATTCCTCATTAATGTCAAAACAATCTGACTATAGTGCTTTTAAAGGTATTCTAGACAAATGATCTGCAACACCATTGTCCTTTCCTTTCTTGTCCTTGATTTCCAATTCAAATTCTTGGAGTAAAAGGATCCATCTCAACAGTCTTGGTTTAGCATCTTGTTTAGACAGCAAGTATTTTAAAGTAGCATGGTCAGTATATACCACAACCTTAGATCCTACCAAATAAGATCTGAACATATCAAAAGCAAATACTATAGTTAACAGTTCTTTTTCAGTGGTTGTTTAGTTAATTTGTGCATAATTCAGAACTCTAATAGCATAATAAATCACATGCAGTCTTTTATCTTTCTTTTGTCCTAATACAGCACCTACTGCATTGTCACTAGCATCACACATTAGCTCAAATAGTAGAGTCCAATCAGGTTTAACAAGTACTGGAGCAGAAATAAGTTTTTCTTTTAAAGTAGAGAAAGCATGTAAACATGATTCATCAAATACAAATTTTGCATCTTTCACAAGCAAGTCACTAAGAGATTTAGCAATTTTAGAAAAATCCTTAATGAACCTCCTATAAAACCCTGCATGGCCTAAGAAGCTTCTAATTCCTTTTACATTCACAGGCGGAGGTAATTTGCTAATCACTTCTATTTTAGCTTGATCAACCTCCATCCTTCTCACAAAAATTTTATGACAAAGCGCTATGCCTTCTTGAACCATAAAGTGGCATTTTTCCCAATTCAATACCAAATTAGTATCTTGACACCTCTACAAAACAATGGACAAATTGGATAAGCAATCATCAAATGAATCTCCAAATACAGAAAAATCATCTATGAATACTTCAATGATTTTCTTAACTAAATCAGAAAAAATAGCAAGCAATCACCTTTGAAATGTGGCTGGAGCATTGCAAAGCCCAAAAGGCATCCTTCTATATGCAAATATCGCAAATGGACAAGTAAATGCAGTTTTTTCTTAGTCTGTTGGATCCACAGCAATTTGGTTATAGCCAAAATATTCATCTAAAAAGCAATAAAATGCATGACCAGCCAACCTTTCTAACATTTGATCTGCAAAAGGCAATGGAAAATGATCTTTTCTGATCACTTCATTCAGTCTCTTATAATCTATACACATTCTCCAGCCTGTAACTGTCCTTGTAGGTATCAATTCATTCTTCTCATTTGCTACTACAGTCATTCCTCCTTTTTTAGGTACCACTTGTACAGGACCTACCAAGCTGCTGTCTAAAATGGGATATGTAATTCCAGCATCCAATAGTTTCATAACCTCTTTTCTTACTACCTCCTTCATGGAAGGGTTTAGTCTTCTTTGAGACTGCACAATAGGTTTAAAATTCTCTTCAAACATTATCCTATGTTTGCAAAAAGCGAGATTTATACCTTTCAAATCTGATATACTCCATCCTATTGCTGATTTATGTGCTCTCAAAATCCTCAACAACTTTTCCTTCTCTTCTTCCTTGAGACTGATTATAACTGGATTTTCATGATTTTGGTCCAAAAATGCATATCTCAAGTGAGAAGGTAGCTGCTTGAGTTCCAATTTCTGGATGTGTTCTTCTTCCACTTTGTTTTTCAGCTCTTCTTTGATTGGTTTTTCTGTAGGGGTCAGAACTGGCAGAGTTTTCAATTGCTTCATAATTTCCATGAGGCGTTCTTCTTATGCATAACAGATTGGGAATTACCTACAGCTATGGTTTTTCTCAACATAGAAATTTCATCAAATTGACAAGGGAATTCAGTACATCCACTCTCATATACATATTATCATCACTTGGATACTTGAGTGCTTCAAATACATTAAATATTACCTTTTCATCCTGCACTCTAAGCATGAGCTCTCCCTTTTGCATATCTTTAAGAGCTCTTCCAGTTGCCAGGAATGGTCTACCCAGAATTAATGGTATGCTAGCATCCACTTCCATGTCTAAAATGACAAAATCTGCAAGAAAAATAAATTTGTCAACCTTCACCAACAAATCTTCTACAACTCCATATGGATAAGTATAAGATCTATCAGCTAATTACAATGTAATGTTGGTTGATTTCACTTCTTCTATTTCTAACTTCTTCATGATAGCTAGAAGCATGAGATTAATGCTTGCTCCTAGATCACATAAGGCTTTTCCTACAATGCATTTTCCAATTTCACAAGGGGTGTTGAAAGATGCTGGATCTTTGAGTTTTTGAGGAAGTTTCCTTTTAAGAACAACACTGCATTCTTCTGTTAATGGTACTGTCTTGTCATGTTCCAACTTCCTTTTCTTATATAGTAGCTCCTTCATGAACTTCGCATAAAATGGCATTTGTTCCAATGCTTCCGCAAAAGAAATATTAATCTATAGCTTCTTGAATACATTCAAAAATCTCTCAAATTACTCCTCTGGTTTAGGATTTTGCACTCTTTGAGGATAAGGTAACCTTTTATATTTCTCTGGATCAATTGGTCTGTAAGCATCCTCAAAGAGCTGCTTCTTTTTTTTCTCTCAAAATTAATAGAAGCTTTATTTTCTAAATATTCTCTTTTTAACAGCTTAAAATTTCCTTGCTACAAGTCTTTCTCTACTTTTCCTTCTTTTGCTGAATTACTAACTCTCTTTTCTGCAGGCTTTGGGCTCGCTACCACAGCTCCACTTCTTGTTGTTATAGCTTGGCACTACTCTTTTGGATTTATCACTGTGTTACTAAGGAACCTCCCTTCATCTCTATTTGCTAACTGTTCAACCAATTGCCTAATCTGAGTTTCTAGTTTCTTCATAGAAGCTTCTTTATTTTTTAGGCTGGTTTGAGTGACCTTCATGAACTACAGTATAGTCTCTTCAATATCATTCATTCTCTCATTCATAGGTCTTAAAGAATTTTGAGTTCTTTGAGGTTGAGCAGAAGAGTTTCCTTGAAAATATTGTTGCTATTGTGAAGTTTCTACATTCAAAAATGGAAGAGATGAGTTAGTATTTTTTACAGCAGAATTTTGAGTATTCCATTAATAAAATTGGGGATTTCTGTTAGCTGGATATTAGAAACCATGGGGAGAAGATTGCTGTGGAAAAGATTGTTGTTGTTTTTGATAATTTCTTATATAGTTGACCCTATTCTTATGAATATGTAGTTACATCACATGCACCATTAGCATGGTTACCTCCACAGAAATCACATATTAGCTTAGTGTTTGCAACATTTCTAGCTTATAGGTTGCTGAACTGCTGAGTTAAAGATATTATTTACTCAGAAAATAGTTGGTTCTGCAACTGATTTTGTGCAAGAAAAGTCTCTATAGTTTTAGCTTCATATCCACTATTTCTTTTAAGGATTTTGTGTTCAAAGAACCTCGTGCAGCTGCATCCACCATGGTTCTAGTCACTGCATTCATTCCATTGTAGAAGGTTTCTAGCTGCATCCATTATGGAATACAGTGGTGTGGACATCTTCTCAACAGCTCTTTGTATCTTTCCCAAGCTTCATAAAGTGATTCTCTTTCCTGCTACACAAAAGATTGATTTCTCCTCTTAGCTTGGCAGCCTTTGATGGAGGAAAATACTTAGTTAAGAATTTGTTCACAAGATCTGTCCATATGGTGATACTCCCTTGAGGTTGTGCTTGTAACCAATATTGGACCTTATCTCTCAAAGAGAATGGAAATAGCCTCAATCTTATAACATTTTCACTTACTCCATTCATCCTTATAGTATCACATAGCTACAGAAAACTGGAATTATGCAAGTTAGGATTGATGAATCCACTTTTTATTATATTTTTACTTGTCTTTTTGGTGCTCCTTGATAGAAAAAATGGACTTAGATAGTGCAAATAATAGAGAAATCACATTTTGAGTAAATATCATAGGTTTATTAATTTTTGGTTAATTTGCATTTAATTACATAGATATAGATTGCAATTTTAATTATCTTAATAATTTTGCAGAGTCCCCAAGTTAATTTTGAGAAATCTTGGCCCTTGGATGAAAGTTGCCCTCAAAGTAGCCACTTTTAGAAGCAAAAGTGGCAACTACAGCAAGTCTGGGCATTAAAAGCACCAAAGTAGCTACTATCAAGCCCAAAAGTGGCAACTCTAGAAGCTCCAGGGACGCTGATTTTGAAGCATTCCTGCTCGTGGCCACTATTGGCTCTCATAGTAGCCACGCGCACCAAAGTAGCTACTATCAAGCCCAAAAGTGGCAACTCCAGAAGCTCCAGGACGCTGATTTTGAAGCAATCTTGCGCATGGCCACTATTGGCTCTCATAGTAGCCACGCGCACCAAAGTAGCCACTTTCAGCACAAATAGTGGCAACTCCAGAGAAGTGGCAACCCTTTCATTCTACGCATGGACACTTTCAAGGCCCAAAGTGGACACTTTCAAAGGCAAAAGTGGACACTTTGGTGACATGTCATCCACTATAAATAGATTTTAGGAATTAGGGTACGGGACTTTTGACACTTTACACAATTTTCCTTTGCCAAATTGGGATAATTTCTTACGACATTGGAGTCTTGGGTGACAGCCAAGGGTCCTCTATAGGTTTTAATTTCCAATTTCTCTTTTGATTTTTGTTGAAATTACATTAATGATGTTTACGTTCTTGCATTTCTTTCTCTCATTTGTGAAGCCCATCCATATGGAGGGCTAAACTTTCTTGTAATTCCTAGTCAATGCACATGAATCTTGAATTCTTGGGATTAATTGCAATATAAATCTTTCTTTTCTTGAATTTATTAACCCCAATCTCTGAATGAAATGGAATTTGCATGAAGGGAACATTGCTTAATGAACCCTAATTTACCTAACGAAATTCTAAATCAAAATTGCTTAATTTTGATTAATCCTTGAGGTTGCTTAATCTTAGGGATAGAGATTGGAGCCCATTAAGATGCTTAATTTTAATTGGGATGTTAAAGTTAGTCTTCACTTGTTAGATTAACTTAATTCAAGGGGAAGAAAGGGGATTATTGAATCATTTGAAAGAATAATGATGGAA
Source organism: Abrus precatorius (assembly GCF_003935025.1). Lineage (NCBI taxonomy): Eukaryota > Viridiplantae > Streptophyta > Magnoliopsida > Fabales > Fabaceae > Abrus > Abrus precatorius. The sequence goes on from NW_020874406.1 coordinate 474,526, forward strand.
CTCATTGCTTGACTAGGGATTACCCATTTTAATTGATTGAATTTCATTAAATTTACATTTCGTTCTTGATTAAAATCCAGAAATTGACAAACCTCCCCCCAATTTACTTGCTTTAAAATACATGTTTACACTTGTTCGATGTATGTTCCCAACCAAAAATTATTTGGAGACGACCTAGGATAAAACCCTAGTACTGCATTCATTTCTTTGCATATTTGATGAGGATTAACGACAATCTTTTGCATGACGAATAGCTAAAATTCGTTTCATCAAATTGGCGCCGTTGCCGGGGAATTATTGGTGCTGAACTTATGTTGAACATGATTGGTGCTCTGTTTTTGTGTTTTGCATGTTAGTACGTTTGTTTCATTTTGAGTTTTTGTATTGTGTTGATAGTCATACGAATTTTATGGTTTGTTTCTGCATTATCATTGCATGATTTTCTGCATCATTCCCTTCATTCTAGTGCTACAATTTTTCAATTACTCACTTTCAATTTTCTGCACTCATTTTGCTGCATATTTCTCTGTTTTTCTGCACTTTATGCAGCATAATTCTGCAGAGAAATTTTAAATTGTTCTTGTTATATCATTTACTCAATTTGCTTTCAATTTAGTTAGTTGATATCTAGTGCATGACCCGATCAAACCCTGGAGATTTGTATCCATTAGACCAGGAGATTAATAGGACTTTTTATAGGAACCTTAGGACACATAGGGATCACTCTGAACACTTTGAATCATTATCATCACCTACTGCATCTTTGCAATTTGTGACACCAAATTCTATTTACTCTTCTCCATTTTCACTTAACTCTAGTTTTGGAGCAATGGCAGGTGACGAGAGGACTCTTAAGGAGCTAGCTGCACCGGATGTCACATACCAAACATTATCCATCCAATATCCAGATGTGGACGCTCCTTTTGTTTTGAAAACTGGATTAATTCACCTTCTACCTAAATTCCATGGTTTTGCAGGTGAAGACCCTCACAAACACTTGAAGGAGTTTCATATTGTGTGCTCTACCATGCGACCTCAAGGTGTCCCAGAGGAGCATGTCAAATTGAAGGCCTTCCCTTTCTCATTAATGGACACTGCAAAGGACTGGTTGTACTACCTTCCACCAGGATCAATAACAAGTTGGGACAACCTCAAAAGACTCTTTCTAGAGAAGTTCTTTCCGGCCTCCCGAGCTGCATCCATAAGAAAGGAGATTTGTGGAATTAGGCAGCTAGAAAGAGAAACTCTCTATGAATACTGGGAGAGGTTTAAAAGACTATGTGCCAGCTGCCCACACCACCAAATTAGCGATCAATTGCTGATCCAGTACTTCTATGAGGGATTACACCCAATGGATAGGAGTATGATCGATGCAGCGAGTGGAGGAGCTTTGGTAGATAAGACCCCTGTGGCAGCCAGGAACTTGATAGAAAACATGGCTGCCAACTCCCAGCAATTTGCAACTAGACAGAATTCTTGTGTTACTAAAGGTGTGCATGAAGTTCAAGCTACAGAACCAAACAAGTTGGAGCACCAGATTGATGAGCTAGCCTCCATGGTAAAGCAGTTAGCTGCAATGCAAAAGAGTGTTGTCTCTACAACACCTCCACCACCAGTTCCAGCTACACTTTCTGGAATATGCTCAGCTGCAGATCATTATACAGACAGCTGCCCTACATTGCAGGAGTTAGATACTCCTAAAGGTAACCCCCAAGCCTATGCTGCAAATATTTACACTAACAAATTTCCATTTCAGCAGCAGCAGCAACAACCAAACTGGGATCTTTCTTCAAACTGGTACAACCCGGGTTAGAGAAATCATCCAAACTTGAGGTGGGGAGGAAATTCCAACCAGCAAAATCAGCAAAGCAACAATTACCAAGTTGGTCAAGGTAGGCCACATCAGCCACGCCAATGGAATGATCAACAACATAGGCAACAACCTCACCAACAGCAGCAAGCATCCTCATCCCAAGCCTCTTCTTGTCAGAAGAATAAGCCATCATTGGAGGAGCTTGTGAAGCAGATGGCCATGAGCAACATTAATTTTCAACAAAAACAGAGGCCAGTATCAGAACAATTGAGAACCAGATGAGACAGTTTGCTTCCTCTATAAATCAAATTCAGTCCCAAGGTTTAGGCAACCTCCCAGCACAGACAGTCACAAACCCAAAGAATGTCAGTGCAATTACTCTGCGGTCTAGGAAGGTAATGCAAGAGCCTGAAATGCCTAGGGAGAAGGAGATCCCACGCCCCTTGGTTAATGAAAGGGAGGAAGAAAATGCACCCACCACTTAAGAAGTGGTAGAAGAAGCTGAAAGGGCAATTCCACCACCTTTCCCTCAAAGGGTTATGATTGCCAAACTAAGTAAGAAAGCTGAGGAGAGTGACAAAGAAATCTTGGACACTTTCAGAAAAGTTGAGGTAAACATACCCTTGCTGGAGGCAATTAAACAAATACCCAAGTACGCCAAGTTCTTGAAATATTTGTGTACACATAGAAGGCGTCTGAAGGGTAATGAGAGATTCAACATGGGTAGGAATGTTTCTGCACTTTTTGAGAAACAAAGAACCACAATGCCTGAGAAGTGTAAAGATCCAGGAACATTTACTATTCCATGCATCATTGGTAAAATAGGATAGACAATGCAATGCTAGATCATTAATGTTATGCCATTGTCTATTTTTTCTTCTCTATCTCTTGGTCCCTTGCAGCCCACAGGTGTAGTAATTCAGTTGGCCAATAGAAGCACAACACATCCAGCCGGACTTGTCAAAGATGTGTTAGTGAAGGTAAATGACCTCATATTCCCAGCTGACTTCTACATCCTCGACATGCAAGAAGAAGAGTCACTCAAAAATTCTGCACCGATCATTTTGGGAAGACCGTTCTTGAAGACTGCAAGGACGAAGATTGATGTACATGCCGGTTCACTCACCATGGAATTTGGGGATAACATTGTGCGCTTCAACATATTGGATGCCATGAAACATCCGATTGAAGAACATTCTGTCTTCCATATTGATGTATTTGATGCATTAGTAGATGAGAGCTAGACCAAAATTTTGAGAAACTCTTTTCTTAATTTTTCCCATTACGTAGATGCTTTTGTTTGTGAATCATATGAAAATTCTTTGTGTGATACTTGTGCTGAAAATTTTGATTATATGAATGAAATTTCTGAAAGTTTTAGTGTTGATGAAGTTGATAATTCCATAGGGGTGGAATGTGAAGTATTGGATTTAGCAAATACAGTTGAATCTAACCCCTTTGATTTGAATGTTGCAAAAATTTTGTCAAATAAAAATGCTAAATCACTTCCCTCTATAGAGCAACCTCCCACATTGGAGTTAAAGCCTCTACTGGAGCATTTGAAATATATCTATTTGGAACCAAATGAAAAGCTCCCAGTTATCATCTCCACCAAGCTTGATAGTGATCAAGAGGAGAAGTTGCTAGAAGTGATCAAAAAGCACAAAAGAGCCATTGGGTGGACACTTGCTGATATACCAGGAATTAGTCCCTCCATGTGCATGCATAGAATTTTGTTGGAAGAAGATGCTAAACCGATGAGACAACCTCAAAGGAGGGTGAATCCCATCATCCTAGATGTGGTGAAGAAGGAGGTCACAAAGTTGCTTCAAGCTGGGATCATACACCCAATCTCTGATAGCACTTCGGTTCGCCCTGTGCAAGTGGTCCCAAAGAAATTTGGACTTATAGTGGTCAGGAATGAGAAGAATGAAATGATACCTACCAGAGTCCAGAACAGCTGGAGAGTCTGCATAGACTACAGGCGGCTGAACCAGGCCACAAGGAAGGACCACTTTCCACTACCTTTCATTGATCAAATGCTTGAAAGATTGGCAGGTAAATCCCACTATTGCTTTCTAGATGGTTACTCTGGTTATTTTCAAATTTGTATTGCCCCTCAAGACCAGGAGAAAACCACATTTACATGTCCCTTCGGCACCTTCACTTATCGAAGAATGCCTTTTGGCCTATGTAATGCTCCTGAACATTCCAGAGATGCATGTTGAGTATTTTTTCTGATTTAGTGGAGCATTGCATAGAGGTCTTCATGGATGATTTCACAGTTTATGGCACATCCTTTCATGCATGTTTAGTCAATTTAGAAAAAGTCTTGAAGAGGTGTATTGAAACTAACCTTGTACTTAACTTTGAGAAATGTCATTTCATGGTAGAGCAGGGTGTAGTTCTAGGACACATAATCTCTGAAAAAGGTATTGAGGTTGATCCTGCAAAATTGGATGTTATTTCACACCTTCCTTACCCCTCATGCGTGAGAGAGGTTCGTTCTTTTTTGGGCCATGCAGGATTTTACAGGAGGTTCATCCAGAATTTCTCCAAGATTGCAATTCCTCTTTCAAAGCTGCTGCAAAAAGATGTTGAATTCGACTTTGATGAGGACTACAAGGAGGCTTTCAACTTCCTTAAAAAAGCCTTAACCACCACACCAATTATCCAACCTCCAGATTGGTCAATACCCTTTGAGCTGATGTGTGATGCCTCAAATTATGCAGTGGGACCTATCCTTGCACAGCGGGTTGGTAAGGTCCCTCATGTCATTTATTATGCTTCTAGGACCTTAGACACTGCACAATCCAATTACACCACAACTGAAAAGGAATTGTTGGCCATAGTGTTTGCATTAGATAAATTCAGATCATATCTGTTGGGATCAAAAGTTGTGGTGTTCACTGATCATTCTGCTTTGAAGTTTTTGCTAAAAAAGACAGATTCTAAACCCAGGCTAATAAGGTGGATGCTCTTACTTCAAGAATTTGACTTGGAGATTAAAGATAGAAGTGGAGCACAAAACTTGGTAGAAGATCATTTAAGCAGAATAGAGGGAGTCCCTGAACTCATTCCCCTCAAGGATGATTTTCCTGATGAACAACTCTTAGAGTTGTGCACATCCCATGTACCTTGGTATGCTGATTTGGTTAATTTTTTGGTTTCAGGAATTTTCCCTATAAATGCATCAAAAATTCAAAGGGACAAAATTAAGAGCGATGCCAAACATTATGTGTGGGACGACCCTTACTTATGGAAGTTCTGTAATGATCAAGTGATCAGAAGATGCGTCCCTGATGAAGAGATCCCATCCATATTGCAGTTTTGCCACAATTCGGTTGTGAGAGGACACCTTGGACCTCAAAGAACAGCAAGAAAGGTGTTGGACTCAGGATTATATTGGCCCTCCATTTTCAAGGACTCTTGGCGAACATATTCTGTCTGTGAGAGCTGCCAGAGGTCAGGAGGAATGATCACCAAGAGGCAGGAAATGCCTCAGCAACCTATCCTATATTGCGACATCTTTGATGTCTGGGGTATTGACTTCATGGGTCCCTTTCCCTCTTCTTTTGGTTTCTTGTACATTTTACTTGCTGTTGACTATGTTTCAAAATGGGTAGAAGCTAAAGCTACCAAGACTAATGATGCTAGAGTTGTTGCAGAATTTGTTCGCTCCAACCTATTTTGCAGGTTTGGCATCCCACGTGCCATCATTAGTGACCAAGGGAGTCATTTTTGCAACAAGACAATGGAGGTCCTGCTGAGAAAATATGGAGTTCTGCACAAAGTTTCCACAGCCTACCACCCGTAAACAAATGGCCAAGCAGAACTTTCCAACAGAGAAATAAAGAAAATACTTGAAAGAGTTGTACAGCCCCATAGAAAAGATTGGAGCCGCAGGCTAAATGATGCCTTGTGGGCACATAGGACTACATTCAAAGCACCCTTGGGCATGTCTCCTTACAGAATAATCTTTGGCAAGGCTTTCCATTTACCAGTGGAGATAGAGCACAAGGCATACTGGGCAGTGAAGGCTTGTAATATTCACTATGACTCAGCTGGAGAGCAAAGAAAGCTTCAATTGCAAATCTCCTTGCATTGTAGCTCCTCTGTAGTTCCCACTTTGAAGCTCCATAGTGGCTACGCGCACTTGTCCACGCACTTGTCCAACAAGATGACCCTCTGGAGTTCCTACTTTAGCGCACCAAAGTAGCCACGCACAAATGACATGCCACACACCTTCACTGTAGTTCCCACTTTGAAGCTCCAAAGTGGCTACGCACAAATTGGAACCAAATTTTAGCCTTTTAGGTTCTCCCACGTCACTTGTTTGGAGTAGGCACATACACCATTTGCACTATTTCCCTTGTGCCCAACCCATAGTAGGCACTAATTCCCTTCAAAGTGAACACGCTCACTATTTCACACACTCCTCCCACTTCACGACGCATTCACACCACCCAACGCCTAGCACGCACCATTTTCACGTCACCCACTCACACCCACTCACTCCTAGGGCCAAAACGTACCTTCCCTCACCACACCCAAGGCTTCAAACAAGGTAATTCTCTCAATTTCTCTCCATTTATGGTTAGGGTTCATAGATTCCCCAATTTGGGGCTTTTCAATTTTACTTGTTTTTTCTTGAAATTGAGGTGTAATTCTTGTGTAATTGAGCATTCTTACTTGAATTAGAGAGAGAGAGGTCACTAAATTACACCCAAAGGGATGTATTACTCCCATTCAAGTGAGCGTTCCCACTTTTGGCCCCAATAGTGGCCACGCCCACTTCCTCTTTGCCATAACTCTCGTTTGTTGTTTTTGTTATGCTCCCCTCCCTCATTTTTATGCTCTAAACATGCCAATAATGCTATTAAACTTCTTGTTCATGTGTGTTAATGCCTAAATTTGGTTCGTGCCTATTTCCATTTAGTTTTGACCCCTCCATTTTGCTGTTTTGCATTTTAATTCCATGCCATTTAACTTTTGTTGCACTTGATTCTCATGCATATTACAAAATTAACCATAATTGTTGCTCTTTCTGGGTGTTGAACATGCTTTTTGTGACTTTAATTTCACTAATTGCTGCATTATGATCCTTAAGCTTCAAAGCCTTAAAAGTCATATTCTACTATCCATTGGATTGCTATACATAGTGAACGTATGTCACACCATTCTTTATGCTTAATTGTTCTTGTCTATACCATTTGAGCTCTATGTTTGTAGGCTATGATTGAAATTGATTGCCCTCTAGGTCATATATAGCACTATACACCCTTTTGCACACAAATTACTTAGGATGATATCCAATTATTTTGCAGCCCCTGCACTATTCATTCACATATCCTCTCTTCTCTGCAGATAATGTCGAGCAATCCTAGAAGGAACACACCTAGAACCAAGAGGAGTAGGACAGCTGAAGCCTCTTCATCTCAACCCCCTCCTACTCATGACCCAAGGTTTAGGTCCCCAGAGCATGAACAATATTTCAAAGAGAACATCCTGCGGCGCCAGATCGTCCAGGACAGGAATTTTGAAATCCAGCAGGGAACATTTCCACAGTTTCAAGAGGAGATAGACAGACGTGGCTAGGTACTTTTCACTTCTTGTGCAGGCAATGGGTGGAAGGACATCACCCAGGAATTCTATGCTAATGCCCTGCGCCTGGAAGATGACATTTACCCCCCCCCAGGCACACCATGGTCAGGGGTAAGCAAGTTAGTTTCACTCCAGCCAACATCCAGAGGGTTTTAAACATCCCTCCTCTGTAGAAGCAACTTGACCAACTGGATTTCACTGCATTCTGCAAACAAAAGGAAAAGGATTATCAGCCTATACTTCAAACAATCTGCATTGAAGGAGAAAATTGGGAATTTGATTGTAAAATGCAGCCCAAGAATCTGACCACTAAACACCTTCTCCCTCCTACCAAGGTGTGGAGTATCTTCGTTGTCAGCTCATTCATGCCAGTCATCCACACCTCCACCATTGCAGTAAAGAGGGTAGAACTCATCTATGCTATTCTCATTGGCATGCCCATCCATGTTGGGGAAGTCATCAGCAGCGCCATGCTGGAAGTCCTTAAAAGGAGCAGAGATTCTTTAGCTTTTCCCTCTCTAGTCACTATGTTGTGCCAGGATGCAGGTGTTGATTTTGGAGACTACCAGCAGAGTATTAGAGCACTTCCTCCCATTTCCACTGCCTTGGTAAAGGACCTATTTAAGCCAAAGAAGTCTTTAGACCCCGGTCTCACCTTGCCAGCCGAATACAAGAAGGAGACCCCTGCAACACTCAAGGAGCAGCTGCAGCAAATAGCACAGAGGCAGATTGCCATCCACTCTGGTCAAACCAGCATGCTCCTCCTCATGGACACCATGATGCTGAACATTGGCAAGAAGATGGGGATGACTTCAGACCAGATATATCAGGCCCACCGTTTCCCTGCCACTTTCCTCCAAGCTGATGTTCAGAATGACTTGCCCCCATTCAATCCCAATGCTCCCAGAGATGTCCGCAACTCCAGTTCCTCAGAGGAAGCAGAAGAAGTATAAGAAGATGAAAGCGCCACCTCATCCACCTCTGATGAAGATGCCATTTAGTCCACTTTTCGTGTTTTCTTTTATTTCTCTGCTTGTACTTATTTTCTTTTATTTTCCCAAGTAATTAGGAACCACTTGTCCTTTTATTGTCTTTCCGTTCCTGCTTTTATGTTACTTTCCTTCAAACAGTTATGTTACCTCCCTTTTCGTTCTTTTTCTGAACTCTTGTTATCATTGTGCAGAGATGCCCTCAGTTCCATCAAGAGGAGCATCATTTTACCCCTGAACTTTGAATACATCATCTATAAAAGGGGGGTGAACTCTTTGTCTCTATTTTGCATTTATTTGTAGCTTACTTTTCCTGCACAGTACTAGATAAAAGCCAAAAAATATTTTCCTTATTTCATTTCTTCTCTTTTCATTTTAATCTAGTTCTCTTTCGTATTTTACTTTTATGCTCTGATTGAATTTCCCATCTAACTCCTACTCATTCTCATTTTTGTACATATTTACTATCCCTACCATTTTGAACATATTTTCTTGTCGGGTGAATTGTACTCTCATTTTGCAAGTTATTATCACTTTTACCATGGTAGTGAATTGGGCCTTTCTTCCTCTTTCTTGTGTGCATATTACATGTATTCTTGCATTCATCTTCTAGAACTTGCCCTGTTTCTTAATTCAATATGCATTGTGCAATTTTCCATCTAGATGATTGAGGCCTTCTTTGCACATAACCCCCCACCCTTGCACCTCCTTTCCCTTGTCCCCCATGTCTTACTTTTGCCAAACTTCGTCAACAAAAATAATTCCTTTTCCTTAATAGAGGTATTTCTTTTGAGTTACCTCAAGATTGAGTGCAAGAAACTAAGTTTAGGGTGTTGATTATGCTTGTAGTTGCTTGAGGACAAGCAACATCTTAAGTTTGGGGTGGTGGACAGCATACATGTTAATAATACATGTCAAAAAAAAAAAAAGAAGAAGAAAAACAAATGATTGTCAAAGTCCATGGTGTCACAAAAATATGAATGAATGGATGAAAAAGGAGAAAAGAAAGAAAGAAAAATCTAGCAAGGCATTTGAGTTGAAAAATGATCTCCACATAAGGCATTCCACTCTAGTTGTTGCACTAAATCACTCAAAAGAACTCCCTCCTCTTGAGTACCTACTTGATCTTGTCACCCTCCTTGGTTAAATTTGAGCCTATCCTAACCCCATTTATGACCAACAAAGCCCTCATGATAGGTGGTTCGTTGTATCTAGGCAAAGGAGATTGAGAATATGAGCAAGCCTATGGTAGGGTGAGGCTAAATGCATGGATTGAGGGAAAACACTTAGCCTGAAATGTTGTTGAGTGATTAGTGAAACACCACTTTGTGAGATGGATAGTTTCTTTGCATTATGTGAGTCACATGAAACCTTGCTTGATTCTTTTGTTTCAATTTCGTGGGACTTTGCATGGAATATTTGACATGAATATGATTCCTCTGTTGAATGAGTATATGGTTGTGAAGATGTTGGAAGTGCTAATTAAAGCATGAAGTTGAAATGAAAATCTCTAAAAAAAATTTGGATAAATCCAACCCTCTTCATTTGATTTGCTTGAATTTTGATTTGCTTGAGGACAAGCAAAAGTTTAAGTTTGGGGTTGTGATGAATCCACTTTTTATTATATTTTTACTTGTCTTTTTGGTGCTCCTTGATAGAAAAAATGGACTTAGATAGTGCAAATAATAGAGAAATCACATTTTGAGTAAATATCATAGGTTTATTAATTTTTGGTTAATTTGCATTTAATTACATAGATATAGATTGCAATTTTAATTATCTTAATAATTTTGCAGAGTCCCCAAGTTAATTTTGAGAAATCTTGGCCCTTGGATGAAAGTTGCCCTCAAAGTAGCTACTTTTAGAAGCAAAAGTGGCAACTACAGTAAGTCTGGGCATTAAAAGCACCAAAGTAGCTACTATCAAGCCCAAAAGTGGCAACTCCAGAAGCTCCAGGGACGCTGATTTTGAAGCATTCCTACGCGTGGCCACTATTGGCTCTCATAGTAGCCATGCGCACCAAAGTAGCTACTATCAAGCCCAAAAGTGGCAACTCCAGAAGCTCTAGGACGCTGATTTTGAAGCAATCCTGCGCGTGGCCACTATTGGCTCTCATAGTAGCCACGCGCACCAAAGTAGTCACTTTCAGCACAAATAGTGGCAACTCCAGAGAAGTGGCAAGGATCATCAAAAATTCTGCCAGAAAATTGGTTCTGTTGTACCAAATGAAGCAAGGCTGGTTTGATTTCAAAGTGATTAGCTTGAATAGTAGGTCTAACTATTGAAGAATTATAGCCTTGCATATTTGGTATTGCATAATCTCCTAATGTTCTCATTCTATGTTGTTCTGCCATTTCAATTTCTCGAGATGCTTGTTCTAGAGGTGAAGGTATTTTCTGTAGAAGAGGAGTATTCTGAATTTCTAGAGTATGTATAGTTTCTAAATCACTATCACCTCCTACAGAACTTTCTACTCTAGCCTCTTTTCTTAATCTTCTAGAGTATTGCATGTGTTCACTTTTGTACAAAATAGTGATCACGTACAAGTTGTTCTTCTCACCTAGCTCTGGAACGATCACTATCATCAGAAATAATGATAACGCAGAATCACTTCATCATAAGCGTGGTTACTTTTCTTTATAAAAGTGATAACGCACAAATCAATCCTTGAAATTAGGATTTGGAATGATCACTTTTCTTTAAAATAGTGATCACGCCCAACATTAGCTTCATCAATTCTTGTTCCTTGTCTCTAGAATTGCTACCTTTCTTCTACCTTTCTCTTGATCTTCCAGCCTTATGAACATAGCTCAGAATTTCCCACAAAATATGTTCTAAGCATTAATTTTTACACAGAAAATTCACAAAATCTGTACAACTAGCTATTTAGAAAAGACTTGAACATTCTATTATTTTTACGAGTTTTTTCAGCTTTCTCCATCATGTTTTCTATATCAAATGTATTAAAAACTAAGGTAAAATACTAGTAAAATATGGATTTATCAATACCTTTTTCTTCAGAGGAACTGAGTGATATCTCATTTTGTCCCTAGACACTTAGTCAGAGAGGAAAGTAGAGTACCTTAGTTTGATGTTTGAGTGAAAAGTTAGGAAATACAAGATTCTAATTGGGAATCCTTTTAATTGCTCATGCTTAATGATATTTGTCATGACCCCTTTTATAAGGAACCGAGAACATTGTTTCCACATCACATACTTATTTAAGATAAATAAATTATAGAGAATATAAGTATAAAATTCACTTCTCATTCAAAATAAAACAAAGTTTCTTACAACAAATATCCAATAAAACAACATAATATTACATTTAGTTCATAATATTCAAAATACCCAAAATTTCATCCCTCAGAGAAAAGATGAGGGTACAATTCTCTCATTCTTTCCTCTAACTCCCATGTGGCATCACCAGTTACTGGGTCCCAAACAACCTTTACTAACTGAATAGACTTGCCTATAAGTTCCTTAACTCTAGTTTCCTCGATACGAGCAGCTGGGACCTCCACAGACAAATCATCTCGTAACTCCACAACATCAGGCTCGATTACATGAGACGAATCAAGAACATACTTCCTTAGCTGCGATACATGGAAAACATTATGTAGTCTTGAGAACTGAGATGGTAACGCTAATTCATAGGCTACTGGTCCTCTACGATGTAATATCTAATACAGTCCTATGAACCTAGGTGTTAACTTTTTGGCTTTTAAGGCTCACCCCACACCTGTAGTGCGTGATACTCTCAAGAATACGTGATCACCAACCTCAAATTCTAGGGATCTTCTGCGTCGGTCAGCATAAGATTTCTGTCAACTCTGGGTAGCTCTCAGCTTTTCTCTAATAAGTTCAACTTTCTCCTTAGTTTCTTGCAGCATTTCAGGTCCAACCATCAAATGTACTCCATCTTGGAACCAACAGATAGGAGTTCTACACCTTCTTCCATACAGAGCCTCAAATGGTGCCATATCTATACTCAAATGATAGCTATTATTATAAGTGAATTCTACCAAAGGAAGCATATCCTTCTAATTATTTCTCTGCTCTACAATAGAAGTCCACAATAAGTCTTCTAAGGTCTGAATAGTACGCTTAGATTGACCATCTGTCTGCGGATGATATGCCGAACTCAACCTCAACTGTGTGCCCATAGCTTCTTGGAAACTCTGCCAAAACTGGGAAGTGAATCGAGGATCCCTATCAGAGATAATGCTAGAAGGTACTCCATGTAACCTGACAATCTCTCTAAAGTACAATTCTGCTAATTTCTCCAAACTAAAGGTCATGTTAATTGGCAAGAAATGCGCACTCTTGGTTAGCCTATCAACTATGACCCACACGACATCATGATTTTTAACTGTTCTAGGTAGATGGGACACAAAACCAATAGTCACATGGTCTCACTTCCATTTAGGGATGGCAATGGGTAAAGTACCCGATGGGCACCCGCAAAATTTACCCACAATGGGTAGGATACTTACCCGTTATACGGGTATGGGTATGGGTAAAAACCCGCAAATTTTAATGGGGATGGGTGCGGGTATGGGTATCTAAGTACCCACCCCGCCCCATACCCGCATATATATATATATATATATATATATATATAACCCCATCAGGCTCTGAATTTCTCTTGAATATCAGATCTGTCTTTTCCCCTATACTTTTGAAAGAACCACTCTCTTTGAGGTTTCCATTCCTCAGAGTAGAAATCTTTCCTAAGGGTTTCCTTATCAATAATGAATTTGTGAGATAATATCATAAGACTCATTTAAGGAAGAGTAGGTTGGAGATTGGATACTCTGATTTTCTTCTTCTTTTTCAGAAGTCTGGTAAACATTTCTAGGAATCCTAGAAGAAGTATCTAAACCCTAAAGATTTAGAGAGGGGTCATGATTAACAGTCCTGGGAATATCAGGTCTAATATAAGATCTACAAGAAAAAGATCTTCTAGCAGAGACAAAGTCAGATTGATTACTATAAGCATCGATCCTTGAGGAGAAAGAGTTTCTCCTATCAAAGGTTATTTCAACCTTTCCAGAATTATCCTGCGAAATATCTTGTATTTGAGGAGCAGGTCGGGGAACACTGGATGAGGCCTTATCCATAACCCATTTTTCTGGGAGAGTAACCTCATCCCACTTGATGATTCTAGGTAGAGAAACGTTGGCCTTTGTCATATCAGTGATAAACAAAGTAGTCTCTCCTTTTTGAGGTTTAAGAAGGACTCTAGAAGCACAAGAGTTCATGACCTTATACTGAATCCTATAAATAAGGGCTGCGGGAATAGATCCATCTTTCATGTCTAACCCATGAAAGCAAATATTGAGGAACAAAAAGTCTAGGATGTGTTCATCCATAAGACTCACTGTCTTATTGGAAAAACAGTTAAAATAAATCAGACCTTGACCGAGACTGGTTTCAACTGTTCCTATAAGACAATCATCAAATTTATTATGATGAATATCTCTTAGACAAATTAAGACAGCAGCATCTATGCCTATGTCTATTAAAGGTTTGATTGCTATCTATTAAAGGTTTGATTGCTACCTGAACACATCCTATGTGAAGGTATTTGTATTTTCTTTTGTGATCGTTGAGAGGATTTAGACAGGAGATGAAATTCTTCTCCTATCCCTTTACCTAAAGGGATATTGTTTTCAACATTCTTGATGATGTAATCAGAACTATTTTTCTTAGGTTGATCTTCAGGAACATATAATGTATCCTGGGGAATGACTGGGATGGTCCAGTCATCCATACTCTGGTTGATCTCTTCGAATCGAACTTCTTTGTCGAAGAGGTTGTGTTTAGGTGTGATTTCATGAGAATGTTTCTCCTGTTCATCAAAGAGATTGGTTTTCGTGGGAGAGGAAGAAGATGAACTAGAGCCAGAGGGGAAAGAAATGCGGGAGAAAGATCGTAAAAGTCTAGACATTATAAAAATACATCTGGCTCATTACCTTCATCTGGTTCCGTAACAATACATCTGTTAATTATTTATAACTTATTCAACTGGATCTGGTTATTTGTGGACCTTTTTTTTTTTTTTTTTTTACAAATTCTGAATTTCTTTTACTATAGCCACCAGCTTCTTATGTTCTTTGTTTCTTTTGAATACAGCATCGTCAAATTAGCCTTACTGCCCTTTCCACCACATGGGTCTTACTGCTACAGCCCCATTCAAAAGAACTAAGAACTCCTGTACTTCCAGTAAAAGATTTTCATAAACTTAAGAAACTATACAAAAGCAATATTTCAGAACCATTAGTTCGTGGCGTTGTTACAGACAGGGACGACCATAACTGGTCTCACCCGAAGGGCCTGTCAGCTGTCCAGCCTATAAACCATGGTTACAGAAATTTCATAAAGAAATTTAAAGTCCAGAACCAGAAGAACACAGTTATAAATAATCAACAGTTATATTCCTACTTCCCCATCAGGCTCTGATACCAGATAACCCCGAAGTGGATCAAGGAATTAACAATAACAGGCTGAAAGGAAAGTAGGTAGTAGCAGGACTACTAAATGATATGCAGAAGTTAAAGTTGCAGTAAATAAAATTAACAATTAAAACATAAGAAACTAGAACGGCGGTATAACCAGCACAGATCTAGTGAGGGGAGAAGAGAAGAAAGCCAGACGACGGTAGTCTGAACAGAACCGGCTAAGAGGGAGAAGAGAGGAAAATAATTTGAAACAGCAAATTTTATTCAAAAGATCTCAAAGAGGAAAGCTTACAAAGGATTGTTTCTCTCAGAGCTTCTCTCTCTTAATCTCTCTAAACTTGCTAAATGAAAAGGGTACCTCACAATATGGTCGAGGACTCCTTTTAAAGAAAATTTTTAGTACTATTTCTACAGTTCCGGTTGGTAACTGGAAATATTTTCTACAGTACCGATTTTAAAGATCTTGGATGTCGATGCCGAAGCAATCATCTTCATTTTGATCCGTTTCTTCAATATTGGTATCTTGTTTTGTAGAAGATTCTCCTTCTTCTTGGCTTTGTAAAAGAAGAAGAACATCTTGCAAATTTTTCTTCATTTTTTCTTTTGTATCGCAACTTGATAAAAATGCTGCAATTTTATATTTCTGGTTTAGAAATTGAAATGTTGCTGGATCTGCTAAGTTTAATAATTTTGGATTTTTGCCAAAATATTCAGCAACTCCTTCCGGACCAGCATGGTCGGTGTTGAATTGATTCCACCATTTCACAAAGGAATACCTGTGCAGTAATGGGAGAGTGTCTTCATTTTCTGTTTTGCCATATCTATACTGCCATGAGAATACCCATGCTAAGGCAAAGTCAGAGAAATATTTGAGGTCTGCTGGAATTCTTGATTCTCGCAGATATCTACCCCTGTAAATTCTGTATCCTTCTTTGATAGGTGTAGGAAGAATTTCTTCGATTGGTCCAAAATAGTCCCACCATTGGAGAAACGAATTTGGAAAATCATAATTTTGATTCTTCTTAAAGTATATTAACCAAGAGTGTCGGTTAAGCTTATTTTGGAACCAGAAAGTTCTTGTCCATGCATCTATGTAATCCCAGTAATTGTATCCTACTGGGTCAAAAGGTTGGGAAAACTTTTTATAAGAGTTCAGATTTTTTCCAAAAGCTTTTGGGGTTAAGACTTTTAAGATCTGGATTGTAGAATGGGTTGTGATCAATGGATCTTTTTGGTCTTTATAGTGTTTAATGGAGACAGAATCTGAATCCACTAAGATAAACTCATAGAATTGCCTGGTTTTATTTGCCGCATATGGTCTAAAATGAAATCCAGGTGGGAAGACTTTAGTAATAGCTTTGTATGGGTTTTTGTCCCAAAATTCGGGTTCCATTTGTATGACTGAGGAAAATTTTCCTTTGGCCACATAATGGTTTGGATTTGTGGATTTTTGTTTTCCTTTTTGAAGGTCAAGGGTCCCTTCTGTTTTACTTGGATTGGCTATTGTTTTCTAGGTTTGATTGAAAGACTGGAGTATGGTGTTTAGACTTGCTAAATCTATTTCCATGTCTTCTTCAGAGGCAATGTCAGCCCATGATTTTTTTGGTAGGCTACTCAAGCTTCCTTGTTGGACAGCTAGGAGTGTGCTTATTGGGAGAGCATAATCTGCTTTGGTTTGTTTTGTAGTTTTAACAGAAGAATCAGTCTTTTTGGAAGATTCTTTTGGAGTTCCAGATTGCTGTGTCGATGACTCAACAATTTGGATTGCTTTCTGAGTCGATGACTCAATGGGGGTAAATGACCTGGAAGAAGAAGATTTTGAACCTGCCGAAGCAGATTGTGGTTTTGATTTATTTAAAGTCAAGGCTAGCCTGACTCTGCCGCCTCTGGTTATTCCTCCCCTGGAAGGGGTAGTTGCCTTTCTAGGCATCTTACTTATCCTGTAAATATTCACGAGTAAGGTAGTCAGGAAGAGAGTTTGAAGTGTCTTTGTGATATTCAATATCAAAATCGAAAACACTTAAAATTGCTTGCCATCTTGCAAAGATTTGTTTTGAGGCAAGATTTTTTACATCCTTTTGTAAAATTTCTTTAGCAGACTTGCAGTCTACTCTAATAAGAAATTTTTGATTTAGTAAATCAGATTGAAATTTTGAAACACATAAAACGATTGCTAAAACTTCTTTTTTAACAGTAGAATAATTCTGTTGTGCAGAATTCCAATGTTTAGAAGTATATGCAATGATATGCTCATGTGACTCGATTTTCTGTTTAAGGATACCTCCGTAACCTATGTCTAAGGCATCAGTTTCAACAATTTTAAAGGCTGAAGGAATGGGAAGATATAAGCAATTTATCTTTCTAACTCTATTTTTGATTTCTTTGACGACATTGGTATGAACATCAGTCCAAGAAGGAGGATTTTTCTTAAGCCTATCATGTAAAGGCTTGATAATATTATTTAGATGAGGAATAAAATCTCCTACATAATTAAGACATCCTAAAAACCTTTGTAGTTGGGTTTTATCAAGGATTCTGTCTGGAAATTTATCAGCAAATTCAATAGACCTGCTGATAGGAATGATAGTACCTTGATAGATATTGTGACCAAGGAATCTGATATTGGTTTGGAAGAGACTAATTTTTTATTTAGAAACGGCAAGTCCGTTCTATTTAATGATATTGATAAAAACATTTATGTGTTTGAAATGTTGATCAATAGATTGGGAGAAAATTAAGACATCATCGATATAAACAATGACAAATTTTGAATATGGATTGAAGATGTCATTCATAATTTTCTGAAATTCAGAGGGAGAATTTTTCAAACAAAAAGGCATAACATTCCATTCGTAATGCCCAAAGGGGACAGTAAAGGCAGTCTTGTACCTATCATTTTCACAAATTTGGATTTGCCAAAATCCAGATTTCATATCAAATTTTGAAAAGATCTTAGCAGAGTTTAATCTGTTAAGAAGATCTTTTTTGTTGGGAATAGGATGCCTAATCCACTGAAGGGCTTGGTTAAGAGGTTTGTAATTGATGACAAGTCTGGAAGTACCTCTTTCAATCTCTGCCGGTTTATTAACATAAAAGGCAGAGCACGACCAAGGACTTTTACTTTTTCTGATAAGATTTTTGTCTAAGAGATCTTTGATCTCTTTCTGACAATAATGAAGGAGTTCTTCATTCATTTGGATAGGTCTGGCCTTAGTGGGAATCTGGTTATCCTTAAAACCGGACTCATAAGGAAGGCTAACAATATGTTTTTTCCTATTCCAGAAGGCACTGGGTAGGTCAGAACATATAGAAGTTTGGATGTTTCCTAAAAGGGATTGGATTTTCTTCTGTAGTGAAGGGTTTTGTAATTGTTTATCAATGTAGGCAAAAGAGACTTCTTCTTTCAGAAAATTAATTTGATTAATTTTATTTTGAATGGTGTTAATATTTTTTGTAAATGGTTTGTTAGAAAATTTGAAAGTTATTTGCTTCCCTAAATGATAAGTGGAAATACCATCTTTCGAAATTTGTAGCGGGAAGAGGGCTTTTATAAAAGGTGTTCCCAAAATAACTTCATTTTTTAAATTTTTTACAAGAAGAAAGTTTATTTCAATCTTAAGACCTTGATTTTCAATCACAGCTTTAGAAAGCTTGTAATTAATTTTAAGTTTCGAACCACTAGCAGTGCTGAGTTTTTCAGAAGTTTTCTCAAAATATTTTGAAGGAATTAATCCTTCTAAAATACAGTTTGAATCAGCACCTGTATCAAAAAGGGCTAAAGTATCAAGGACAAAATCATCAATAACGATTCTGATGTTAATATAAAATGTTTGTATTTTGACCTTGTTGATCAAGCACATAAAGGTTTCTTCTAGATTACCAGAATTAACCTTTACAGAATCGTTATCTTCAAGGAGTTCTTCTTTCTCAATATCAGATTCATCATCTAATTGGGAAAGAATGACTTGATGAATTTGTTGTTGATCTTTGATTTCTCTGATCTCTTTCTTGAGATTATTAATCTCAATCTGGAGATCCTGAATAGTGGTTGGTTTAATATTAGAATTCTTTTCTAATCTTTTAAAAATATTTGTAATATCAAATTTGTTTGTAGTAAAATACTCTTTAGGTTTAGGCTTATTTTCTAAAACTTCTTTGAATTTATTTAAAAATTCTTTTCTTTCTTGGGGATCAGAAATGAAACTTATTGCTTCAAAAAGAAGATCTTGTTCTTTTGTCAAAACATTGATTTCTGGAGTATCATCACTATCAGAAGAGGAAACTTGGTCATCGTTTTGAATTTGGTTGACATCTTCCTCAGATTCTTTGACAGAATCCTCATCAGAGGATTCAGTAAGGAGATTGTTAATCTGGTCTTCTATAGAAGGCTCCAAATTAAGGCTGCTAATTTTCTTTTTTAACCTACAGTATTTGCTAATATGGCCAGGTTTACCACAATTGTAACAGGTTACTCCTGTCCTAGGTTTCTTGGGAATGTTGGTGGGGATGATATTTTCCCCTTATTTCTTGGGAATAGGTTTTCTATTGTACTTGCGTTTATAAGGCTTTTTGTAAGGTTCAACAACCTCTTTCTTAGGGGCATGTTTCTTCTTTTTGGAGGAGCAAGATGGAAGACCAAACTGCTCGCAGAAAGATCCTAATTCCTTCTTGCTCAAGGCTTTTTCTTTGGCAAGCTGCTTCTGGAGTTTATCCTTCTGGCAGGCTTTAATACCGTTATGAATAATAATGGCAGTAAGCTGACCATAATCATAACTATTATAATTGATTTCTCCAGTAGGAGAACGACTTCGGAGTTTACTTCTAATAAGATCTCCGAAAGCTTTGGGAAGCCCATCTAGATATTTTTCTTTCCAATAGGCTTGGTTGCAATCTTCTCTGGTTAGGTCCCTAGACATGAAGGTATCTTTATACCATTTGAAATGTTCTAAGGAATCACATTTGAGGTTTGAAAGAAGTTCACCAGATCTCTCTCTCCAAAGGGAAGGGTCTCCCAAGAAATGTTGGGATATTGTGTATAACAATGTATACACTGCATCAGGGAGACGCTCATTGTCACTGACAATAGTTTTCCCCTTATCATCTATTTTAACTGCAGAGAGGATGTTTTCCCTATCAGCTTCAGTGAGATAATTATCCCACCAGCCTTTGAGTTGGCCAGTAAAACCAGCGACAAGAATATAAACAATGGTGTCTTCAGGCATATTCTGGTAAGTAAAATAGCCGATGGCGACAACCGACATATTTTGGAGTTTGGCAATGATATTATATTCAGATAATCCATCAATATTCCAAATATAAATATCATTAGAATTGAAACTTTAAATAAAATCTTGTTTTTCTTCTAAAATGAGGTCAGGAGCAGTAGCTCTATTATAATAAAGCTTGGAAGAATTTTTCCAATTGTTGATTGGATTGATAGCTAAAACAGAATCTGTATCAGAATAATGTTCTGAAATAGCTTTAGAAATAACATTGACAGTTTTGGCAAGAGACCTAGTTCTGGGTTTAGCACTAGATTCTTCAGAGGGTTGAGGAGTGTCAGGAATAGTAGTAAGGAGGCTAGTGATTTTACTAAGCAACTCATTCTGGTTATCCTCGTTCACTCTGGTTTTCTCTTTCTGCCTAAGTTCTAAGATTTTTTGTTTAGCTTTGGCACTAATCTTAAATGGTTTGAACAGGGGTTTTCTAATTGAGGTTGAGAGGATGAAGAAGCTACTTCTTCAATTTTAGGTTTGACAGGATTAATAGAGATTTTTTCTCCTAAAACCTGAAGGTACTTATTGGTATAATTGGCCTGTTCCATGAGGCCTTGGATGTCATTAGGAGTAATAGACTCTTCAGGGTTCTTTGATTTAAAAGGAGTAGCAGTAACAGGGTTACCGCCCTTGTCTTTCAGATTAGGTAATTGGTACTGGGAAGCGGGTTGCAGTTCACTTTGGACTATTTGTCCATCTTTGATCTGCCAGGATATGACATTAGCAGAGGAGGTACTAATAACATCCTCTTGCCAAGGGTAATTTATGTTACTATGAATGGTATAAGCATGATACCAATCAAAGAATGGGATGTTCTGTTTGACTTTTTCGAGAAATTGGTAGAATTTCTCTTGAATATCAGATCTGTCTTTTCCCCTATACTTTTGAAAGAACCACTCTCTTTGAGGTTTCCATTCCTCAGAGTAGAAATCTTTCCTAAGGGTTTCCTTATCAATAATGAATTTATGATATAATATCATAAGACTCATTTAAGGAAGAGTAGGTTGGAGATTGGATACTCTGATTTTCTTCTTCTTTTTCAGAAGTCTGGTAAACATTTCTAGGAATCCTAGAAGAAGTATCTAAACCCTAAAGATTTAGAGAGGGGTCATGATTAACAGTCCTGGGAATATCAGGTCTAATATAAGATCTACAAGAAAAAGATCTTCTAGCAGAGACAAAGTCAGATTGATTACTATAAGCATCGATCCTTGAGGAGAAAGAGTTTCTCCTATCAAAGGTTATTTCAACCTTTCCAGAATTATCCTGCGAAATATCTTGTATTTGAGGAGCAGGTCAGGGAACACTGGGTGAGGCCTTATCCATAACCCATTTTTCTGGGAGAGTAACCTCATCCCACTTGATGATTCTAGGTAGAGAAACGTTGGCCTTTGTCATATCAATGATAAACAAAGTAGTCTCTCCTTTTTGAGGTTTAAGAAGGACTCTAGAAGCACAAGAGTTCATGACCTTATACTGAATCCTATAAATAAGGGCTGCGGGAATAGATCCCTCTTTCATGTCTAACCCATGAAAGCAAATATTTAGGAACAAAGAGTCTAGGATGTGTTCATCCATAAGACTCACTGTCTTATTGGGAAAACAGTTAAAATAAATCGGACCTTGACCGAGACTGGTTTCAACTGTTCCTATAAGAGAATCATCAAATTTATTATGACGAATATCTCTTAGACAAATTAAGACAGCAGCATCTATGCCTATGTCTATTAAAGGTTTGATTGCTACCTGAACACATCCTATGTGAAGGTATTTGTATTTTCTTTTGTGATTGTTGAGAGAGGATTTAGACAGGAGATGAAATTCTTCTCCTATCCCTTTACCTAAAGGGATATTGTTTTCAACAGTCTTGATGATGTAATCAGAACTATTTTTCTTGGGTTGATCTTCAGGAACATATAATGTATCCTGGGGAATGACTGGGATGGTCCAGTCATCCATACTCTGGTTGATCTCTTCGAATCGAACTTCTTTGTCGAAGAGGTTGTGTTTGGGTGTGATTTCAGGAGAATGTTTCTCCTGTTCATCAAAGAGATTGGTTTTCGTGGGAGAGGAAGAAGATGAACTAGAGCCAGAGTGGAAAGAAATGCGGGAGAAAGATCGTAAAAGTCTAGACATTATAAAAATACATCTGGCTCATTACCTTCATCTGGTTCCGTAACAATACATCTGTTAATTATTTATAACTTATTCAACTGGATCTGGTTATTTGTGTATATATATATATATGCTTGAACTTTATTCTACAATTATGCATTGAATTTTTGTTTATGCATTGAATTTTTGTATTATTATATTACTTATGTGAAGTTATATAAGATTAATATAAAAATATATTTAATAATAAAGTAAACCAAAAAATTTATTTTGGTTTATATTTTTAATAGAAAAATTTATTTACTATTTTATATCATTTAATTAGGCTAACACAATTTAATTATTACATAGTTAATATGAGATTGACTTTTTAAAAAATATTATTTATATATGACACACATAAAATATTTTTTACACAAATATTTTTATTAATAAAATCATATTGATGTTTAAATTTTTGTCATCAAGCAACTATAAGCATAATCAACACCCCAAACTTAGTTTCTTGCACTCAATCTTGAGGCAACTGAAAAGAAATACCTCTATTAAGGAAAGGGAATTATTTTTGTTGACTAAGTTTGGCAAAAGCAAGAAGTGGAGAACAAGGAAGTGAAGTGCAAGGGTGGGGGGAAGGGTATGTGCAAAGAAGGCCTCAATCATCTAGATGGAAAATTGCCCAATGCATATTTAATTAAGAAACAGGGCAAGTTCTAGAAGATGAATGCAAAAAAATACATGTAATATGCACACAGAAAAGAAGAAGAAAGGTCCAATTCACTACCATGGTAAAAGTGATAATAACTTGCAAAATGAGAGTACAATTCACCCAACAAGAAAATATGTTCAAAATGGAGGGACAGTAAATATGTACAAAAATGAGAATGAGTAGGAGTTAGATGGGAAATGCAATCAGAGCATAAAAGCAAAATACAAAAGAGAACTAGATTAAAAGAAAAAGAGAAGAAATGAAATAAGGAAAATATTTTTGTCTTTTATCTAGTACGGTGCAGGAAAAGTAAGCTACAAATAAATGCAAAATAGAGACAAAGAGTTCACCCCCCTTTTATAGATGATGTACTCAAAGTTCAGGGGCATAATGATGTTCCTCCTGATGGAACTGAGGGCATCTAAGCAGAGAAAGAAAAGAAAACACGAAAGGTTGACAAAGTGGCATCTTCATTAGAGGTGGATGAGGTGGCTTCTTCATCTTCCTCTGCGTCTTCTGCTTCCTCTGAGGTACTGGAGCTGGGGGCATCTCTGGGTGCATTGGGATTGAATGGAGGCAGGTCATTCTGAACAGCAGCTCAGAGGAAAGGGGCAGGGAAACAGGGAGTATAATAGATCTAGTCTGAAGTCATCCCCATCTTCTTGCCAATTGTTGTTAGCAATCTACACTAGCAAGTGCACTAGGATTGCAGCAAGTGATGAGTAAATTTAAGATCCAAATATCGTCTCCACAGGGAATTTAGATTCAAGTATCACTTCATAGAATTATAACCATTTAAGCTTTTTCGAAATTGTAAGGAGAGTGGTAACATCTAATAACAAAAAACTGGAACAATTAAAAGTAAAATGAACTTGCAGAAAACAAGACAATGAACACACAGTTATGTGATAACAGAGGGAGAAACCATAGCTAGGGAATTGCTTCACCAAAACTCCAATGTTTAATCAATAAAGTTCTGAATTAACAAGCAATTGGAAAGAATGACAATCAGTTTCACTTTATACTATTCAGAGGTTAATTCATTAACTCAGTGAACCTAACATTCAATTAAACCATTCTAATTCCTTAGATCTAATTCAATTCAATGTTGCTTTAAGTGTAAGAAACCAAAAGATTGCAAGATCAAAGTTCCTTATCCCTAAGAAAACTAAAATCTCAGTGATTGATTCAGATCTGAAGAACAAATTCAATTTCCATTGACAAAGGTTCCTCTGAATTTAGTTAATCAAATTTCCATTCAATTCACACGTGAAGTTCAGAATCAATCACTCAATCTATTCCAAAGCTTGAAATCCAGATCCAAATCAATTCAACATGTTCATTTCAGATCTACAATCCCTAACTATGAACGAATTACACAGCCATGGCAGCAGAAGAAGAAAAAGAAAGAGAAGAAGAGAAGAAGAAACTCAGAAACGCCATGGAAGCTTGCTCCACTCCAATTCCTCTTCGTGAAGCTCCAAGATCTGAATCCTCACTCCTCTCTCTCACTTCCTCTAACCAGAAACTAACTAAAAAAACTGAAAATGAACAGAATCCCCTTTTTTTTTAATCGCTTTTGGTATTTATAAAATTTCCCAGATTTTCACGTTATCACTTTTATGAGAAATAGTAGTTACGCAGAGAGTTTTTGGTTGCGCGTTAACACTTTTCCCAGAAATAGTGGCCACGCGCATTTTTTTGATATTGAGAGCTCTCTGGAACTATCACTCTTGATGATAAAAGTGACAACACAGAGCCAAGGTAGTTGCGCGTTATCACTTTTTCTGATAAAAGTGACTACGCGCAGCTCGCCAAGTTGAAGACTCTCTAGAACGATCACTTTTGATGACAATAGTGGTTACACAGAGCTTTCCTGATATTTTTCCTCTCTGGAACTATCACTTTTAATGATAAAAGTGGTAACGCCCAGGCTTCACTTCTTCTTTGAGCTCTGAAGTGATCACTTTCACTGACAATAGTGATCACGCTCAGTCTGCAATTTCTTATTCTTGAGTTTTTGGAGTCCAGACTTGCTTCTTTCCTCTTCCTTGTCATCAAACTTCTATGAATATGATCCTTGCTCAATTTATTCCTACAAAAACAAGATTAAAAACTTAATTCCTAAGCAAAAATTTCACAATTGCTAAAATAACTACATATGTAAACAAAATTCAATTCCTTCTCTTTTTCTAAGTTTTTCTGCTTTCTTTATATATTTTTCTTATCATTTGTGTTAGAATTATGCTAAAATATCAGTCAAAATATGGATTCATCACCAATGTTCAACATCATGGTCTCCATGAGGAGGAGCATGCTAGTTTGACCAGAGTGGATGGCAGTCTGCCTCTGTGCTATTTGCTGCAGCTGCTCCCTGATTGTTGCAGGGGTCTCCATCTTGTATTTCGTTGGCAGGGTGAGACCTGGGTCTGAAGACTTCTTTGGCTTAAATAGGTCCTTCACCAAGGTAGTGGAAATGGGAGGAAGTGCTCTAACTCTCTGCTGGTAGTCTCCAAAATCAAAACCTGCATCCTGGCACAACATAGTGATTAGAGAGGGAAAAGCTAAAGAATCTCTGCTCCTTTTAAGGACTTCCAGCATGGCGCTACTGATGACCTCCCCAACATGGATGGGCATGCCAGTGAGAATAGCATAAATGAGTTCTGCCCTTTTCACTGCAATGGTGGAGGTGTGGATGACTGACATGAATGAGCTGACAACGAAGATACTCCACACCTTGGCAGCAGGGAGAAGGTGTTTGGTGGTCAGATTCTTGAGCTGCATTTTACAATCAAATTCCCAATTTTCTCCTTCAATGCAGATTGTTTGAAGTATAGGCTCGTAATCTTTTTCCTTGTATTTGCATAATGCAATGAAATCCAGCTGGCCAGATTGCTTCTGCAGAGGAGGGATGTTTAAAACCCTCTGGATGGTGGCTGGAGTGAAACTAACTTGCTTACCCTTGACCATGGTGTGCCTAGGGGGGTAAGTGTCAGCTTCCAGGCGCAAGGCATTAGAATAGAATTCCTGTGTGATGTCCTTCCACCCATTGCCTGCACAAGAAGTGAAAAGTCCCCAGCCACGCCAGTCTATTTCCTCCTGAAATTGTGGAAATGTCCCCTGCTGGATTTCAAAATTCCTGTCTTGGACGATCTGGCACCGCAGGATGTTCTCTTTGAAATATTGTTCGTGCTCTAGGGACCTAAACCTGGGGTCATGGGTAGGAGGGGGTTGAGATGAAGAGGCTTCAGTTGGCTTGCTCCTCTTGGTTCTGGGGGTGTTCCTTCTGGGAATACTAGACATTATCCTGCAGAAAAAAAAGAGTATATGAATGGGTAGTGCAGGAAAAATTTGGATCAACCCTCTATGGTAACGAACAATCAGCAAGTAATTAGACCAGGGGGTTGCAAATTATTTTGATACAATCCTAAATGACTTGTACACATAAAGAGTGTGTAGTGCCACATATGACTCAAAGAGCATTCAATGTTGATGTAAAAACACATTGCATTCCATAAAAGATACATTCTATGGGCAAAACATAGGGCTCAAATGATACATACAATTGCAATTAAGCACAAAATAAATGGTGTGGCAAACTTTCATCTTATACAGCAATTGACTATAGAGCACAATGTGGCTACTAAGTTTAAGGGCCATAACACAGCAATAGTGAAATTAAAGTCACGAAAAGCATGTTCAACACCCAGAAAGGCCAACAATTAGAGCTAATTATGGAAGGAGCATGAGAATCAAGTGCAG
This sequence comes from Abrus precatorius, assembly GCF_003935025.1. Taxonomy (NCBI): domain Eukaryota; kingdom Viridiplantae; phylum Streptophyta; class Magnoliopsida; order Fabales; family Fabaceae; genus Abrus; species Abrus precatorius. The sequence continues at coordinate 501,255 of NW_020874406.1, forward strand.
CAACAGCAAAATGCCATGTAATTTGAGAAGTAAAACAGCAAAATGGAGGGTTAGAACTCAATGTAAATGAACATGAACTAAATTTAGACATCAACATGCATGAATATGAAAAGGAATGGCATAATGGGCATGTTTAAGAACATAAAAATAAGGGAAATGGGCATAATGAAAATAACAAATGAAATTCATAGCATATGGAAATGGGCGTGGCCACTTTTGGGGACAAAAGTGGGAACATAGAACATGGTGGCAGCCAAACATGGTCATTGTGTGCAATTAAAGGACCTCACTCACTCTGATTCATACAAGAATGCTTAATTAAACAAGAAATTCACATCAATTTCAACATATAAGGGCACAATTAAAAAGCCCCAAATTGGGGATTCAAGAACCCTAACCCATGAATTAAGAAAGGTTGCGAGATTTACCTTGCTTGGAGCTTTGGGTGTGGCGGCGGAAGTGAAAATGTGAGGATTGGGGTTGCAAAAACTCAATTTGGGTGGTGGGGGAGTGGTGGCGTGAGGTGCATCGTGAAGTGCAGTGCTTGAGTGGGTGTTTGAGGGAGTGTGTAATGAGTGACGTGAAGTGGCGTTGTGACTTTGAGGGACTTTAGGGGCTGCACGCAGTGGGCTGGCCCAAAGTGTGGTGCGCGTGGCCACTTTCAAGTGGGAAAGTGGCAACTACAGTGAGGTTGTGTGTGTGGGCATATACGCGTGGTTACTTTCATTGAAGAAAGTGGCAACTACAGTAGGCCCCAAAATGCAAAGTGAATTGCGCATGGCTACTATTGGACTTGAAAGTGTCCATGCACAAACTATTAACCTCCTAGGTGTCAAAGTAGCCACTTTCACTTTTAAAAGTGGGAACTACAGAGAGAAATATGCTTACCTTAAACCGAAGTGACCACTATGGCTTATGAAAGTGACCACTCTCACGAACAACAATTTGTACCAAGCATGAATGAGTACCCAAAGTGTTTGCTGCTGCCACAATCCCTGCAAAAATTCTAAGTCCACAGAAAATTATTCACACAAAATTGAATTGTATCTACAAATGAAAACAAATAAAAACAAAAACTCAATTGAAAGAATGCAAAGGGAAAGAACAAAATTCCTTATTCACGTGTGAGTTGCCTCTCACAGAGCGCTTCTTTAACGTCATTAGCTTGACGTATGAAGTGATTTACTCATGACAGGGGTCTTGGTTGAAGGAATTGATTGGGGAGTACACATCCACCTCTTCAATCTCCTCCAAGGGAACTGAGTTCTCCAAAAAATGCTTCAGGCGATGTCCATTCACTGTGAAACATTTGTTAGTGGAGTCACTCTTTATTTCCACTGCACCATTAGGAAACACTTGTGTGACTATAAATGGACCAATCCACCTTGAGCGAAGCTTTCCAGGCATAAATTTGAGGCGGGAATTGAACAAGAGCACCTTTTGACCAACACAAAATTCTTGAGCTGCATTTTACAATCAAATTCCTAATTTTCTCCTTCAATGCAGATTGTTTGAAGTATAGGCTGGTAATCTTTTTCCTTCTGTTTGCAGAATGCAGTGAAATCCAGCTGGCCAGGTTGCTTCTGCAGAGGAGGGATGTTTAAAACCCTCTGGACGGTGGCTGGAGTGAAACTAACTTGCTTACCCCTGACCATGGTGTGCCTGGGGGGATAAGGGTCATCTGCAAGACACAGGGCATTAGCATAAAATTCCTGGGTGATGTCCTTCCACCCATTGCCTGCACAGGAGGTGAAAACTCCCCAGCCACGCGTGTCTATTTCCTCCTGAAACTGTTAAAATGTCCCCTGCTGGATTTCAAAATTCCTGTCCTGGACGATCTGGCGCCGCAGGATGTTCTCCTTGAAATATTGTTCGTGCTCTGGGGACCTGAACCTGGGGTCATGGGTAGGAGGGGGCTGAGAGGAAAAGGCTTCAGCTATCCTGCTCCTCTTGATTCTAGGGACATTCCTTCTAGGATTGCTTGACATTATCTGCAGAGAAGAAAGAATATGTGAATGGGTAGTGCAGGGAAATTGGGTCAACCCTCCATGGTAACACACAACAGCAAGTAATCAAACCAGGGGCTGCAAAATAATTTGATACCATCCTAAGTAATTTGTGTGTAAAAAGGTGTATAGTGCTACATATGACTCAGAGGGCAACCAATGTCAATCATGGTACATAGCCTACAAACACATTCCATTCCATAAAAAGAGGCATTCTGTGGCAAAGCATAGAGCTCAAATGGTACAGACAAGAACAATTAAGCACAGAGAATGGTGTGGCATACGTTCACTATGTATAGCAATCCAATGTATAGCAGAATATGGCTTCTAAGCTCAAGGACCATAATGCAGCAATTAGTGAAATTAAAGTTACAAAAAGCATGTTCAACACCCAGAAAGATCAACAATCATGGTTAATTATGTAATGTGCATGAGGATCAAGTGCAGCAAAAGTAAAATGGCATGGAATTGGAAACCAAAACAGCAAAATGGAGGGGCCAAAACTAAATGGAAATGGGCACGAATCAAATTTAGGCACTAACATACATGAACAAGAGGTTTAATAGCATTATTGGCATGTTTAGAGCATAAAAATGAAGGAGGGGAGCATAACAAAAACAACTAATGGGAGTCATGGCAAAGAGGAAGTGGGCATGGCCACTATTGGAGGCAAAAGTGGGAACGCCCAATTGGATGAGAATAATACACCCCATTGGGTGCAATTTAGGGACCTCACCCTCTCTAATTCATGTAAGAATGCTCAATTACACAATAATTACACCTCAATTTAAAAAAAAATAGGGTAAAATTGAAAAGCCCCAAATTGGGGAATCTAAGAACCCTAACCATAAATGGAGAGAAATTGAGAGAATTACCTTGCTTGAAGCCGTGGGTGTGGTGAGGGAAGGTGCGTCTTGGGACTAGGAGTGAGTAGGTGTGTGAAATTGGGACGTGAAAGTGGGTGCGTGCTGGGTGTCGTGTGAGGTAAGGATTGTGTGAAAGTGGGGAGCGTGTCTACTTTCAAAGGAATTAGTGGCTACTTTGGGTTGGGCCCAAGGGGAATAGTGCAAATGGGGTGTGGGTGTGCCTACTCCAAAAAAGAAAAGTGGGAACACCAAAAAGGCTAAATTGGAAGGCAATTTGCGCGTGTCCACTTTCAACTAAGAAAGTGGGAACTACAAAGAGGCTAAATTACATTCCAATTTGCGCGTGGCCACTTTTGGTTGGGAAAGTGGGAACTCCAGAGAGGCTAAAATGTAAGGAGATTTGTGCGTGTCCACTATTGGTCTCTAAAGTGTCCATGCACAAATGATCGAGCTCCTGGGCGCCAAAGTGAACACTCCCACTCTTAAAAGTGGGAACTACAGAGAAGGAATTGCTTACCTTGAGCCAAATTAGTCACTATAGCCTATGAGAGTGGCCACTTTCACGAAGGATGAATTGTACCTAGCAAGAATAAGTGCCCAAAGTGGTGCTGCTGCTAGAATTCCTACAAAATTGTTAATCCACAAGGAATTATTTACACAAAATTGAAGCATATCAGAAATTTCTTAGCTCATTACACCTCAAATGAAGACAAAAATGTAATTGAAAGAATGCAAAGGGGAAGTGAGGGAAAGACAAAATTGCTTATTCACTTGTGAGTTGCCTCTCACAGAGCACTTCTTTAACGTCACTAGCTTGACGTGTGAAGTGATTTACTCATGAGAGGGGCCTTGGTTGAAGGAAATGATAAGAGAGTACACATCCACCTCTTCAACCTCCTCCAATGAAACTGAATTCTCCAAAAATTGTTTCAGGCGATGTCCATTCACTGTGAAACTTTTGCTAGTGGATTCACTCTTGATTTCCACTGCACCATTAGGAAACACTTGTGTGACTATAAATGGACCAATCCACCTTGAGCGAAGCTTTCTAGGCATAAATTTGAGGCGGGAGTTGAACAAGAGCACCTTTTGTCCAACACAAAATTCTTTTCTGGCTATCAACTTGTCATGGTACCTCTTGGTTTTCTCCTTATAAATTCTGGAATTTTCATATGCCTCTAGACGTAACTCTTCCAACTCTTGCAATTGAAGTTTTCTTTGCACTCCAGCTGAGTCATAGTGCAAATTACAAGCCTTCACTGCCCAGTATGCCTTGTGCTCTATCTCCACTAGTAAATGGCAAGCTTTGCCAAAGATTATTCTGTAAGGAGACATGCCCAAGGGTTCTTTGAATGCAGTCCTGTGTGCCCACAAGGCATCATCTAGCCTGCGGCTCCAATCTTTTCTGTGTAGTTGCACAACTCTTTCAAGTATTTTCTTTATTTCTCTGTTGGAGAGTTTAGCCTGGCCATTCGTTTATGGGTGGTAGGCTGTGGAAACTTTGTGTAGAACTCCATATTTTCTCAGCAGAACTTCCATTGTCTTGTTGCAAAAATGACTTCCTTAGTCACTAATGATGGCACGTGGGATGCCAAACTTGAAAAATAAGTTGGAGCGAACAAATTTTGCAACAACTCTAGCATCATTAGTCTTGGTAGCTTTAGCTTCTACCCACTTTGAAACATAGTCAACAGCAAGTAAAATGTACAAGAAACCAAAGGAAGAGGGAAAGGGGCCCATGAAGTCAATACCCTAGACATTAAAGATGTCACAGTATAGGATAGGTTGCTGGGGCATTTCCTGTCTCTTGGTGATCATTCCTCATGATTTCTGGCAGCTCTCACAAATAGAGTATGTTCGCCAAGAGTCTTTGAAAATGGAGGGCCAGTACAATCCTGAGTCCAACACCTTTTTTGCTGTTCTTTGAGGTCCAAGGTGTCCTCCCACAACCGAATTGTGACAGAACTGTAATATGGATGGGATCTCTTCATCAGGGACACATCTTCTGATCACTTGATCATTACAGAACTTCCTTAAGTAAGGGTCGTCCCACACATAGTGCTTGGCATCGCTCTTGATTTTGTCCCTTTGAATTTTTGATGCATTTATAAGGAAAACTCCTGCAACCAAAAAATTAACCAAATCAGCATACCAAGGTATATGTGATGTGCACAACTCTAAGAGTTGTTCATCAGGGAAATCATCCTTGAGGGGAATGAGTTCAGGGACTCCCTCTATTATGCTTAAATGGTCTGCTACCAAGTTTTGTGCTCCACTTCTATCTTTAATCTTGAAGTCAAATTCTTGAAGTAAGAGCATCCACCTTATTAGCTTGGGTTTAGAATCTGTCTTTTTTAGAAAAAACTTCAAAGTAGAATGATCAGCGAACACCACAACTTTTGATCCTAACAGATATGATCTGAACTTATCTAATGTAAACACTATGGCCAACAATTCCTTTTCAGTTGTGGTGTAATTGGATTGTGCAGTGTCTAAAGTCCGAGAAGCATAATAAATGACATGAGGGACTTTACCAACCCGCTGTGCAAAGACAGCTCCCACTGCATAATTTGAGGCATCACACATCAGCTCAAAGGGTATTGACCAATCTGGAGGTTGGATAATTGGTGTGGTGGTTAAGGCTTTTTTAAGGAAGTTGAAAGCCTCCTTGCAGTCCTCATCAAAGTTGAATTCAACATCTTTTTGCAGCAGCTTTGAAAGAGAAATTGTAATCTTGGAGGAATTCTGGATGAACCTCCTGTAAAATCCTGTATGGCCCAAAGAAGAACGAATCTCCCTCATGCATAAGGGGTAAGGAAGCTGTGAAATAACATCCAATTTTGTAGGATCAACCTCAATACCTTTTTCAGAGATTATATGGCCTAGAAATACACCCTGCTCTACCATGAAATGGCATTTCTCAAAGTTAAGTACAAGGTTAGTTTCAATACACCTCTTCAAGACTTTTTCTAAATTGACTAAACATGCATGAAAGGATGTGCCATAAACTGTGAAGTCATCCATGAAGACCTCTATGCAATGCTCCACTAAATCAGAAAAAATACTCAACATGCATATCTGGAATATGCCAGGAGCATTACATAGGCCAAAAGGCATTCTTCGATAAGCAAAGGTGCCAAAGGGACAGGTAAATATGGTTTTCTCTTGGTCTTGAGGGGCAATACTGATGAAACGATATTTTAGCTACTCGTCATGCAAAAGATTGTCGTTAATCCTCATCAAATATGCAAAGAAATGAATGCAGTACTAGGGTGTTATCCTAGGTCGTCTCCAAGGAATTTTTGGTTGGGAACATACATCGAACAAGTGTAAACATGTATGTTAAAGCAAGTAAATTGGGGGGAGGTTTGTCAATTTCCGGGTTTTAATCAAGAACGAAATGTAAATTTAATGAAATTCAATCAATTAAAATGAGTAATCCCTAGTCAAGCAATGAGTTCTATCATTATTCTTTCAAATGATTCAATAATCCCCTTTCTTTCCCTTGAATTAAGTTAATCTAACAAGCGAAGACTAACTTTAACATCCCAATTAAAATTAAGCATCTTAATGGGCTCCAATCTCTATCCCTAAGATTAAGCAACCTCAAGGATTAACCAAAATTAAGCAATTTTGAATTAGAATTTTGTTAGGTAAATTAGGGTTCATTAAGCAATGTTCCCTTCATGCAAATTCCATTTCATTCAGAGATTGGGGTTAATAAATTCAAGGAAAGAAAGATTTGTATTGCAATTAATCCCAAGAATTCAAGATTCATGTGCATTGACTAGGAATTACAAGAAAGTTTAGCCCTCCATATGGATAGGCTTCACGAATGAGAGACAGAAATGCAAGAACGTAAACATCATTAATGTAAATTCAACAACAATCAAAAGAGAAATTGGAAATTAAAACCTATAGAGGACCCTTGGCTGTCACCCAAGACTCCAATGTCGTAAGAAGTTATCCCAATTTGGCAAAGAAAATTGTGTAAAGTGTAAAAAGTCTCGTACCCTAATTCCTAAAATCTATTTATAGTGGATGACATGTCACCAAAGTGTCCACTTTTGCCTTTGAAAGTGTCCACTTTGAGCCTTGAAAGTGTCTACGCGCAGGATGGAAGGAATGCCGCTTCTCTGGAGTTGCCACTATTTGTGCTGAAAGTAGCTACTTTGGTGCGCGTGGCTACTATGAGAGCCAATAGTGGCCACGCGTAGGAAGGCTTCAAAATCAGCGTACTGGAGCTTCTGAAGTTGCCACTTTTGGTCTTGAAAGTAGCTACTTTGGTGCGCGTGGCTACTATGAGAGCCAATAGTGGCCACGCGCAGGAAGGCTTCCAATTTAGCATCCCTGGAGATTCTGGAGTTGCCACTTTTGGTCTTGAAAGTGGCTACTTTGGAACTTTTAATGCCCAGACTTGCTGTAGTTGTCACTTTTGCTCCCAAAAGTGGCTACTTTGGGGGCAACTTTCATCCAAGGACCAAGATTTCTCAAATTCAACTTGGGCATTCTGCAAAATCATCAAAGTAATTAAAATTGCAATCTATATCTATGTAATTAAATTCAAATTAACCAAAAATTAATAAACCTATGATATTTACTCAAAATGTAATTTCTATATTATTTGCACTATCTAAGTCCATTTCTTCTATTAAGGAGCACCAAAAAGGCAAGTAAAAATATAATAAAAAGTGAATTCATCAAATACAAATTTGAAAATAACCAGAGTAACCATCTAAAAAGCAATAGTGGGACTTACCTGCCAATCTTTCAAGCATTTGATCGATGAAGGGTAGTGGGAAGTGGTCCTTCCTTGTTGCCTGGTTCAGCCGCCTGTAGTCTATGCAGACTCTCCAGCTGTTCTGGACTCTGGTAGGTATCATTTCATTCTTCTCATTCCTTACCACAGTAAGTCCAGATTTCTTTGGGACCACTTGCACAGGGCTAACCTAGGTGCTATCAGAGATTGGGTATATGATCCCAGCTTGAAGCAACTTGGTGACTTCCTTCTTCACCACATCTAGGATGATGGGATTCACCCTCCTTTGAGGTTGTCTCACCGGTTTAGCATCCTCTTCCAACAAAATTCTATGCATGCACATGGAGGGGCTAATTCCTGGTATATCAGCAAGTGTCCACCCAATGGCTCTTTTGTGCTTCTTGATCACTTCTAGCAACTTCTCCTCTTGATCACTATCAAGCTTGGAGGAAATGATAACTGGGAGCTTCTCATTTGGTTCCAAATAAACATATTTCAGATGCTCCAGTAGAGGCTTTAACTCCAATAAACATATAAGCATTTTCATTTGACAAAATCTCTGCAACATTCAAATCAAAGGGGTTAGATTCAACTGTATTTGCTAAATCCAATACTTCACATTCTACCCCTATGGAATTATCAACTTCATCAACATTAAAAATTTCAGAATTTTCATTCAAATAATCAGGATTTTCAGCACAAGTATCATACAAAAGATTTTCATATGATTCACAAACAAAAGCATCTACACAATGGGAAAAATTAAGAAAAGAGTTTCTCAAAATTTCAGTCCAGCTCTCATCCACTAATTCATCAAATACATCAATATGGACGACAGAATGTTCTTCAATCGGATGTTTCATGGCATCCAATATGTTGAAGCGCACAATGTTCTCCCCGAATTCCATGGTGAGTGAACCGGCATGTACATCAATCTTCGTTCTTGCAGTCTTCAAGAACGGTCTTCCCAAAATGATCGGTGTAGAATTTTTGAGTCACTCTTCTTCTTGCATGTCAAGGATGTAGAAGTCACCTGGGAATATGAGGTCATTCACCTTCACTAACACATCTTCAACAAGTCCAGCTGGATGTGTTGTGCTTCTATTGGCCAACTGAATCACTACACCTGTGGGCTGCAAGGGACCAAGAGATAGAGAAGAAAAAATAGACAATGGCATAACATTAATGGATGCTCCTGGATCTAACATTGCATTGTCTATCCTATTATTACCAATGATGCATGGAATAGTAAATGTTCCTAGGTCTTTACACTTCTCAGGCATTGTGGTTCTCTGTTTCTCAAAAAGTGCAGAAACATTCCTATCTATGTTGACTCTCTCATTACCCTTCAGACGCCTTCTATGTGTACACAAATCTTTCAAAATCTTGGCATACTTGGTTATTTGTTTAATTGCCTCCAGCAAGGGTATGTTTACCTCAACCTTTTTGAAGGTGTCCAAGATTTCTTTGTCACTCTCCTTAGCTTTCTTACTTGGTTTGGTGACCATAACCCTTTGAGGAAAAGGTGGTGGAATTGCCCTTTCAGCTTCTTCTACCACTTCTTGAGTGGTGGGTGCATTTTCTTCCTCCCTTTCATCAACCAAGGGGCGTGGGATCTCCTTTTCCCTAGGCATTTCAGGCTCTTGTATTACCTTCCCAAACCGCAGAGTAATTGCACTGACATTCTTTAGGTTTGTGACTATCTGTGCTAGGAGGTTGCCTGAACCTTGGGACTGAATTTAATTTATAGAGGAAGCCAACTGTCCCATTTGGTTCTCAATTGTTCTGATACTAGCCTCTGTTCGCTGTTGAAAATTAATGTTGCTCATGGCCATCTGCTTCACAAGCTCCTCCAATGAAGGCTCATTCTTCTAACAGGAAGAGGCTTGGGATGAGGACGCTTGCTGCTGTTGGTGGGGCTGTTGCCCATGTTGTTGATCATTCCATTGGCGTGGCTGATGTGGCCTGCCTTGACCAACTTGGTAGTTGTTGCTTTGCTGATTTTGCTGGTTGGAATTTCCTCCCCACCTCAAGTTTGGATGATTTCTCCAGCTCGGGTTATACCGGTTTGAAGAAAGATCCCAGTTTGGTTGTTGCTGCGGCAGCTGAAAAGGAAATTTGTTAGTGTAAATATTTGCAGCATAGGCTTGGGGGTTACCTTCAGGAGTGTCTGACTCCTGCAATGTAGGGCAGTTGTCTGTGTAATGATCTGCAACTGAGCATATTCCTCAAAGTGTAGCTGGAATTGGTGGTGGAGGTGTTGCAGAGACAGCACTCTTTTGCATTGCAGCTAATTGCTTTACCATGGAGGCAAGCTCATCAATCTTGTGCTCCAATTTGTTCGGTTCTGTGACTTAAACTTCATGCACACCTCTAGTAACACAGGAATTCTGTCTAGTTGCGAATTGTTGGGAGTTGGCAGCCATGTTTTCTATCAAGTTCCTGGCTGCCACAGGGGTCTTGTCTACCAAGGCTCCTCCACTCACTGCATCGATCATACTCCTATCCATTGGGTGTAATCCCTCATAGAAGTACTGGATCAGCAATTGATCGCTAATTTGGTGGTGGGAGCAGCTGGCACATAGTCTTTTAAACCTCTCCCAGTATTCATAGAGAGTTTCTCTTTCTAGCTGTCTAATTCCATAAATTTCCTTTCTTATGGATGCAGCTCAGGAGGCTGGAAAGAACTTCTCTAGAAAGAGACTTTTGAGGTTGTCCCAACTTGTAATAGATCCGGGAGGAAGGTAGTAGAGCCAATCCTTCGCGGTGTCCATTAATGAGAAAGGGAAAGCCTTCAACTTGACATGCTCCTCCAGAACACCTTGAGGTCTCATGGTGGAACATACAATGTGAAACTCCTTCAAGTGTTTGTGAGGGTCTTCACCTGCAAAACCATGGAATTTAGGTAGAAGGTGAATTAATCCATTTTTCAAAACAAAAGAGGCATCCACATTTGGACATTGGAACATACAATGTGAAACACCTTCAAGTGTTTGGTATGTGACATCCGGTGCAGCTAGCTCCTTAAGAGTCCTCTCATCACCTACCATTGCTCCCAAACTAGAGTTAAGTGAAAATGGAGAAGAGTAAACGAAATTTGGTGTCACAGATTGCAAAGATGCAGTAGGAGATGATGGTGGTTCAGAGTGTTCAGAGTGATCCCTATGTGTCCTAATGTTCCTATGAAAAGTCCTATCAATCTCCTGGTTTAATGGATACAAATCCCCAGGGTTTGATCGGGTCATGCACTAGATATCAACTAACTAAATTGAAAACAAATTGAGTAAATGAAATAACAAGAACAGTTTGAAATCTCTCTGCAGAATTATGCAGTAAAAGTGCAGAAAAACAGAGTAATATGTAGCAAAATGAGTGCAGAAAATTGAAAGTGAGTAATTGAAAAATTGCAGCACTTGAATGAAGAAAATGATGTAGAAAATCTTGCAACAACAATGCAGAAACATATCACAAAATTTGTATGACTTTCAACACAACACAAAAACTCAAAATGAAACAAACACACTAACATGCAAGACACAAAAACAGAGTACCAAACATGTTTAACATAAGTTCAGCACCAAAAATTCCCCGGCAACGGCGCCAATTTGATGAAACGAATTTCGCTACTCGTTATGCACAAAGATTGTCGTTAATCCTCATCAAATATGCAAAGAAATGAATGCAGTACTAGGGTGTTGTTTTAGGTCGTTTCCAAGGAATTTTTGGTTGGGAACATACATCGAACAAGTGTAAACATAGAATTTATAGCAAGTAAATTGGGGGGAGGTTTGTCCATTTCCAGATTTTAATCAAGAACAAAATGTAAACTAGTGAAATTCAATCAATTAAGGAGAGTAATCCCTAGTCAATCAATGAGTTCTATCCCTATTCTTTCAAATGATTCAATAATCCCCTATTTTTCCTTTGAATTAAGTTAATCTAACAAGCGAAAATTAACTTTAGTTTCCCAATTAAAATTAAGCATCTTAATGGGCTCCAATCTCTATCCCTAAGATTAAGCAATCTCAAAGATTAATCAAAATTAAGCAATTTTGGATTAGAATTTCATTTGGGTAATTTAGGGTTCATTAAGCAATGTTCCCCTCATGTAAATTTCATTTCATTCAGAGATTGGGATTAATAAATCCAAGGAAAGAAAGAGTAATATTGTCATTAAACTCAAGAATTCAAGAACCATATGAGTTGACTAGGAACTACAAGAAAATTTAGCCCTCCATATGGATGGGCTTTACAAATGAAAGAAGGAAATGCAGAAACGTAAACAACATTAATGTAAACTCAATGAGAATCAAAGGGAAATTGGAAATTAAAACCTATAATGGATCCCTGGCTGTCACCCAAGGCTCCAAAGCTCTAGAAAGAAAATGTCCTAATTTGGCAAAGAGAATCCAAGAAAAATAAATGTTCAAGTCCCGTACCCTAATTCCTAAAATCTATTTATAGTGGAGGACATGCCAGCAAAGTGTCCGCTTTTGCCTTTGAATGTGTCCACTTTGGACCTTGAAAGTATCCACGCGCATATTTACGTAAACTTGCCAATTCTCTAGAGTTGCCACTATTGGGCTTGAAAGTGGCTACTTTGGATGCGCGTAGCCACTATGAAAGGCAATAGTGGCCACGCGCAACATGTTTCCAAAAGTGGCGTCCTGGAGTTTCTGGAGTTGTTACTATTGCACTTGAAAGTGGCTACTTTCGATGCGCGTAGCCATTTTGAAAGGAAGTAGTGGCCACGCGTAAAATGCTTCCAAAATGGCTTCCCTGGAGCTTTTAGAGTTGCCACTTTTTCACTTGAAAGTAGCTACTTTGGAACCTTTAATTCCCATACTTGTTGTAGTTGCCACTTTTGCTCCTAAAAGTGGCTACTTTGGGGGCAACTTTCATCCAAGCGCCAAGATATCTCAGAATTAACTTGGGGACTCTGCAAAATTATCAAGACAATTAAAATTGCAATCTATATCTATGTAATTAAATGCAAATTAACAAAAAATTAATAAATCTATGATATTTACTCAAAATGTGATTTCTATATTATTTGCACTATCTAAGTCCATTTTTTTCTACCAAGGAGCACTAAAAAGGCAAGTAAAAATATAATAAAAAGTGGATTCATCACACACCTTCAGAGCAAAGACTACAGTAGCTAACTCAAGGTCATGAATCGGGTAATTTCGCTCATGAGTTAGCATTTGGCGAGATGCATAAGCTACTACTCTCTTATCTTGCATCAACACACATCCCAATCCCTTATGGGAAGCATCACAGTACACCTCAAATGATCAACTAGTATCAGGGAGAATCAACACCGGCGAGGAAGTTAGTCTCTGGTTCAACTCATTAAAGCTTTGCTCACATTCCTCAGTCCATACAAAGGGTTGATCACGGCGAGTTAACCGTGTTCATGGTGCAGCAATCTTCGCAAATCCCTCTATAAATCTGCGGTAGTAACCTACTAGGCCCACAAAACTAAGAATCTCTATGGCTGTCTTTGGCCTTTCCCACTACAACACCGCTTCAACCTTACAAGGATTAATTGCAATTCCCTTAGCTGAAATAACATGACCAAGGAACTCCACTTCCTCTAGCCAAAACTCACACTTAGATAATTTAGCATACAATTGTTTCTCCCTTAAAACACTAAGTACAGTCCTCAAATGCTCTGCATGTTCCTCTGATGAACTAGAATAAATCAAAATATCATCAATAAAGACTACCACAAATCAATCCAGGAAAGGTCTAAAGATTCGATTCATGTAGTCCATAAACACAGCTGGAGCATTTGTGACTCCAAAAGGCATCACTATATACTCATAGTGGCCATATCTAGTGCGAAAAGCAGTCTTAGGAATATCTTCATCCTTCACTCGGATCTGATGGTACCCAGACTTCAAATCAATCATAGAGAATACCTTAGCACCTCTCAGCTGGTCCATTAAATCATCGATTTGCGGTAACAGGTACTTATTCTTAATTGTCAACTTATTCAACTTGCGATATTTAACACATAATCTAGAACTTCCGTCCTTCTTTTTCACCAAGAGAACTAGTGCTCCCCCAGGCAATACACTCGGCCTAATCATCTGTTTCTGCATTAGATCCTCAATATGCTCCTTAAGCTCTATCAACTCTTTCGGCGCCATTCTTAAGGTGCTACAGACACTGGCTCAGCTCCAGGAATCAAATCTATAGCAAACTCCACCTCTCTACGTGGAGGTATTCCAAGAATATCCTCTGGGAAAATCTCAGGGAATTTTCGTATTACTGGTATTGATGAAGGTTTTGCCCAATTTCTACATTCATAACACCCCACAAAACAAAACAAGATACTCTCTCACCCAATGATGTTTCTACTTTGTGAGTAGAAATCAATTCAACATAGCCTAGCTGCTCTAGAAAGATTAAACACCTCAGGCCACAATCAATTAGTACATGATTGGCAGTTAGCCAATCCATACCCAGAATTACATCTAACCCTAACATCGGGATATAAATAAGATTTACTTTGTACTTTCGTCCCTCAATTACTATAGGGCACCTAACACAAACTGTCGAAGTCTTGATCAAACTCAGAGTAGGTGTCGATACTACCAATTCACATCCTAGGTTGCTCACCGGTAACCCTAAGTTTCTCACACAAATATCCGCAATAAAAGAGTGTGTGGCTCCAGAATCAAACAACACAGAGAGAAGTACTTGCCACAGCCTCCATGGCGTGAGCCATTTGGTTCATGTCAACAGGAGGAGGAGGGTTTGCAGCAAATCTTCTCGATCTAGTCATCCTAATATATAGACTAGCTTAGTTTACCAACGTTTAACACATTCAGTAATACCACCACATAGCTATATTCACAGATTCAGCTTACAGTGATATATTCATATTTAGTATATCATAACAGTTTAATCAATTTAGCACTGAGCATAACATCATATCAGCATTCACATAGCATACCAAACACACTTATCTCAGCAATCATTTACAACTTAGCTTAACAACCTATTATTCACATAGTACAACTCGTCTATAGCTCACTCAAGTATCATATACTAAGTTTCCTACATCTGTCATGTCTGAGAACCGAGGTGATCAAGCTCATTCCCTCACAACTTGATGAATAGAAATTATGATATATGATTCACAGCTAAAACTCACATGTCTAATATACACAACTGACGCCTAACAACCTCACCCCCGTAGGTTTACCTAGACCATGCTCTGATACCACTAAAATGTCATGACCCCTTTTATAAGGAACTGAGAACATTGTTTCCACATCACATACTTATTTAAGATAAATAAATTATAGAGAATATAAGTATAAAATTCACTTCTCATTCAAAATAAAACAAAGTTTCTTACAACAAATATCCAATAAAACAACATAATATTACATTTAGTTCATAATATTCAAAATACCCAAAATTATACTACGTAGCTCCCTCTACATGAGGTCTCAAAATATAAGGAAAAAAGGACTTTGATGCAATATTACTCGACTCCAGCTTCTAACATTTCTCCACTGGCCCCTCAGCCTGTGAAGT
This sequence comes from Abrus precatorius, assembly GCF_003935025.1. Lineage (NCBI taxonomy): Eukaryota > Viridiplantae > Streptophyta > Magnoliopsida > Fabales > Fabaceae > Abrus > Abrus precatorius. The sequence continues at coordinate 516,443 of NW_020874406.1, forward strand.
AGATGCAACACCTGCTACATCTCCTCACGTACCACCTTACGATCATCGCAGTACAAACGCACACAACAACATAGAAAGAAATGCAAGGGTAAGCTTACAAAAAAAATAAACTAAAATCGTATATATATAACAAAACATTACTCACAGCAACAGCCCCATGCATTACCAGTCCATCTAATGCACAACATGAAAACGGTTTCAACTGGTTTCACAGCCTAAGTAATCCAGAAGGAACCGAGCCGGTCTGGGAGCGACCCATTCCGGTATCTAGATTCAGCAGCACAGCACAGCAGCTCAGCATGAACTTACTGTTACATGTCTACCCACCTAAACATGTAACTCAGCTCTATAATGATGCAAAACATATATCTCAGCATGATGTACACCGCTAAAATTATTGTAACAGCTCAGTTAAGGCAAGTTTATAATAGATCAGCCAAAATCTCAACATTTTAAATCAATTAACAATAGTTATAGCTTAGAAAATAGCTTTTATTCAAAAGATCTAACAAAATCATATCAAAACATCTTGAAATAGCATATTAAACCGTTCAAAACGTAGTTCATAAGTTAAAGTAAGCTCCCCTTACCTCAAAATAATGATTCACACTAGATCTACTGAATATTACTTGTTTTATAGCAAGATTAACCAGAGATTTAGCTTTTGAGCGGAGTTTCTCCTAAGAACACCATGAACTTCTATGAGAAAGAGAAGGAGAAGAGAAACGAACGGTAAATCTAGCTTCAAACTTAAAGAAACTTACTTCAAATCCCTTAGAACGGACCCAAAATCACAAATATGGAGAGAAATATAAGTTTAAGAGGTTTAGTATGAGAGAAAATGGTGGTATATGGCCTTGGAACCTTTGAGAACCTTGTATAGGAGTAAAGAAATGAAAATTTTGTGTGAAGCTCCCTTTTCATAGAAAAATTTTGAAATTTACTGTTCACCGCGCGGATTACTGTACATCACCAGAAACACTGTTTACAGCCTTACTGTTCACGCTGAAAACACTGTTCAGGACACTATTCATGCTGAAAACACTGTGTACGCGTATTGTACACGCACTGTACGCGTATGTGACATCAGCCATGACGTCAGGATGATGTCAACGGTCACTATACATATACGGTTTGTATTGTTCATACGCAGTTTTACTGTTCATTCGACACTGTTCATACGGTACTGTTCACTTTTTTTTTTAATAATTTCAAACTCCATCTAAATCTATTCCAATACCAAATAATCCTTCAATTAATATTTAACAAGTATAAAATATTATAGATTACTCAATAATAAATCACAAGCCTGACAATATTACTCTTTTTGTTTTTTTTATCTCATTTATCTTAGGTTCCCTGTTGTGGTAACGTGTCTCAAATTATTCTATTATTCTCTTAGCCAGCACTTTGCTTGAGGACAAGCAAAAAGATAAGTATGGGAGAGTTGATCTGTATTTAGGCCCTCATTTACAACCCATATATTCATGTTTGACCTTTATTTAATTTGAATTTTACACTAATTTATATGTTAATTGTGTAGTTTAGTATAATGAGGCTATAAGTGGATTTTGGGTGTGTTTTGGGCCTGAATTAATGGAAGATCAGAGCTTCACAACAGTGAGCATGCCCAAACCCTTTCAATAAGCACGAGAGTGCTTTGAGCCCATGCACCCGAGGGTGCATTGAGACTATGCACAGTCGTGCTTGTGGCCTTGCACGACCGTGGTCATCTATGAGAAGCCTAATTATGAAGAGATTTTAGGATTTTCAAATCCTATAAAAGAGAGAAGACCTTAGGCATCTAGATCTCGTCTCTCTTGCACGAGATCCTTGGCATATTGTTGACAAGACTTGGAGCTTTAAGCGACTATACTTGAAGTACTTGAAGACCAGGTGTAACAGCCCGACAACTTATTCGAGATTAATGACTGTCCCCATAAACCAACACAACTTTTCAGTGTGCTTTGTCCTCACTCACACACTTCTCGGGAACTTCCCAGAAGGTCACCCATCCCATTATTGCCCCAAGTTAAGTATGCTTAACTTTGGAGTTCTTAAGTGATAGGCCACCGAAAAGTAAATGCATTTTGTTAGTATAAGTAGTCCTAATCAATTCCTTTAAGCTATCCTCAACTATATACACAGTCTCTAGATCCTTCTCATTCCAGTGTAAGTTCGATTCATTCATGTACCTGTTACCGCCAGAAGCTTGCCAGGAGCCGCTCCTTGTCTATGCCACACATTACACCAACGATCACTCCCCGCCCTCGCCTGGAAGCCTGTCAAGAGCCGCTCATTGTCCATGCTACAATGCACCGGCGATCACTCCCTGCCCTCAGCTAGCACTTGGATGTCACATGCCTACCAACTTCTGCTTAGTTCATCCTTGAACCACACCGTAATAGGAGAGAGGCCTGCTTTGATACCATTATTGTAACACCATAATTTAATTTTCTAAATAATTAAATTTCGTAAAATTGAGAATAATAAAAATTTTCATTCAGATGGTTTCTCAAAGCACAGTTCAATAAAATATTTCAAAATATAAATGGATTACAAATTTGTATCAATGATTGCTACAGGACTTAATTAATACATCAAATTTTCAAAATAAACTCCTAAGCCCTATAGCAGTTTCATCCCTCCTTTACTAGGCCTGGTGCTGATCATCTTGGTCACCTGAAAAATAAATGTAAGGGTGAGTACTCTACACCATCACACACATATAAACAAATATAGAGTCTCACCTTTCCCATCCCACACATTTTCTAATATATTTTTGATCATGCGTCAATAAGTACAAGACATTCATTCTCAATCACAAACAGGTGCGCTCACTGCACCATTAATCAACCCACATACTCAAACACGTGCACTCACTACACGTAACCACGCTCATTGTACCACTGTGATCATAGTTTCTTTGATGCCCTCAACCTTAGGGACTTACTCAGTTCACACCATGGATGGTCGCCAGATAGCTCCCGCTCCACGAATACTGGTGTAGTATTGAGCCCCCAGGCAAACGTGTTAGTCAGAGGCCGAGTCAAGAGGAGAATGTGTGACCTGTGGTGCACCCACGCTCACTGTTAGTGTCACTACCACCCTCTCTTCCCCAAGGTATTTCTACCATCCCCATCTTCCACACCCCTAGTGTACGCTAAACCATTCACGGTATCATAACACATTTAAACACAATGACATTTATATTCAACATGTCATCACACACTCTTTCCATCATCTCATATTATTCATCCTCAATCGAAGGCACAAATAGCCATATTTCACCACATAATGTTCAGTCACACAGTTTTCATCACAATGTTCCTACAATCATTCATTTCATCACACACAAAACATCCATTACAACTATCACATTACACTCAACATCAATCACACTATGCTCTATACAGCTATTTCACCACAATCTCGCTACAATCTGATCAATTACAGTAAAACACACATATTCCCAGCCATTCATATAGCAATACATAGCAAAATAATGAATTCAAATGCAATAAGATAGGGTAGAGTCCCCCATTTACCTCAAATCAAAGACCCACAACGTAGATCAATAATGGAAGCGTCCCCTACACGGATTTCATCCTAAATATAGGAAAAATCCCATGAGAAACCAAGAAATCAAAGAAAGGGGATGAAATCCAAGAACCCTAACTCCCCAACTTACCTCTAAACGCCCCAAATTTGTTTTTAACCTTCAATCTTACTGTTAAATGGCTTTAGAGGCAATTTAATCGGTAAGGATGGCTTGAGAATCGAGAGAAATGAGAGAGAACTTGAAGGGAGAAGTGGGAAAATGATTTTCTCAACCCTAGACCCTTCAAATAATGAGGGGACCTCGCTGCAGCGACACCCTGTCTCGCTATAGCGAAAATCTTAGAGGAAATTACATTCTGATTTCTGCAGAAACTCGCTACAGCGAGACTGCACCCAGAAATGCACCCTCTACTGTCGCCCTCTAGCTACAGCGAGAGAACTCTCGCTGCAACGAGAAAGCAATAGTTTCACCCCTCTCTCCCAGTGCCTTCTTGCTACAGCGAGGATCCTCTCGCTATAGTAAGAATGGCACAATTTCATGCCTTATGCACAGGGCCTTCTTGTTACAGTGAAAATCCTCTCGTTACAGCAAGAATACTGTGCAACACCCACATTCAACCTGCATATATACATATGTAATATATATTCAATCAACTCTAGCCTAGCCACAATCCACATTATATTTTAACAACAATATACAGACCTCTTCACAACCATATTCACACATTCATACATGTCCACATCATACACATATATGCACATCACCATATACGTAAATCAAACATACAAATACATAAAAATACGAATATACACTTATATTAACATATTAAAATATTATTACAAAATTCAGGACATTACACCGAGAACTTATCTTATTCTAGGTTGCTTTTCTCTATAGCTTTGTTTATGATTGTTTCAGTTCTTTTCTTTAGTATGAGTAACTAAGTCCATAGCTAGGGTTATGGAAACTATTATTCATTAATTTATAGGATTTTGAAGTTTGAATTTATATTTGATTTTTGTTCGTGGTTAGCTTTTATCTTATTGCGCATAATTATAATCCTAATTAATTATATCGTCAAGCGACTGTACCTTGATTAGTTATTGGAACTATAGGATAAAACAAGACAAAGGATTAGGTGGACCAAACCAATCTTTCTCTTCCAATCGTTCTTAAATTAACAATTTCATAGTTGTTTTATGCTTTTTTGAATTAATATCTTGCAATGACCATTGAGGATGTTAGTTTAGGGGAAAAAATATTAATATTGCATGACCATTGGCTATTAATAGTAATTGTATAAATGATTGGTAATCATAAAGAAATCAAACTTAGAATTAAATAGAAAAATTATATAAAGGATTGAATGAGAAAACCCATATGCCCTAGGTTCATCTTCGATAAGTTCAATGAAGACATGCATTATATTCCTTATTCTTAGTTCTATAATTGATTTTATAAATTCTTGTTTTAGTTAATCTCATATCTTTGAAGCTTAAACAATTGAATTAGGAAATTCTTAGTAATTGAAAAATAATTCTTGTGAGACGATAATTCGAGAACTTAATTTAAAAACCCTTTATTACTTATCGACGAGTATACTTTCCCACTAAACATATACAATACAAGGAAAATATTTTCACTAGTTTTGTGATTTTTGAACTTTAAATAAAATAGTTTTGATTTTTCACTGGACTATTGCAAGAAAGTAAATCTATGTGCGTAACAAAGAGGAAATGTGATTTGTTTTAAAAAAATTTAGTAATGAATTTTTTGTTGTATTTTATTGTGAAACTAAATGTTAAAAGGAAACAAATGTCATTGATTTCATGAATTTTAGTGTTTTAAATGATATATGATTTTTCCTATATTTTGCTGCTGAAATATGATACTAGTTAGATTACAGACACAACTTCCAATCTCAACTTGAAAATGATAATGTTGGATAATGATTAATTACTCTATGAAGAATTTACAAATAAAAGATATTGAAATTATTGATTGATTGATTGGTTATGGATTGATGGTTTGGTTATTGGATGAGTTTTATTTATTTATTTATGCATAAGTGTTACCTTAGTAATTTTGTTTATGAATGCATGTACTTACCCCTTTCTCTGTGATGTGTCTAATATACGTATATGGATGCAGAATGAGTGAAGATGCATAAAACACCCATACGTATATGGGAGTGGGAGAATGGAGTTCTAATTATTCCGATAAGATCATTATCCTGATGAGTTTTATTATTTTAACTATAACTATTGTTAATAACTCCTATGCTAACCCAATGGTCATATAGGGAGAAGTTAGAGTTGAGGTGACTTTTCCTCTTTGCTTTGCAGTTGCCTATTTGGAACTTGATGATGACTCTCCTGTAAATGAATTGAATGATTAAGGAAGGGGTCAAGTGGAGAGGGGAAGTTCAACTTGTTATGTGTTTATGTTTTTCACTAATTACCTTCTTTTTCCTTGTAATTTTAATATCTAAATAATTTAAAAATTTTAGAAGGTTTGTAATAATTATTCATGCACTATGAATATAATATGATATATTATATGTTGGTGTGTGATATTTGGGATAATGTGCTTATGAAAATATTTTATTTGATGTCTTTCTCACCATGAGAATCGGAAAATGACTTGAGAAATAACTATCATGAAATAGAGATGCCTAATTTGTCATTCTTAAAATAGATAATAGTCTTATGCATTTAGTAGATTTTGCATATCCAAATAGTGCCTACAATTATGTTTCTTCCCAACTAATTAACAATTAGTCTAGTTCCATTGCATAAGACTATTATCTATTAAGTATTCATCCTAAGAATGAATTTAGTTCCCTTAAATTTGTGATTATCTATTAAGTTTCAAAGAAGACAATTTATCTTATTTTTTAATTTTTTTAATTTTTTAATGACTATAACAAGAGTCAAGGACAAATACTTTCTAACGTCGGTCTTTACTTACCCAAACCATTGTTCTTCCATGGTCAATTATATGTTGTTGTTTTAAAAGTAAGAAAGAAAGATGGATTGAAAATCTTGATTTTAGATGAAGATGAGAAGCCAATGATGAATCCATATTTTTACTAGTATTTTACTATAGTTTTAATCCATTTGATAAGGAAAATGTGTTGGAAAAAGCAGAACAACTCATAAAAATAGAATGATTGAAGATTTTCTTTAAATACATAGTTAGTTTAGCATTTATGAATTTTCTATGTAGAAATTAATAATTGAAATATGTTTTTGTAGAAAATTCTGAGCAAAGTTCATGAAGCTGGAAGATCAATGGAGAAATAGCAGAAAAGTAGCAAGTCTAGACTCAAAGAACATGGCTAATGGAGTTTTAAGCTAGGCGTGATTACTATTGCCAGCGAAAGTGAGTGATTCATAGCTTAAATGAGAAGTTGAGTGTGGGCGTGATCACTATTATCACTGAAAGTGAACAATCCAGAGAAGTTCAATCTCAGCAGAGTTGTGCGTTACCACTTTTGTCAATAAAAGTGGATGTTCCAGAGAAGCTCCATACATGGCGAGCTGTGCGTTACACTCTTGCCATCAAAAGTGAATGTTCCAGAGAAGACTAAATTTCATAAAGTTGTGCGTTACCATTCTCGCCAACAAAAGTGGATGTTCTAGAGAGCCCTCAACTTGGGAAGTTGCGCGTGGCCACTTTTACTCATAAAAGTGAACACGCGCAACCACTCGACATCCTGCGTTGCAACTCTTACCAGCGAAAGTGATAGTTCCAGTCTTCCAGAATCACATAAGCCTCTGCATAGCCACTCTTATGGAGAAAAGTGACAACGCACACAATCGGGAATTTCTAGAAATACCTGATTAAGCTTAGAACTCGAGCACTTTTTTTTTATTTTCTATTTTTTGTTAGATTCTCGTTGAGAGAGAGGATTGGGATCGAATTTTGAAGCTCCAAGAAGAGGCATTGGATTGGAGCTCGTGGAGATGGCTTCTCTACAATTCTTCTCTTCTTCTCCTTCTTTCTCTTTCTCTGTCACAATGTCTGCGTAATTCTTTGTAGTTAGGAGTTTATGTACCTCGAATTGATGTATTGATTTGATTCTTGCTTCTAAAATTTGAGTTTTTGGATTAATTGAATTGTTAATTCTGCACTTTACGTAATCTTTGAATGGGAATTCATTTGATTAATCAAAGAGGAACCTTTACCAATGGGAATTGGATTTGCTTCTCTGATATGAATTAGCAACCAGAATTGGGATTTCTTAAGGATAAGGGAACTTAATTCTGCAATTTTATGGTTCTAATTCTTAATGCAACTTGAAATTGAACTTCACCTAAGGGATTATGGTGGTTTAGTTGATTGTTAGGGTCAATGAGTTAAAGGATTAACCTTTGACTATTAATATGTGAAACTGATTGTCAATTAACCAATTGCTTGAATGTTCAGAGGTTTACTTGAATTAATATTGATATTCTTGTGAAATAAATTCCTAACTATCCTTCATTCATATCTCATCTCAACACAACTTTCATTCTCTGTTTTACTGCAAGTTTAATTCTTTGTATTGTTCTGGTTTATTGCTTGTACATGTTACTACTCTTCCAAATTCGTATGACTCAAATAGTTATTGTTCTGTGAAGTGGTAATTGAATTCCTAATTCCCTGTAGAGACGATACTTTGATCTTAATTTTACTCATTACTTGCTACAATTCCTAGTTCACTTGCTAGAGTTTAGAATTGTAACAACAACAAACACGATTTACAACAAATGTAGTATTTAAAGAAGTTTTTTAGAATATATAATAAGATCTTAGCGCCTACTTTGGAAAGTGTTGATAAAGAACCAATTCAGTCTCCTGTTAAATATTGAGCTAGTTGATAAATAGCCAATTCAGCACATTTATGTGGCATGTCATGTCATTTAATTTTATAATATTTTATTATTTAAAATTAATATTTATAAATAACTCCCTTCCCCCTTCTCGTAACCCTACCACCACCCTCATTCCCTCATCCTTTCCTTCCCCTTCCCCCACAGTCCTATCCCCTCTCCTTCCTCCACTCAAACCCAACATTCTCCCCTACCCTACTCCCCGCTCCCCCTTTCCCCTCCTTCTCTCAACCTCACACTTTCCCCCACCCCATGGCTTCCCAACATGAGTCAAACCAAACAATAGATAGAAAGTTGTTGCAAGCTTTTTCTTCAACTTCTCGAGCTAATGTAGTGGTGGCAAAAGATGAGTTTGGTAAATACACAACTGTTAGTGTAGCCGTGAATGCTGCTCTAAAGAGTAATAGTAGAAGGTATGTGATACATGTGAAAGTTGGGGGTGTGGCGCATGGAAGGGAAGGGGACGGGGTGTGAGTGGGTCAGGGGCTGAAGGAGTGAGGCACCGGAAGGGGATTTAGGTTTAGAAGACTTTTGTACAAATATTTAAAATATTTTTAGGAACTTATTTACAAATATTAATTTTAAATAATAAAATATTATAAAATTAAATGACATGATGTGTCACGTAGTTGTGTTGAGTTGACTCTTCGTTAGTCAGTCTAGCATTTAACAAAAAAAAAAAGTTAACGACAAAGACTAAATTCTATCTTATTAACATTTTAAGAACTAAATCCTAAAACAAAAAGTTATAAGGACTTATTACAAAATGTACTATATTTATAGGGACTAAATGAACCTAATTTTTTATACTAACTAATGACTAATTAGGATAATAAAAATTTAACAAAAATCTATTCATTATAATTATGTTATATAAAATTATTTGATTTATATTATTATAAAATATTAGTATATTTAAACATATATATTTTATTTGAATAGTAAGAAATAGTTTATATATTTATATTATTAAATTTTATTTAATAAATTTGTTATATATTATTGCGCTATATATCATATTTATAATATTAAAAAAATATAACTCATTTAAAAATAATTATTTATTTATATTATTAATATAAATCTTTTTTATTTTATAACAAAATATCAACTACTTCATCTTTTAAATATTAATGATGTTAATGTATTTTTTAAAATTTAATATTCTATAATAATTTGTTAATTTAAAAATTATATAACATAAATTTATTATCATTAAATTCAAATAAAGAGTTTAAATTTGATATTATTACTCTATTATCTATTTTTTTTATCTCTTATCAATTACTATTATTAATACCTTTGAACTCTCAACTCTCACGTGAAATGCTCCTATATCCGTTCATTTTCACATCTTTTAAGTTTATAGTTTGTCTTTTAGCTTCTTATTCCTCTCTGCAACAGCAGAGGTACATTGCTCTATATTACTTTTTTGCCCCTGTTATTCCTTTATCTCTCTCTCCCTGTTAAATATTATTTTCATCAAGTTTTATGATATCCAAGCTCCCACCACCACATCTTATACTAAACTTTATAAATTAATTAAAATAAGAAGTTATAGAATGGAGAGACATGTATCCATTCAAACCCCTCTTAAACATTCAAAGAGCAATTGATGTTCAGTGATTGAAGTTGGGAATTAACTAACAGAAATTAGAAATCTAATATACAATTGATTACAAATGATAGTCGCCCATCATCATCGTAATTAAACAAACGAATAAAACATTAAAGAAGAAACATCAATAGAATTTTGTGGGGCTGAGGTAGCATCATTTACGATTTCGAAGGTTGTTGGGAGCATGAGAGGAAGTGATAGCAGCAGCAGTGGGGCTGAGCTGCTCCAAGAACTCAGACATTCCGTGAGAGGATCCATTGAAGGAATCCGATCCCAATAGCAAATGGTAGCTGCGGGTTGAGCTCTCTGAATGGGAGAAGGAGCTCTTGCTGTTCTTGTTCGCAGGCCTTTGCTTCCTTATCGCATCAATAACATATGGAATCAAACCTTCCATTGCTTCTTTCTCTCACAAATCACTTAGCCTCTGCAGTTGTAGTTTGGCTTTTGTATTGCTTAAGGTTCCAACAAAGGACATATTTATACTGCCATTAATAAACCTGTTGGGTGCAAAATGACATGCGCCTCCTTCCCATAATACTATACTAGTCATGAGATAATTTCAAATACTCCGATGGCTATTATAATTTACTATTGGCCCAAAACTAGGTTCTTATAAAACTATCATCAAAGCTTGAAAAATATTAGTGCGGGTAGTTATTTAATTTGTTTATTTAAAACAGATTATAAATAAGTCAATATGTAGTAGCTGGAATATAATTTTTTAAATATATAAGTAACAAATATTAAGCGTATTCACCCACATTATATCATGTTATAAAAATGAAATTTAAAATGAAAGAAAAAGGAGTTAATTATTTACTTGTTATAAAAAAACAAGTATATATTTTTAAATAATTCATGTCTTATGTATGAAAGTAAATTAATTATTAAAATAATTTACATTCTTATTAAATTAGTTCACTTAATTTGATTTGATATAGTCAAAATTTAAAGTGATTTTTAAATATTAAAAATCTAGAAAAAAAATTACCTCCAAGAAGAGGAAAATTGAATTTAGGGATCTTTGTGTGATTGAAATTTTGTATTATACAATCTAGTCCTAAATATTGACCCTTTTAGGAGTTTGTCATAATTTTTTTTATATAAAACTTTTAAATACAAGTTGTTTCTTATATTAATTTTCTATTAAAATATTTTTAATAGAAATAAATTAATTATTTGGATAAAATGAGTACTAAATTTTAAGGATAAATTTGAAAAACGAGTTTAAATTATTAAAATTTATTATTATTATTATTTATTTTTTAACTTTTTGTGAAATAGTTAAAAGAGTATTATGTTAACCGGCAATTGGATATGGGCTCATTTTTACTCCGACTTGACTTCATAAGGATATTTGAAATCTTGAAGTTGAAAGCATGTTTGGTATTTGTATATTAATAAATGAGTAATTTGAAAGGTTTTTTGACCATATAGTTTTCATGAGGCGGCTAAGGCATTGACGCACTGTGCACAATAAGATTATGCTCAACAGCTCATAGCCACTTCCAAAAAGCTTAATCATGCACGAACGAAACAAGCACAAGGCAGCAGCCAAGTCATGCAACTTTCTCTTGTAAACTTCACAAATGTTAATTTTAATTATATTGAGAATCACGTGACTTTTACTTAGCTTCCACGAACTAACGAGTTTTGCACCTTCCAATTAAACACAGTAGATCAAATTTGAAATCAGGGGATCATAGTTTTTCTAGTTATTGACTTTATTATGGCTTTAACAGAACATTGTATGGCATTAATTGAACATAGTCGTTATTACGCATCATTGTCGTTGAATTTGCTTACCACAGAATGTCTGAATTGATTTTCCTTTCATAACAAAAGTTAACAGGTAGACAAGTCTTCAACATAGATTAATTAATCAGTGCAACAAAAGCCAATGTAATTTATATTTTTCTTTTATTCAATTTTAATCCTTCAATACACACTAGCGAGATGTTACGAGAATAGTTTCATTTATGATTCACTTCTCAAATAGTTGATTGTTAAAGTAAAAGTTGATTAATCAAGTTGAATAGTTAAAAATTGAATAAATCAAAAGGTAAATAAGTTGATATTTTTATTAAATTAGATCAGATTTCAAAATTAATTTTAAACAAATTGACCTAATTCATTTTAAAATAAATATACAAGTTATTTATAATATTATTATAATATTATTCGTATTTATATAATAAATATTTATGAATAAATAATTTTTATAATATTATTATACTATTATTTTTGTAATTTTATCTCTTCTTTATTTTATAATTGTTATATTTTATATGATAGGATAAATTTAAATAAAATAAGATATCTCTTACAAAATTATAAAATAAATTGCAACATAACAATCAAGTTAGTTTAAAACTTTAAAATGCTAGTTGCAATATTCAGCATTTTGATTGTAAACGGTATGTGTGTATTAATTTTAGGTTCTACAGCAATTTACTTATTGAATAAGATTTTAATTCTTTAAATTAATGCTTGATATATTTGTTATATATTTCAAATATCCAAAAATGACAAATATAAAAGTTTTAACAGGATTTAGTATATAATTGAGTTTTATGGAATAAAATCACCGAACAACACATTTTTCAAGACACGTTATCTGGCTTCAAATTATTTTTTTTTAATATGCGAAAATCGATTTTTAACAGTTTTCTACGAAAAATCAATTTGAAAACTAATCAATTAAGTGATATTAAAAGAAAATCAACAGAATTAGATTGGATCATTTTTTTTTTCTTCAAAATTGATCCAATTTAATCCATAAATACTTGTAACATAACCATGACAGTGATCCACACAAACCTCTTAATGAATATGATTCTTTCTTCACCTAACCCAAATACAGTCCCAAAAAAAGAAAAACCCACCTAATCTTAGAGGAACCCAGTGCGCACGTCCATTGCTAAGTTCCTTGTCGTCTCTGTGATCTTACCAGTTACAAATTGAAATGTGATACTAACATATCGTTAAGCAAAAGAGGTTAAAAGATTAAACTAACTAGGCATAGATTTGTAAAAAGTAAATGGGAATGTTGCCTACAGCCTAGGGTGAAAATATGTTGCTCTCGCACATGCACTTCCAAGCTATGGGATAGTACTCATTCTCTTCCTCTGCCATTGTTTTGATTGACACCTCAACTGGCACACAAGGCCTGCATTGGTTGCACTTTGAATGACAAGTGGCTGGAAATGACCCCAAACTTGGATTTTTTTTCCTTTCTTCACGTGGGTTCAAGCTCCTAGTACATGTTGCAGAGCCAATACTTGCCTGAAAATGGATTTTCAAATTTAGAAGGACCGTTCATTCATTGAGTTTAAGCCAGAAAAAAGGAGAAATTGAAAGGGATAAAAAGGAAGAATTTGATAGAAAGTAGCAAATGAACGCACAGGTGCAGGTGAAGGAGAGCTTGGCAGGTTTCGGGAATGGACCAGGCAAGTATGGTTGAAGATGAGGATTAGTAGAAGAAGGACAAAGAGTGCTTTAGGCCTTGCTGTTTGTTCCATGTGTTGTTGTAAGAGTTGGTATTTGCTTTGCCTACGATTATGAATGAATATCATCATACTCTGGTCTTGTAACCCCTAGTTTATGTTTAGCAATTATAGCTGATCTGGCTTGGTTGGGGAGCAGTTGAAACATCCCTGTAAAGAAGAAACAGTCAAGATGCCCCCACATGATTATCTCCATTCTCCACACACAACTACATTTTACGCATAGACATAGTCATCATCCATGATTCTGACTTCTGAGTGCTATCTGCAGTAGTTACTGATACTATTTCCATTCAATTTTACTCCCAATCTCATATGCTTTATAATAAACTAGCATGCTTAGTCAAATACCATATCAAACTTCAGCAGCACAATCACTTCATCAAAATTATCTATATGGTAAGCAATGCATTATGCATGTGAATGAATCCATTTTTTCCCGTTGATAAATAATTTTGTAATGGACTAAATGGGGTAATTATTTTATAGGGGAATTATATGTATAAATAAGTCATAATGACAAATTGTGTAAAAGAATGTGATTTATCTAAAAGTGAAAAGTGGAAAATTCTTTCAAAAACATAAATACAAATGCTGAAATAGCTCAGTTGGTTAGAGAGTATGGTTAGTTAACCACAAGGTTGAAGGTTCAAGCCCTCCTTCTAGCACTGTTCATGTTTTTGTTCTGTGTTTTCGCTTGCTGACCCTGGTTGGATCATCCAATTTCCTTTTTTTTTATAATTTTAATTGAGCAAAAAAAGAACAGTTTTGGAAGTCTTGAGAAATATTTTTGTTAAAATTTACAGCTTAATTTTTCAATCATCTCTAGTTTTTTTTTCCTTTTTTAAATAAGTAAACCCTTTTAAATTAATAATGTGTTGATTATTTTTTCTTTTACATAATAACATTTTGGATTAAAATTTTTAAAAATGTACTTTAACTTTTACACATTTTATTAATAATTAGGGATTAAATTATTATTTAAATTATTGAATGATATATATATAGCAATATTAATAAATGATATTTTCAATAATAATGTACAGAGATTCTTATGAAATTATAATTTTTTAAATAAAAAAATTGATATTCAACGTTAAAAATAATTTAACAATAATAATGACACATGTCAAAAAAAATTTGTGTTACACATGATGAGAATTGATGTCTCATTCTAAATAATAAAAAAAATTACTTTTGAATAATATTAAGATAAATTTTATATTAATCTTTTATTTAAAGATGTATCAATATCTTTTTGTAAGAATTAATGAATGATAAATAAATTAATCTATAAAATCGGTCTTTCAGTAATCACCTCGTTGAAATTAATGTCTCGTTACTTAAAATACAATAATTTTACTTGTTTAATTGAACCTGATAACAATTTGCAGGATTGCAGTTTACTACAATTAACTCAACAAAAACATTATAAAAATGCATAATTTTGCTTGCTTATTTAACCCTGCTCATAATTATCAGGAATATTATGTACTCATGTAAATTCAACAAAATCACTATAAAATATTTGTCTCAATTCCTCTTTAATGGTTATGCTAGGATCTTTCTGTGATAGTTAGCTTGGATTTATGCCTTTACATTATGAACAATATTATGTGTTTTTATTATAGGTTGTAAATGTTTGATCAATTTTAGATTGTAATTGTAATATGTAATTAGTAATTTTATAGTTGGTTATAATTTGTTTCTTACTCATATTATTGCTTCATTTTCTGCATTGAGTGAAGTTACATTATGTTGTCCAACACATGTGCACTACTTGCACACACAAGTTCCAATCTCTTATTAGTACAAAAGTACGGGGAAAAAAGTGTGTCTTATTTTATTTATACACTTAATTTTATTGCGTGAAATTTTTTTACTCTTAATATATTTTGTGTATTTTTGTAATTTTATAATATTGAAACAATGATACATTTAAGTTTGGGGGAAGGATTCAGAATTAAAAAAAAAAATTGTTTCTTTTTCTATTTTTGACATGTGATTTGTTTTAAAATGTAGAATTTTTTCACATTTTGAAGAAATTTTTTTTTTTATAATTTCAATTTAATGATTTGATTTTATTATTAGATACTAATAATTCATAAATGTGATTTTTGTCTTGAAAAGTAAATTATGATTAATGAAATTCTGAGTTGCATATAGTCTTTGAGAATTTAATATGTTAAGTAATGAAAGTTGAGAATTGTTTAGGAATTAAGGTATTTGATCATAGAAAATAGGAAAAAGGAAATTGAATCCATAAATTTTTTTATTAGGAGAGAAGTTTAGCTTTCAGATAATTATCTTTTTGTTGTAAGTGTTAACCACCTTCTATTACATATTCTAAACTTTGTATTTTTTTCTTATTAACATTATTGTTGCATATGTAAGTAAAAGTGATTAAGTCACTATTTTTTTTTTTCAATTAACTAAGGCCAAATAAAGCTAACATGTAGTTATTTTTTTATAACCAATTTTGAGACTAAAATATATCAAATTTTTCTCATAGCCTTACATCATAAGTTAAATAAATAAATAAAAAAAATAATGTTTTTACCTAGTTTTGAGTTGGGAAGAACTTGGAATAAATTAAGCTTAAGTTGAGTAAGTAAATATAAAATACGTGCCCAAGTAATAAAAAGAAATAAAAAAAATTATTAAACATAAGTTGATTGCAACAGAATAATTAAGAAAATTACTAAAAATAGCAAAATCGAGAATTTCTGCATAAAATAATTATCTGTAAATGAGCATATTGAAGAAATTTTATTAATGATTTTGTTTGCTATGTGTTAATTTATGTTGTTTAATTAAATATAAGTTGTTTATGCCTTTAAATTGTTTAGACATTTTTCTCATAATTTATGCTAGTTTCTGTATTTTATGTTGTTGACTATTTTATTGTTTACTATAAAATATTTTTATGAGTGTGATGAGGAATCTATATTATTGATTTTAAGATCATGAAATGATTATGTACTCGTGACTTCACTTAAAAAGAAATTTTTGTAAATCTTTTAAAATGATTTGTAACACTTGAGTATAAAGTACTATTGTGGTTTATAATATTTTTTAAAAATCATATAGTTAAATTATAAATTTATAACAATTCTAAACTTGATGAAGTTATTTTCAAATTAAATGATTAATTAGAAAGATTGAACTATGACCAAAGACAATGACTTGGACTTGAAAAGAATTTAAATCATAATGGAATATGGACAATATGAAGGAGGGATTACTTGCTAAATTGTGACTGTTTAAAGGAATGGACTTTAACTTTTAAAATGGAAGAAAAACATGTTACTTGACTAAGTTTAAATAATGTATACAAAAAGTATCTTTTTAAAAAATAATGAAATTTAAAGACTGAACTACAATTTCTATAAACTATACTTGTTGTTTTCAAGAAAAATCTAGAAATGGTTTTATTAAATAGAGGACTGTATTGGAATTAATTACCTATATGTTTCATTGAAATTGAATTTTTATTTAGTTAGTTATAAATTTTTCAATATGTTGTGTTCAGGAAATGTTCCGTGTACAACATGAAAAGGTTGTGTATCGTTTTTATTTATATAAGTCATAAAATTATGTGACTATTTTTCTGGAAATGAAGACACACTAAGGAAAATAATGGAATTTGAATTCATAATGATTTAGTTATAATTTTTATATTAGACTAGTATTAGGAGATAACATTATGTGACTAGTAGTGAATGACTATGTTTCGAAATGAATTTTGTGGGTGTTTATTTTCTACATATATTTTTGTATGAACATAAGAACATAAAGGGAAAGAACCTCATTGATTTCATGATTTTTGTATTTGAATTGAATTAGTTACGAATTTTGCAATATGATGCATGAAATATGGAAAACTTGAAATTTGCTATGTCCATCATGTTGAGATTTTCTTACATAAAGGATTGACATATAAGCATGAAATTGTACCTTATAAATTGGATTACAAACTTTGATTGATTGTGATTTTAATATATGATTATGAATAAGATTACATAAAAGTGTTTAAATAATGTTTGATACAGGCATAAGGCAAAAAATGATTAGCTAAGTATCTACCAATGAAGATACTATCCTGACTAGTGCTCGAGCATCCCATGCTTGGTGTAAGTATGAATTGCTAGAAATGACCATAACTTGAGAATATTGTGCATTGAAATTGTGATCCCAGCAAGGGATGATGTACCTATGACATTGTCTGAATGCAGGCACTAAACTCTCAATCTTCAACTCAAAAGATTTTAATTAATCATTCCATGGAGGAAGAAATAATTAAAAGACATTAATTATTAATTTATTGTTCTATATTTATTAGTATTGAATATTTACCTTGTGATATAGTTTATAAATGTTTATACTTCACCTTTCTTTGTTTTGTGTCCCTTAATGATTTTATGGATGCAGAATGAGTATTGGGGGTGCACCATAGCAATGTTTAGTCTCCTCCATGAAAGGAGGGAGATGGTATTACAATCCTATTACAACCCATATATTCATATTTGACCTTTATTTTAGTTGGATTTTACACTAATTTATATATTAATTGTGCAGTTTGGTATAAAGAGGTTGCAAGTGGATTTTAGGTGCATTCTGGGCCCAAATTGATGGAAGATTAGATCTTTGCACGGCCGTACTCATCTGTGAGAAGCTTAATTATGAAGAGTTTTTAGGGTTTTCAAATCCTATAAAAGTGAAGATCTCAGTAATCATAAGAGACCGTTTTACATTTAGTCTTAAGCTTTCAGATACACTTCTAATCTCATCTCTCTTGCACGGGATCCTTGGCAGATGCTTGGCGAGACTTGGAGCTTCAAGCGATCGTACTTAAAGACCGGGAACACATCTTATACTCTAGTTTGCTATTTCTTTTGATTATGACTTTGTTTATGATTGTTTTAGTTCTTTTCTTTAGCATGAGTAACTAAATCCATAGCTAGGGCTATGAGAACTATTGTTCATGAATTTATGGAATTTTGATGTTTGAATATGAATTTAATTTTCGTTTTGTGATTAGATTTTATCCTATTGCGCTTCTTTCTTAATCCTAATTAATTATATCATCAGGCGACCATACCTCGGTTAATTAATGGATCTATAGGGTAAAACAAGACAAAGGATTAGGTGGAACAAATCAATCTTTCTCTTCTAATCGTTATTAAATTAACAAGTTCGTAGGCTCCTAAAGCTTTCTTAAATTAATGTCTTGCATGACCATTGGAGATGTTGATTTAGAGAAAAAATTATTAGTATTGCATGACCATTTGGTATTAATAGTATTCGTATGAATGATTGGTAATCACAATGAAATCAAATTTAGAGTTAAACAGAAAAATAACATAAAGGATTGAATGAGAAAACCCACATGCCCTAGGTTCCTCTCTAATAAGTTTAACCAAGACGTGGATTGTATTCCTTACTCTTAGTTTTATAATTGTTTTTAATTAATCTCGTACCTCTGAAACTTAAACAATTGAATTAGGAAATTATTAGTAATTGGATAACAATCCTTGTAGGACGATATTTCGAGAACTTAATTTAAGAACCCTTTATTACTTCTCGATGGGTACACTTGCCCTCCGAACAAGTTTTTGGCACTGTTGCCAGGGATTGCTTTTTCGATATTAAGAAAATCTTGAATTTAATTGATTTGAGAAATTTGTGTCTTACTTTATTTTAATTCTATTTTGTTTATTGTTAAATTTTTTTTTATAATTTTTGTATTTATTTTATTTTAATTTTTTTATTTCACAATTTCTTTTAATGTATGCTCACTCGTTCTAAGTGCTCTACAACTTGTTTATTTGATCCGGAGATTGAGAGAACAGCGCGTAGACAAAGAAAAGAAGTGAGAGAGCAAAGAATGACAGAGGGAAGGAGATCAATTCAAGATTACATGACACCCACTGCTAGAGGCACTCCTGGAAGCATTGCAACACCTAATGTGGAGGCCAACAATTTTGAATTGAAACCAGCACTCATAACCATGGTCTAAAACTTGCTACAGTTTGGAGGCATGCCTAACGAAGACCCCAATCTTCATCTAACAAAGTTTCTCTGATTGACGGATACCATCAAGTACAATGGAGTCTCCAACGATGCTATTCGACTCTGCCTTTTCCCCTTCTCAGTATTTGAAAGTGGGTGAATGCATGGTTTTCTTCACTCCCAGCCAACTCTATCAGAACTTGGGAGGATCTCATTTAACAATTCTTGGAAAAGTATTTTTCTCCATCAAGGTCCTCTAAGCTTATGACGGAGACATGTTACTTCCAACAATATGAAGCAGAATCCTTATTCAAAGCATGGGAGCGATTTGGAGAGCTTTTAAGAAGATGTCCTCATCATGATTTTTCAACGTGGAGACAGGTACAAATTTTTTACAGTGGCCTAACAATCACTACCAGGGCTACAATTGATGCCACAGCAGGAGGGTCCCTCATAAGAAAAGATCCAGATGATGCATACAAACTAATTGATGAGATGGCATCTTCTAGCTTTTAGTGGCACACTGCTGACTCTTACGACATCAAGAGGAAAGAGACCGCTCTAGTCTACCAAGCAGAGAGTAGCAGCCCACTAATGAACCAAATGGCAGCCCTTGCAAAGCAACTAGAATCTTTAATGAAGGCTCAAGACCAACCTGTAAGAGCTCCTGCAAGCCTAGAATCTAAGCAAGAGGAGGCAAATTTCATGGGCAATCACAGTTCAAGGTGGAGGAGTAATCCTCCTAACTCTTAGGAGAATGGCTTTGGAAGTCAAAATTCAAGTGATTATCACCCCCCCTTATATGTAAAGTCAGGGAGCAAGACCTGAAGGAAAAGAAGCTCCTAGATCTCAATCTAACTTTCAAGAACAAATGATGCAATATGTGCATTACTCTGATAAGAGGATGACGGAGCTTGAATCCAAGTTGGACCAACATATTGAGAGAACTGATAAGAGGTTCGAAGAGGTTAAATCTGAAATACAAGCTAACTCTTCTAAGATGAGTGCACAATTGGAGCAAATTACGAACCTCCTGAGTCAAAGAGTGATCGGAACACTGTCATCTCACCTAGAACCTAATCCAAGGGAGCAATGCAATGTCATCACCCTTAGAATTTATATATTAATTATGCAGTTTGGTATAAAGAGGCCGCAAGTGGATTTTAGGTACATTATGGGCCCAAATTGATGGAAGATTAGAGATTCGCAGCAGTTAGCATGCCCAGACCCATTCAATAAGCACGGGGGTGCTTCGAGCCCATACACGGTCGTGCTTAAGGCCTTGCACGGCCGTGCTCATCTGCGGAAAGCCCATTTATGAAGAGTTTGTAGGGTTTTCAAATCCTATAAAAGGGAAGATCTCAGGCATTATAAGGAGACCATTTCTAACATCTTGGCTTTGGCTCTAGAAAACATCTGATCTCGTCTCTCTTGCACCAGATCCTTGGCACATGCTTGGCGACACTTGGAGCTTCAAGCGATCGTACTTGAAGACCGAGAACACATCTCACACTTTAGTTTGCTATTTCTTTTGATTATGGTTTTGTTTATGATTGTTTTAGTTCTTTTCTTTAGCATGAATAACTAAGTCTATAGCTAAGGCTATGAGAACTATTATTCATGAATTTATGGATTTTTGATATTTGAATTTAAATTTGATTTTTGTTTTATGATTAGATTTTATCCTATTGCGCTTTTTTCTTAATCCTAATTAATTATATCGTCAGGTAACCGTACCTTAGTTAATTAATAGATCTATAAGGTAAAACGAGACAAAGGATTAGGTGGACCAAACCAATCTTTCCTTTTAATCGTTATTAAATTAACAAATTTGTAGGCTCCTAAAGCTTTCTTAAATTAATGTCTTGCATGACCATTGGGGATGTCAATTTAGAGAAAATAATATTAATATTGCATGACCATTGGATATTAATAGTATTTATATGAATGATTGGTAATCACAAGGAAATTGAATTTAGAGTTAAATAGAAAAATAACATAAAGGATTGAATGAGAAAACCCATATGCCCTAGGTTCCTCTCCGATAAGTTTAACCAAGGCGTGCAGTGTATTCCTTACTCATAGTTTTATAATTGATTTTCTAAATTCTTATTTTCAATCAATCTCGTATCTTTGAAGCTTAAACAATTGAATTAGGAAATTCTTAGTAATTGAAAATCAATCCTTGTGGGACGATATTTCAGAAACTTAATTTAAGATCCCTTTATTACTTCTCGATGAGTACACTTGCCCTCCGAACATTGTCCCTTAACCCTGAGGTCTAGAACACATGTATTAGGAGACATGTGCTGTTTAAATTACTTATTGACATTTTTGAATATTTACTTGAGACTTTTGATGTTTTAAAATATAATTATGAGTATACTTTGATTTTGACAAATTTTGATCTTTGAGTGATAATTATTTTATACTTGATGTTTAAGTAAATATTATTTTGTAAAAATTGTGAATTATTTTAAGTGAACTATTTACCCAAAGCTTGCCAAAAATCAAATATCAATTAAACGAAATGCTTTATTGAAATTTTCAATATGAGTAATATGCCTGGTGTATTTGAATCGAATATCTTATGTGTTGTGCTCTTTGAAAATATACGGTTTGGCACATGTGTTGTGTAAAGCACTAAGAATATGCATATAGGCATATGCAGGCTGAGTGGGCACCATTTGTGAACTTGAAAATATATCTCACTCCTTCTTTTCTTTGCCTTTGTTGAAATATGTTGTTGGACATTTTCTTTTAGTGGTCACAGATCCTGAAGATGGCCTTTCTTCGTCTTATTCTCCATGTTGAGCTTAATTTGAAGAGGATCCTTTAGATACCAAGGAGATAGAGGAGGACCCTTCCAAGGAGTCATGACCACTAAATAGTCATTTCTTTTGTTGTTCTCTGCTAGAGGACTCCACTTGCTATAGGGTAGAGAATTTGATACTTTATATTTTATTTTGGTAGCTTAGGTGTAATGTACTTTGTTTTGATACTCTGATGGTTGTGGATTGTGTTTTAAGTTTCTTGGATAATTTGCGATTACTTCGGATAATTATGGGATTATTTATATGACCATGTTTATGTTATCAGTTGTCTTCTGATTTTTATTTGGATGGAATTAAATAGGCAAGAAATTGGTTCTTCAATGCATACAGGTAATGAATATGAACTTTGTGGGTTTTTCCCCTAAGAGAGTTCTAGTTAAAGATATAAAATCACATGTTGTATCTCATATTACTAGTAATTGGCTCATGAGCAGGTGAAAAAGATTGGAGTACACTTGTATAGTTATGTCAATACATGGTATGGCTATATTATTCAAGTGTTACTTACTAATATTATGATTTTCTAACTATGAATAAATGAAGAAAATAAAATCTGATGAGTAATTATTAGTAATAAGAGTATGAGATGAATGTTTATAAATTGTTGTCTATCAGGTGCATGAAGAATCAAGATCCAAACTATGACCGCGTGTCACTTTAAAATATATTAAAAGCAATATTCTCAATACTCAAGAATGATAGTGGTATCCATAAAGCAGGTTGAATAATCCTACGCATTCATGTTAAAAAAATAAAATCCTGTAATACCTTAAATTTAATTTCAATTTAATAAGAATTTCACAAATTCAAATAACCAATTTTCATAAAATACTTCAAAATAAGGGAAGCATTACAAATTAATATCAAATGACTGCTACAAGACTAGTTTAGTTACAACAAATTTTAAAATAAAAAGTAAGTCATATAGCAGTCCATCCATCCCTTCACTGAGTCCGGTGCTGATCGTCTTGATTACCTAAAAAATGAATAGATTGGATTATAAACCAATCTATTTTATTTTTTTAAAATTAATTTAAATTTGATTTTAAAATTTAGATTTAGTTTAAAACTGATAAAAATATACTATAAATATTTTTATATTATTATTATTAAATTATTATATTAAAAAATTTAAATTTAATAATAACTAATATAACATTATATTTGCATATATATATATATTTTATTTTTTTTTGTTAAGCATTAATATTTTATTAAAGATAAAATATGAGTATAAAGAGTATTTTAACCAATTACATCTCTATAGGAATTAACAATACATGTCAAGAGAATATTTGTATATATTTTAATTTATTAATAACATATATTTTTTATTTTTATATTTTATTAAATTAATAAATATTTAAATATATTTTAATTTTTATCATCTATCAATCACATAAA
The DNA here is from genome assembly GCF_003935025.1 of Abrus precatorius. Taxonomy (NCBI): domain Eukaryota; kingdom Viridiplantae; phylum Streptophyta; class Magnoliopsida; order Fabales; family Fabaceae; genus Abrus; species Abrus precatorius. The sequence goes on from NW_020874406.1 coordinate 540,256, forward strand.
CTAACTATATAGATTGAATTTTAAACTATTTTATTATATTTTTTTAATCAATTTAAAAGTAATATTAAAATTTAAATTTAGTATAAAATCAATTTTAAATTTAATTTTTATTAAAACTAATTTTAAATTTAGTTTTACTTTGAATTAATTTTAAATTTAATTTTTAACAAAACCTAATTTTTAATACATTTGTAAATTTTATTTTTAAAGTTAAACTAATTTATTATATGTAACATTGCATTAAATTAGTGCATTTTAAATTTTTTTAACAATATTTATTAATTATGTTATATTTTATAGAAGTTTATAAAATATTAATTATTTTTTTTTTGTTGATGATGAAAGTTTAAATTTAAAACCTATAAAAATAAAAATAAATATAAAAATAATAATAGTAATTAATTTAAAAATATTTGTTATATTTTAATATCTTTAATATAATATTATATTTTAAAAATATTATTTTAAATATTTAATTTTAATTATAAGAACTAAGATTAATAAAATAATAAAATATAGTTATGATAAAATTTTGTAAATTTATATAATACAGAAATTTGATAAATAAAAATATAAAATAATATTTTTATATATATGAATTTAGATAAATAAATAAAATTTAATTTTAGAAAATAAATTTAGACATTAAATTAATTAAACAAATATAATTAATCAAAAAATTAATTTAATATAAATCTAAATTTTTTTTAACTAATTTAATATTAGTTATAGATTGATCGTAAAAAATTGAATCCTAACTAAAAAGAAAGAAAAAAAAAAAAAAAAAAAAAGCTCACCGTGCATAAGTATAAACTTAAAAACAAAAAAACGTAAATGGGTCCCGCAGGCCCTAAAGATGCTGCCGCTGCCCCTAAGAAATGGTTATCTTTTTCTTTTTCTCTTTTGGTCAAACTAAGAAATAGTTTTCAAACAGCCGTGTCTCCATCTTTCGAACCAGATTTTGGACTTTCTCATTGGGCCTTATTGTTATGCTGCTCTAGTGCCCCGAGAGATCCAGCCCAATTGCCTTATGATAATAATTAATTTCCTGTTTTAGAACATACATTTGTAATAGAGCCCTTGGAATGCTTGGATGAGATGAAGGAATTGTAATAAATAAATAAAAGGCCTAATTTCCTTGTAGCCGATCCACGCCACTATATAAACACACTTTCTCACGCTCACCACTCCACTCAACTCAATTAAGATTAATAAATGGCTTTGGAGGCTGTGAATTGTGGTAGCGCCATGACGTACGAGGAAGACGAGGTTGTTGAAGCATGGGCGAAGGGGAAACGTTCTAAGTCCTCTAAACGACCAACAGAGGAAGAGTACATGGCTCTTTGCCTCGTCATGCTGGCTCACGATCACAATCACAGTCACAGTCACAATCACAGGTGCACTCTCTGCAACAAAGCCTTCCGCTCTTACCAAGCACTCGGAGGGCACAAGGCCAGCCACCGCAAACCCTCTTCCGACAAAGCCACCACCGCCCGAATAAGAATGCACCAATGCTCCATCTGTCACAAGGCTTTCCCCACCGGTCAGGCTTTGGGTGGCCACAAACGCTGCCACTATGAGACTCAGACCCACCTTCCTTTTGACTTGAATTTGCCGCCACCCAAGAAGCCAAGTTTGCTTTTCGGTGCACCACAGTGAATATATATCAATTCGTTAATCTTCCCCTTCCCCCCCACCCATTCTATACTCATTTCTACAATTCTCATTTTGTAATTTCCATAATTCTCTTACAGCCCCTTACTCACTCCGTCATCTGTTCAATTGCGTCTTAATTTTTATATTTTTTCATCTTTCTTTCTAACACAAACACGGTACGTTCTGAGATTAAATCACATATATAAATTACACTACAACTTCTTATTACGTTTGTATGGTTTACCAATATTCTTATCTCTTTTTTAATTATAATGTGATATTATTATATTAATAACTAACTTTGAATTTATCTTGTTTAGTTTGTTCTGAACATGAATTTAATTTTAGTATACGCTCTCGTTCCGTTGTTTGTTAATTGTATATATACATATGATCAACCAAATCGATAAGCAACAATCGTTCATATGATTTCGATTTCTCACATATTCATTCAAGTACATGCAATTCCGTATCATCCCCAAAAGGGAAGTAAAAGTATAAAACGCATTGAGAGAAATGGAGAAAACTTGAAATGTGACTGTGTCGAAAGACGCCAAGGTGGGAATCAAGCGTGTAAATAAGTGAAGTGGTAAATGGGCATTTAATACTACTTTACTACACATTTATTTATTCTTTTCAGTATGAAATACCATAATTGGGAACCAAAGTAAGTACGCAAGAAACTTCTTATTGAGGAAAGGTGTCCGTAATAGAGAAACTCAATCCTATTTTCAAGTTACACTGCTAGGTAATTAATCTGCCATCATCAATGGTAGGTGGCACTGAAACCATAACTGATTGACCGGAAAGTTTGATTAAGTCAAGGTCTTTTTTAATCAAAATTCATAATCAAATGGTGGAGGTTTTTTTTTTTCTCTTTTGAGTCAAATTTTCTCTGAGAAAAAGAAAAATACACTGCCGCGTGAACAACGCAGGGATGGCAGGAAGAAACAACCCATAATGGTGGTTTAATTGTTATTGTTAGGTCAAACTGATAGCTTAAATGAACCGCCCTCATGAATGAGGATTGTTGAAGTTTTGACAGATTGGAAAATAAGGCTCACTAGTTACTATCAGCTTCTTGGTAAATTCTAATTCAAGTCCCCTGTCTCACATTTAAGAGGGAAAGGGGAAAAAAAACAAGCAAGGGTAATGAAAGCACGGAAAAAACAATTAATTAGGCATTGACATGTTTGGCTAATGGTTAAGGTGGGTTTGTTCCTGCCTTTAATGCACATGTTGGTATCATTATACCGATTTTCTTGCACCTTTATCTTGTGGCTGAGGACGCTTGTTATTTGGTTGGCAAACTCTATCCAACCACTAATTAATAATGAGTCCTAATCTAAATTCAACGATAAGGTATTAGGTTTAGAGATGTAAATGTAATAACCTTGTTGTCATTTAAATAGATAAATTTTCTAGCATTAGAAAAATTAGGCTGTTAATATACTAAATAACGGCTAATATTGATGAAAAGGAGGGTATAAATTGGAAATTTGACAGTATTCGTGGGCAAGTAAGTTACTCATCAAAAAAATAATAAAGAGTTTTTGAAAAGAGTTTCCAAGTTATTGTCTCATAGAGATTATTTTTAAGTATCAAGAATAACTTGATTCGATTGTTTAAACATAACGAGATTGTAATACACCAAAAATAGAGCTTAATGTTAACAATAAATTAAAAGAACAATAATACAATGTATGAAAGAGATAAGATGAGATGAGCCTAGGACTTAGGGGTTTACCTACTACACTTCTTTATGTTCTAATTAATTTAATCTCGATATTGGTATTTAAATATTTACCAATCACTCATAATTAGTTCTATTAACATCCAATGATTATGCAATGTTAATATTCTTTTTCCTGAGCAAACACCCCCAATGATCATGCAAGGTAATTGGTCGAGAAAGCATGAAGATCCTATGAGTTTGTTAATTTAATAACGACTGAAAGAAAGGAATTAAGTGTGATTAACCTAGCCCCTTGTCTCGTTTTATCCTATAGTTCCATTAATTACACATGATACGATCGTCTACAATGCAACTAACTATGAGATGCTAAGGATAATCAAATCTTAACATACACAATATAATCCAATAGAATAAAAACCAAACAATAAAGAAAAACTAATACCAACATGAAAAGTAAATATCACACAAAGTTTGCAGTAAGATCCCCCATAGCTCTAGCTATGATATTAGTTACTCATAACAAAATAAACTATGAAGAATGTGATAAGTAAACCCATAACCACAAAGGAAAACTCAAACAAAAGAAACCCAGAAAGGTAAAAAATGAAGAGAATTCTCGTTCTCCGAAGGGTGCTCAATCACTTGTTTCAACTCCAAGAGAAAGCTCCTCGTCCTTGCCAATAGTTTCCAATGACTCTCAAATATGAGTTTAGTTAGAACTAAGAAGGGGAAGAATGTAACACCTTATATTTCTTTTCTCAGTATATGATGAATTTTCATAAAAATTTAAATGATAAAATAAATTTCTTTCAAAAACTCTCTAATAAAAAAAAAAAAAGATATAAGGTTCATAAAGTAAAATTTCATTAATTTATAAGTACTTTAGAAAAATAAAGATTATAAAATTTTCATTAGCAACAAAAAGAAATAGTAGTTTTATAACTGTTTCAAAAGAATGCTATAGAACTAAAAATATCCATTACATAACTCAAAATAACTAAGTCCTTTAGCAATTCTCATCCATCTATGCACTGTGAGTCTGGTACTACTCATCCTAGTTTCCTGAAAATGTTGTGTAAGGGTGAGTCTCTACCCTATTGATGAATCCATATTTTATTGGATTTTTACTTGTCATTTTGATGTTTCTTAATATAAAAAGTAAACTTAGGAAGTGTAAATAACATAAAAACATCATTTTGGTCAAATATCATAGGTTTCTTAATTTTTGGTTAATTTACATTGATTTACATAGATATAGTTTGCAATTTTGATCATTTGAATAATTGTGCAGGAATTTCTAGACTATTTCCATGGATTTTTAGCATTTGAGAAAGTTTGAGATGAAAGTGATCACTTTGGATCCTATAGTGAACACTACAGCAAGCTAAGTCTAGAAGGGCAGACTAAAGTGATCACTATGAACCTATAGTGACAACTACAGAGACCCATTTTGAAGAAGTGTTGCGCGTGCTTACTTTGGGACCATAGTAGACACTCTGGAGCAGCCAAAGTTATCACTCTGATACCAAGGTGACAACTCCAGAGAGGCCAAAAACACAGGACTTGCGCGTAAACAATATAGAGCGAGAGTAACTACTATAGAGCGCTGCGCGTTATCACTATGAAGCCAAAGTGATAACTCCAGAGAGGCCCAAATCACAGGACTTGCGCGTAAACACTATGGAGCAAGAGTAGCTACTATGGAGCGTTGCGCGTCATCACTATGAAACCATAGTAGTTACTTTGGACGAAAATTTATGCACTATAAATAGGATTTGAGAAATTAGGGTACGAAGCTTTTTACATAACTTTAGATTCTTTTGCCACTTTGGGAGCATTTTGCAGAGCTTAGGATCCTTGGGTGTCAGTCAAGGCCAATCTTAGGGTTTTACTTACAATTTCTCTTCATTTTCCTTTAATTCTTGCATTGATGATGTTGAATTTTCCTTGTTTTCATCTTGAATTTGTAACACCCATCCTTATGGAGGGCTAAATGTTGTTCGCAATCTAACACTAGCAAGTGCACTAAGATTGCAGCAAGTGATAAGTAAATTTAAGATCAGAATATCGTCTCCACAGGGAATTTAGATTCAAGTATCACTTCATAGAATTATAACCATTTAAGCTTTTTCGAAATTGTTAGGAATTTACTTCACAAGAATATCAGTATTAATTCAATTATGCCTCTGAACATTCAAGAACTTAGTTAATTGACAATCAGTTTCGCATAGCAATAGCCAAATGTTAATTGTTGTTAGCAATCTACACTAGCAAGTGCACTAGGATTGCAACAAGTGATGAGTAAAATTAAGATCCAAATATCGTCTCCACAGGGAATTTAGATTCAAGTATCACTTCATAGAATTATAACCATTTAAGCTTTTTCGAAATTGTAAGGAGAGTGGTAACATCTAATAACAGCAAACTGGAACAATTAAAAGTAAAATGAACTTGCAGAAAACAAAACAATGAACACACAATTATGTGATAACAGAAGGAGAAACCATAGCTAGGGAATTGCTTCACCAAAACTCCAATGTTTAATCAATAAAGTTCTGAATTAACAAGCAATTGGAAAGAATGACAATCAGTTTCACATTATACTATTTAGAGGTTAATTCCTTAACTCAGTGAACCTAACATTCAATTAAACCATTCTAATTCCTTAGATCTAATTCAATTCAATGTTGCTTTAAGTGTAAGAAACCAAAAGATTGCAAGATCAAAGTTCCTTATCCCTAAGAAAACTAAAATCTCGGTGATTGGTTCAGATCTGAAGAACAAATTCAATTTCCATTGACAAATGTTCCTCTGAATTTAGTTAATCAAATTTCCATTCAATTCACACGTGAAGTTCAGAATCAATCACTCAATCTATTCCAAAGCTTGAAATCCAGATCCAAATCAATTCAACATGTTCATTTCAGATCTACAATCCCTAACTATGAACGAATTACACAGCCATGGCAGTAGAAGAAGAAAAAGAAAGAGGAGAAGAGAAGAAGAAACTCAAAAACACCATGGAAGCTTGCTTCACTCCAAATCCTCTTCGTGAAGCTCCAAGATCTGAATCCCCACTCCTTTCTCTCACTTCCTCTAACCAGAAACTAACTAAAAAAACTGAAAATGAACAGAATCCCTTTTTTCTGAATCGCTTCTGGTATTTATAAAATTTCCCAGATTTTCACGTCATCACTTTTATGAGAAATAGTAGTTACGCAGAGAGTTTTTGGTTGCGCGTTAACACTTTTCCCAGAAATAGTGGCCACGCGCATTTTCCTGATATTGAGAGCTCTCTGGAACTATCACTCTTGATGATAAAAGTGACAACGCAGAGCCAAGGTAGTTGCGCGTTATCACTTTTTCTGATAAAAGTGACTACGCGCAGCTCGCCAAGTTGAATACTCTCTGGAACGATTACTTTTGATGACAATAGTGGTTACGCCTAGGCTTCACTTCTTCTTTGAGCTTCTGAAGTGATCACTTTCACTGACAATAGTGATCACGCCCAGTCTGCAATTTCTTATTCTTGAGTTTTTGGAGTCCAGACTTGCTTCTTTCCTCTTCCTTGTCATCAAACTTCCATGAATATGATCCTTGCTCAATTTATTCCTACAAAAACAAGATTAAAAACTTAATTCCTAAGCAAAAATTTCACAATTGCTAAAATAACTACATATGTAAACAAAATTCAATTCCTTCTCTTTTTCTAAGTTTTTCTGCTTTCTTTATATATTTTTCTTATCATTTGTGTTAGAATTATGCTAAAATATCAGTCAAAATATGGATTTATCACTACCCCAAACTTGAATTTTTGCTTGTCCTCAAGCAAATCAAATTAAACCAAGGGTAAGTTCCTCCATTTTCAAATTCAATTAGCAAACTGCTTTTCTCAGATTTTCCAATTTCCAATTCTGTGTTTTCTGCAAAATTTTCAATCAAGTTGTTTATCCAAATACTCATCATGATATTCCTACTGCATAATCATCATTGAGTAAGAATTGCTACCTAAGTTTATATATTTCATCAAAATTCATGTGAGTACAATTAATCAACATGATCACATCTCACTTGGAAGTGTTTCTCTCATCACTCAATAGTGTTTGGGTGCTGTTTTCACTCTAAATCATCAATTTCACTGCACTCTACCATATGCTTGCCCAATTTCTCTATCTCCTCTGCTTAGTACAGCCAATCACACATCAAAAGGACTTTTTACAGTTTATAACAGGGCTTAGGTTAAGGTAGATACTGAACAAAATAAGAAACAAGTTGCAATTTCAAAAGATCAGAAGCATTTTGAGTGAATGACTTTAAAACTAGTCTGGTTTAGCATCAATTCACATTAAATTCCTCAGTTATGCAGCAGACTAATTGTTTTTGTGCAGCAGAATTTTTATTTTCCTTTTTCTTCTTCTCTGCAACAGTTTACTGCTAATTTCTTCTTTTTAATCTCTATTTTGCTCTTTTCAACTCAGATTCTATTTTTCAACAGTTTACCGCAACATGTTTAACTCTTCCATAGTTTTGTTGCATAATTTTTAATGTTTCTGCAGCACTTTTGTTCTTTCGTTCTGACTTTTTGAACTCAACTTAGATAGCTTTGCTACTCCCCTACCCCAAACTTAAAATTTTGCTTGTCCTCAAGCAACTTAATTTGATGCTACCCCAAACTTAGTTTTAAAACTCATTCTTGATTAAACTCACAATGCCTTTGATCAATTTGAATGGTAAAATTGGTTTTTCAGCAAGGCGTGTAAGGAAGTTAACTCAAGAAAAGGGAATATTAAGCTCAAAAGGGGTAAACTAGGGCAATTAATCATAAGGGAAGGCATTTTAGGCTAACTAAGTATATCAAACATGGCCTCTATCATGTGTGTGAGAACTGTAACATGCATATTCAATTAAGAACAAGGGCAAGTTCTAGAGAATGCAGTAAAATCTGATTAATCACACAAGGAAAGAAGTAGGTAGCTCAAGTCTCACTAGGCATTTATAAGTGATCATGTGAATTAATGAAAACACAATGCACTTTTCAGAAATATATGCACCTAGTGGCAACTGCCTCATTTTTGAAAATACAAGTGTGATCTCATTTTGAGAATGGGAAAAACAACTTAAAGAAAAATTTTCACACAGAATTCACAGCCAGCAGTTTATTATTTATTCTAGTATTTTGGTGTTTTTCAACAACAATTCAGTGTAATGTAAGGCTACACATGAATAAGAGGTAGAGAATGAAACCCCCCCTTTCATGGCAGCTTGTGCAAGAGTCACCATCCAATGTGTGTGAGTGTTGTGTGTGATATTCTCTGCACAAAAACACCAGATTTCCATTAACTCGCAGCAAGATAAAGGTAATTAGTTAAGAAGCTAATATAATTGCAAAATAGGTAAGTGAAAATTAAACCAAAGTGTACCAATTAGTGATTACAACCCAAAAAGTTTAAACTACCAGAAATTTAGAAGAATCTAATAACAGAATTTAAATTCCTAGACTAATCTTCTGCTGCATCTTCTTCCTCTGAGCTTTCCTCTTCAGAACCTTCTTCTTCTTCTTCTTCCACTACCTCTTCAAATGGTGGCTGAGGAAAGTGGGTTCTGTATATTGGCATATTCTTGAAAACAGAAGAACGAAGGCACTGGGCATTCTCTGCTAAGTCTGGAGTATGATACATTTCTTCTTTGGTCATTCCCAATTTCTGACCAATATTCAGCATAATACATTCCATTAGCATGACTCCAGCTTTGAGGCTATTATGCAGCTCAGTCTGCCTTTCAGCCAGTTGATTCTGCCCTTCAGCTAGCTGCTTCAGAGTGTCCTTCATCATCATTGGTTTCTCTTTCTTGAATTGTGAAGGAATTGGGGCTGCAGAAGTGCAGGGAACAGTTGCATAAATCTCTTTGATCAGAGCTGTAGAAATGGATGGTGCAGCTCTGATTTTCTCTTGATAATCACCAAACTCTACTCCTGCGTCTTCACAAAGTAGTGTAATTACTGAAGGAAAGGCTAATGAATCCCTTTTTGTCTTCAGTATTCCCAAGATACAGTCACTTATTACCTCTCCCACATCTATGTAGATGTTGGAGACTATGGCAAAAAGCAGAGCAGCCCTCTTCACAGCTAGTGTGGAACTATGTTTGACAGGCATGAACGAATTTAAAATAAACATGCTCCATACTTTGGCAAAGGGCAGAAGATTCTTGGTTACAATATGCTTTGGCTTCTTAGATTGGTTGAGCTCCCATGTGGTGCCTGGTTTCCCAATCCTTTCCAGAATTTGCACAAAATCAATATTTGGACTTTCCTTAAATGTTTTGAAGTCCAGCTGTGCAGCATGTTGTGCAGAATTAATTTCCAGCACCCTGTTGATATTTGCTGATGAGAAGTCAATTCTCATGCCTTTGACCATGGAGCTGAACTTAGGGGTTCCTTTCCCTTTAAACCTCATGGCATTGGCATAGAATTCCTGAGTTATTTCCCTCCAACCCAGGCCAGCTGTTGCACAGAAGAATTCCCAGCCTCTTTTCTGGATTTCCTCTTTAAATTCAGGATAGTTGTTCCCAGCTATTTGGAATGCTCTGTCAGGAACAATTTTTCTTCTTAGAATATTGGCTCTGAAAAAGTTTTCATGAGCCAAACTTCTGAATCTCGGATCATGTGTGGCTGGTGGTGAGGATCCTGAAGGTACAGCTGTTCTTGGTGGAGGTGATGGTGTAGGTGAGGGTGCAGGTGCAGGAGATCTGGTTGAAGGTGGTGGAGAAGGTGAGGGTGAAGATGTAGGTGCAGATGATCTTGTCTGAGGTGAGGGAGAAGGTGAGGGTTCAGATATCTGAATAGGTGAAGAGCTTGAGACACCATCAGTTCTAGCCCTTTTTGATGCTGCAGCTTGGAGATTTCTGCTGGATCTTCTTGTTGGGGTCATGGAATATGCAACTCGCTTCTTCTTAGGGGTGGTAGAAGATGCAGCTTGCTTCTTCTTAGGAGTGGTAGAAGATGCAGCTTGCTTCTTCTTAGGAGGACCCACAGGTGTGTTGAATGAAGTCCTAACCATTTTGGAATTTTCTGCATTGAAGGAGTAATTGTCAGTTAAAAATTTTAGAATCAAGAATAATCCTATACTACAAAAAATTTAATCAAGCAGTTTGCAGAAATTAAAATTTTCTAATACTTCTCATCATGCAATCTGCTAATAGAACCAACACGCAAATGCACAACTTATTCAAAACATGCAAAATCTAACAGTAGAATTTCAGAGTGCACACTCTTATCAATTATCAGGGTAACGCAGAAAGATAATTACATGCCTTGACCAAAATTTAGATATTTTATACAATGTACATAATAGATGCTCAACATTAATTCATCACATTCAGAGAAATTTAGATATTTCTAAGCTGAAAATTCAAGATGTGTTCACTATCATTAAAAATTAGGGTTGCGCAAAGCAATATTTTCAAGTTTCAACCAATTTTCAAATATAATTTGCAACCCAATCATTCTCAGCAAAAAGTTATTCCATCAAAGTAGTGCAGAATTACTTGTCCTGGTATTTTCCTAACATTTGATTGCATTACATGCAGTGTAAGTTTGCAATTAATCTCATTCAACAGTCTTAGCTCAAACAACTTTTCACTGAATTCTTTTTAGGTCATCCCAATTTTTGCAGAACTTTTATTCAATTATGTACAATGCAGATTCGAATGCTCCATAAATGACAGGGAAGACTTCTTCAGTGTATTGCTCCTACAGTGCCTCAGTACCCTATTCTACATTTTTCCAAGTTTGTGAACACAGAAAACCCTAGCTACAGTTACAGAGGGATGAGAGTAAGTGTACCTTGCAGGAAGATGTAGTATTGAATGAGAAATGCTGGTTGATTCTAGGTCAACGCACACAGAGAGTGAGATTTGCAGAGAAAACTTAGACAGAGATGAAGTTTCAAGCATGAAAAGTGTGTGTGCATGCTCAGGTTAGGGATTATATATGGTTACGCTGGGCACGTGACAATTTTTGTTTTTTCTAAAAGAAATGAACGTTGTAAAATTAATTGATCTCAGCGTAATCACTATTATTCAAAAGAGTGAATGTTCCAGAGAGTGAATTTTTCAGGGTGAGGCGCACGTTATCACTATTGCTGAGCAAAGTGATAACGCGCAGCAAAGTGATAATTTTTTTTCAATAAAAGTACTAACGCAGAGATATTAGAAGTTTACTTACCTGTGCGTAGTCACTCTTGACAGAAAAAGGAAGCGTTCCAGAGAGCTCATTTTCCCATCTGTCTCTGCGTGATCACTTTTATCAGCAAAAGTGATTGTTCCAGCAGAAAACCTCAAATTGCATTCTCTGCGTAGCTCCTTTTCTGCAATAAAGTGACTCCTCTCATTAATCAAATACCTCTAAAACCTCAATTAATTAAATTTTCACTCTTGAATCCATCAAATACACACTCTTCACATTGATCTCAGTTCAAGTATCTCAATTATGCCTCAGAAAATCAGATTCAGTGGACTATTCACATACATTATGCAGAAACTTCCAGAAGTTGGTAACATCAGATTATGCAGAATACTAAACTCTTAACTACACATTTACCTCATCAATTCTCAGATTAAGCAACAAATGCACCTCAGAAACTCAGATTCAGCAATATTTGTGTAGAATTTTTGCAGCATATCAGAAATTTACAGAACAATAGTATGGAAAATTCTAAAAACACTATAGAAAGCTTAAACTGGGTTAGAAATGTGAGTTGCCTCTCACAAAGCGCTTCTTTAATGTCACTAGCTTGACATTAGTTGTTCCTCACTCAAGAGGAACCAATTTCAAGCATGATATGTTTCTTGCAAACTCTTCTCCATGATAGATCTTCAATCTTTGGCCATTGACCTTGAATTCCCTTCCTGTTTTCTGATCTTCTATAAGAATTGCTCCAAAGGGAGAGGTCTCCTTTATTAAAAATGGTCCAGACCATCTAGATTTCAATTTCCCTGGGAACAATTTTAACCTTGAATTGAATAACAACAACTTG